>NC_136484.1:655329-857829 GCF_053919585.1 Euprymna scolopes
TTAATAGACATTTCAAAATGGGGAGGGTGAATTTAAAAAAAAACGTTTTTCTAGAATATTACATTTGGTTTATTGGAAAGAGCATAAATTTTATTTTCTTTGAGGGTGGGGTTCAATTATAAAACTTGTACAGCATTTAGCAGGTGCTTCAGCAGTTTAATTTTCCGTAAGTAAGGAGGAGGAGGGGGGACGGGTGGTGTCACGCACGCCCCTCTACCCCCCCCCAATGTAAACAGAATTTTTGTGAAAAAACAGTTCTTTTACTCGGTGTATGTCGGCGCGTTACTTACGGAAAAACGGTAAATTAAACTGCAGAAGCACCTGTTAAATGTTGTACAAGTTTTATAATTGATCCCCCCTCCAGAAAAAAAAAAAAATTAAAAAACGGAAAAATAAAAATGCTTTTGTAGACCGCTCATGAAAACTTAATTTTTTAGATCAATTAAAAAAGCATCAAAAACTACGTAACACAGAAAAATGAACCACATTTTGTTTTTGAAAACTTCCTTGTTATTTTAAATGTCTGCGAAAAAATTTTTCCGCGATGTGACAAGTCACCTTACTACGCGCGTCCATGCACAAATGCATCATGTAAGAATAGCATAAACGATGGCGGTGAGTTGGCACAGAATAGTGCGAGAGTTCAGGGGTTAATACCATGCAAACGGTAAATTTGAGACGGGTTTGAATATCAGATTCGTTGTCAGCGATCCCGAAAACCAAAAAAAAAAAAAAAACAATTTTATTGGTCGGTGTTCTGTTGTAGTTAAAGTAAATATTTACCAAAAAGAAAAAATATTTCTATTATTTTTCAAAAAAACTATTAATAGTTTATTTCCATAAAGAAATTAAACAAACCACTTTAAAAAGAGAAATTACGAGTTTTGTATATTTCATTCGCAGTTTTGTGTTAAGGGTGTCAAAAATCCTCAAAAAATTCTGACATACCTTGGTGATCATTGTTGTATGCGCAAGTGCGCAAATATTTTTGCCAGTTGATTGGTTTTGTGTCAGAATTACCAAATAAACACCCCGCTTAAAAAATTACCAGACCCCCCCCTCCAACAAAGGTGGCCATAAAGTGGGTGCTAATTTTATGTTGAATTAATCAGTAGGAATAACCTTCTTAGTGACACACAATATGGTTTCTGCTCTGCAAGATCTACCGCAGATGTGCTGACAGCTATATCTCACAGGATTAGTGAATCTCTTGACAAAGGCTTCCTTTCTAGGGCAATTGCTCTTGACATATCAAAGGCCTTCAACAAGGTATGGCATAAGGGTCTACTTCACAAGATTTCCAGCTACGGTATACCTGGAAATGTTTTCTCAATCATTAAATCATTTCTCTCCGATAGGCTCATAAGAGTAGTGGTAGATGGACAAAAATCGGAGGCCTGCAATATAAATGCTGGAGTCCCTCAGGGGTCAATCCTGGGCCCAACTCTCTTCCTGATCTACATCAATGACCTCCCTAAACACATACTTAAATCATTCGTTGACATCTATGCTGATGACACGACCATCTACGGCAACACGTCAAAGGCTGTAAATGACAAAGTTCTTCCTGATTCTCTCTCCTCTGATCTCGAGCGCGTGGTTCAGTGGGGGAAGATGTGGCTGGTTACCTTTAATGCATCCAAAACCAAACTCCTATCCTTACATCATCAACGCTCTGATCCCCAGCTGGCATCAATTGAAATGGATGGTTCTCGTCTGGGTGAGGCCCCCTGTTTTGACAAGCTTCTGTGTTTGACCTTTACTCCTGATCTGAAATGGAACACGTACATCAAGTCTGTTGCCAAGGTCGATGGAAAGATGGTGGGATCCTTCTACCGCTCCAGAAGATATCTCACTACTGATGCAATTCTCTATCTATATAAAAGCCAAGTACGTCCAAGGATGGAATACTGTTGCCATATCTGGGCAGGAGCTGCTAAAAACAGCCTATCCTGCCTTGACAGAGTACAAAATAGACTTCGTGGCTTAGTGGGGGATGCCCTTTTCTCTACCCTGCAACCTCTCTCCCACAGAAGAGACGTTGCGAGCCTATCCGTGTTTTATCGTTATTTCCATGGCAGGTGCTCGTCTGAACTCCAATCTCTGGTCCCCCCTAGCCAATCTTTCACGAAAAACACCCATCTAGCCGAATCCACTGTCAAAAGTTTCTCCCATTCTTTATCTGTGCCTAAATCAAAACGCGGATTCCATGAACAAAGCTTCTTTCTTAGAACTGCACGCCTGTGGAACTCTGTTCTGTCTGCCTGCTTCCCACCGGACTACAACTTGGATGTGTTCAAGTCCAACGTTAACAAATTCCTAATGAACCACCCCCTTAAGTAAACACTTCATCAAATCTCCACACTAACGTAATGTACTTGCAATAACCCTTATCCCTGAGTGGCTTCCGGGCCTTGATAAGTGGTGATCACTGTGTAAAAAAAAAAAAAAAGTGATCCCCCATTTTTTAAACTACAATTTCTTCATATCTTAAAAACTATTTGTTTTCTGACATTTTAAACGTTATTTTTGTTTTCAGCGCTCGAAAACCTTAGATAGTAATTTTAAAAGATTTTTTGAGGGTGGAAAGACACTCTACCTTTACCTAAAAAGTAAGCAAACAAACAAACAAACCAAAAAAGCAAATAAAAAGAAAAACAAATTAACAAATAAAGCTGTTTCGTTTCATTTCGATAATAAAAACTGAGAAAAGTGGGAGGGGGCGCGAAATGTTTCGTTTCATTTCATATTTTCATTTCCGGTTCGATGTTTTGCTGTCTTAAATCAAATTCGAAGCGAACTATTTCCTTGAGCCGAATTACATCCATGGTCAAGATTAAAAATTATAACTTGTCGTTCTTCCTTTACATACAAATCAGAGATGTTTACTAATTTCTATATAAAACAAAATAAGAGAATCATAATGTTCCGGAGTTGCATGAAAAGAAAAACAAATAAAAGCAATTGAATTTAAGTAATACCTACCTTTTTTTTTTTTTTTTTTTTTTTTTTTGACAATTGCCTTTAAGAAAGAGACGAAGATAGGTTAATTCAGCCAAGACATATTTGACGTGTGGAAGTCTAAATTTAAAATGGCGACCGGAAAAACAAGTTCGCAGCAACTTAAAGCGCAGTTTAATCTAAATGCACCTGCACCACTGCGGAACGTTCGAACACTATGGTGAATATTATGCATAAATATATTATTTAATTTGTAACAATATTTTCGTAGTTTAATGAGGATAAAACAAAATATCATAGGCTCGAAGGAGAGTCGATACTCATGCAGAGAGTGATCCGACGGATCACTCTCTGCATTTAAATAATAACGTTATTATTTCTTATTTTTTAAATAATAACGTTATTATTTAAAAACCTATTCTTAACATGGGGAGGGAATAGTGTTTTGTACCTATTCTGTACTTTAACTTTACAATTGAATAAAAAACATATCAAAACTTTAATTAAACGTGGAAATACGATTTATAAAATAGCGCGGATCACTCTCTGCAATAGCACCGAAAAGTCTATTTGGACCGGTTTGGTTTATCTGTGAAAAAAATTAATTTTCCCTTAAAATCCAATGACTGCTCAGTCGAGGAAAGGAAGCAATGTGCACCTACCTTAAGTTGCGAAAGAATTGCCCCCTTCCGCGACGTGACAGTCAGTTAACAATTGCTAGCCAGCAAAGCTTAGGTAATCAAAGAATAGCTTCTGGCACCAGCCACAAATGCATCTGGAAAAAAAACTTGACCACTGGGAAGACTCTCCCTTTAAATAACCAAAAGGTCATGTGATTAAGTGTCACCTGATCTGTGGAAAAAAAGCTTTAAAAAGGCAGAGAAGGTAGGACAATCTCTTTTTTGTTAGTAAGCAAGGTAAGTGCACACCGCTCTCCCTCTCTTGAGCAATCATTAATCCCCCCCCTTTTATTTTTCACACATTTCCCAGGAAAGAAAAAAAAAGAAAATAAAGGTTGGTTGGTTGGTTGTTTTGTTTTACGGCATATCAACCCTTTTCAGGTTATTTAATGCCGAATCTGGTGATTTTGAAGAACGATTTTTTAATATAGTATATTTGTTTTTTAAGTTGTATTCTATTTAACCCATAGTTGGGACCCTAACAGGTACTACCACTCCGGGTCAGAGTGGACCTGGGAGCAATGGCAATTAAAGGGTGGCTCCACACTCCCTAAGGCCTGCAAGCTGGGGCCCTCACCATCGGATATAGTTTAAGGTCATATCCAAGACCGAAAATAAAGGAAAACAAAAAATATAAGGCATGCACTTACTCAAGGAAGTTAACCTGTTAGTATAATTTTTGGGTTATTTTTTTTGTTGGTTACTAATTATTCAGGGAGGAGGCGAGGTCTACCTCGCCACCGTCTCTGGGGTGCACAACTTGGACAATACCATTTCTGTCTGGCAGGAGGTGGAGACTCGATTCCCACACACTGGAAGTGACACCAGTCATCACATCCGTCGCTACAGATCATGTCCTGATCACCTTGTGGAGAACCGCATATAGGACAAAGCCAAATTACTTCGTTGGCAGGTGTTGATTGAGAAGGAATAACGTTAATCCCATCCTCAGGCCTATCAACAGATGCAGGTATGGATCCATCTTGATCCTCTCCACTTAAGGATAATTCAAGGGGGAATAGGTTTTTTAACGAGTGAGTACACACCGCATCACCCCCCCTCTTTTACCCTGGCTGACCTGACTACCCCATCGTCTCCGTAAAACATCTCCAAAATGATCCCAAGAACCCAAAACGGCCGAGGCTTATGTGGGCTCCTCACCAATACCACATCTCCAACCTTTAATCTGTTTTGGAAGGGCACTCTAAAACGCCCCTGGGGTTTCTCCCAGAGGCTCAACAGGTACTCATTATACCACAGAGTGCGGAAACTCTCCAGGCACTGGTCCCGAAACTGCATGGTCCTGAGCATCCTTTCTCGGCTGGGTGGGAGGTGGGAGGCAAAATCCTCATCGTTCAGATCTAAAAGCAACCCAGGACTCTTATTAGGCCGCAAAAACATGTTAGGAGTTACTGCCTCTAACTCTTTCTCTGTAGATTCTCGATAAGTCAGAGGGCGGTTATTGATAGCTCTTTGGATATCCGATATGATGGTAAGTTGACGTAAAATGGGGGGGGGGTTCACCTCAAATACACAAACGGAATGTTCAAGAAAGATTATCGCTACAGTCCTCTGTCTCTTCTCTCTTGGCTGATCGGGAATCATCTCCCAGCACCCAGAAATGAACATCGTTTTATAGGTTCCATCTTCACGCACACACGAGATTATGCGAAAATGGACGAAATAAAAATGCTGGCCGCCATGTTTGTTCTTCCTTTTCTTCGCCTGAACTCACTCGCTGAGCACCCACAGTAAGACTTCTCTTTTTTGCTTCTAACCACATGCCTCCCTGATCTCAAGATCACATTTCATAGTCTCTCATCCACTGTGGCGGTCGCCTCTCTCTACTTGGCCTCTGAGGTGTCTCGTCCTCCTCCTGTGGCTGCACACTCCCCTCCACTGCTTTACCCTCAACTGGTCTGACGTTGAGAATGTGCCTCGGGACTCCTCCCACCACAATGTTGTTACTAGTGTTCCTCCCAGGCACGCGACCCCTACTCCATTGTGTGGTGCAGCGCGCCCCCGGTGGCTTCACCCATACCTCGTCCCTGAGTTTAATTGTCCCTGTGGCCTCTACTTCTCGGCTTGCCGGCTCCACCCTGGGATGTCTCCAGGAATATGCAAACATTGACAGTTGCAAGACCGTCTCTGGTACTTGTCCCAGTTTAGGCGACATGTTATACCAGAAGACGGCTTGCTCAGGTGAGGTGCCTCCTCTTTCCGCAACTGCCTTTATGGTGCGGTGGTTTCTCTCTACGATCCCATTGCCACTAGGTCTGTAGGCAGCTCTGAAAAATTGTTGGATCTTCCATTTCTTCAGTACTTCTGTCACTGCTACTGACTTGAACGCAGTCCCGTTGTCGGTTAACAACTCTTCCACGGGGCCTCGCTCCAAAAACACCTCATCAAGGATTGCCGCTATTTCATTGCCTGTTCCTCCATGTAGCTTCTTCCATAGGGCAAATCGCCCAGGCCCACAGTCAATCATGGTCAGGTAAAGTCCACCCCTGTAATGGGTGACATCGCATGCCAGTCTCTCCCAGGTCCCACTCACCTCCAATTGGCCAGCTTCATGCGTGCTTGGAGCAGGATCAATCGACTGACATCTGTCGCATGTCCTGACCACTTGCCTCACCTGCTCCTTGGTGATCCTCGGGTCGACTTTTTTCACTAAGTACCAAGTCCTCTCTACCCCCATATGGTGCAAATTGTGCAGTTCTCGCACGCCAACATCATCTAGATCCGATGCAGCAACAACATCTTTCTTTGGCAACAACCAACTCTTCTTCACTCTCGTGAGAGCATCTGCTCGGTTCTTTTCAGAAGCCACCATGTCTACGCGAAGCTTCAAACAAAACTCTTGCATCAGCTCAGCCAGCACCCCAAGCCTGCGCTTCACTAACATCTCCGCAGCCTCTCTCGTTTTTATCCTTTTTTTGCTTGAAATGAGAAACTTTAGCCAAGCAAACACCATGGCAGAGTCTGTTTTGATGCAGATGTCATGTAGTCCCCATTTCAAGGCCAGATTGACTCCTTTTATTGTCGCGTCTAATTCTGCCACATTGATGTGGCTGACGTCATTCTTTTTCCTCAACCAGGCTGCATCTTCTGCAAATACTCCTCCAATTTCCAAAACGACCCCTGTTGCAATGCTGCTCGCATCGCACCACACGACTCCATCCAATGTTCGCGATATGTTCCAGATTCCCCGGACTGGGTCTTGCCGTTCTGCTTCTTTCAGGAGCTCTTCCATCATGGCGACCGTTCTTTCTCCCACCTTAACATTCCATCCTCGTCCTTCGGCGTGTCTCTTTATGTAGCTGCATGCTGGTCTAAGCCAGCTAGCAATGGGGTATGTCCGATCAACTTTCCGCATATGGAAAAAAGTTCACGTCTGTTTAGCTCCTGCTTCAGTTGTGGGATTTCGTTTCCCCTGCGAAACTCTAGGTCGCCTGACGCACCTCGTTTCAGTTTTAGGCCCAAAGCAGCCCCTCCGTCTAATTTTTCTGGCTCTTTGGCGAACAACCCGAACCTCTTCAAATAAGCCACCACCTCCTTGGCAGTTACCACAGTTTCATTCACCAGAATGTCGTCTATGTATGAGCTCACTACCCCATCTCCCTTTCCCATTGTCTCCAGAATCTTCCTGAGGATAGTTGACATAATCTTGGGTGCCGAATTTAACCCGAAACCTACTCGCGTAAGGCAGTAGGTTTTGTCTTTGTACTTGACTAACTGATATTTCCAGAGCTTCTTGGCAACATAGGGTTGGAAATAGGCAGATTTTAGATCTACCAACGTAGATGCGCCATTCATCTGCCTCCATTCCCTAATGGTCTCACTGCACACATCTACGGTGTCGCCTCCCGTATGGCACTTAACATGGCCGTTCAGCTCTCGGAAATCCAGGACCGGTCTGACTTTCCCTTTAGTTGTTTGCAGAACGGCCATCAACAGCAAAATGCCCGACTCCACATCATCCGTCCAAGGCATCAGTATCCCCTCCTCAATCCATCGGTCGACTTCCTGCTCAAACTCCTTTCTCGCCCCTCCTCTAAGTGAATTTGTGTAGCACGCCACCCTGTTTGTCAGCGATGGCGCTTGATGTTTCCATGCCCACTCCACCGTCCACCGCTCTCCGTCGAATTCGGCTCGGAAGTCCTGATCTTTGATCGACAATTTTCTTTCCTCCCCGGCCTTGTTGATCCCTCTGGGGGCGTTCTCCATCACCGCGCACTCAGTTAGTCCGAACCTCACGTTGTCACATGTGATGGTAACACCTCCAAGGCGGCATATAACATCCATTCCAATGATGGCTTGGACACCAGGTACCAGGCGATCAGTG
The DNA here is from genome assembly GCF_053919585.1 of Euprymna scolopes. NCBI lineage: Eukaryota > Metazoa > Mollusca > Cephalopoda > Sepiida > Sepiolidae > Euprymna > Euprymna scolopes. The sequence continues at coordinate 663,316 of NC_136484.1, forward strand.
ACAATTGCATGGACCCTCATCCAATGTTCAGCAATATCAATAGTGACGGTCTTCCGCCCTTGACACTTCACTCACGACCCATCGAATGTCACTACTTCACCCTTCCCTTTCCATCTTCTGACCAGGGTAGTGTGCACCATGGTAGTGGTGCAGCCAGTGTCAATCAGGGCCATAACTTCCCGTCCTTCCACCACAATCTTCTGTTTGGGCATCTGCTGCGGGTGCATCTATATTCTATTCGCCAGTTTCCCGAACTTGTGCATTTTACCGCTAAATGGCCTCTTTGATTGCATTTGTAACACACTGTCCATTGCAAGAACTTCCTGCTGTCTCTTCTCATGTGTGGTCCCCCGCATTCGAAGCATGCGATCCCTGGGTTTGGCAGATTCCTGCCCACATCCTGCTGTACCGTTGCTGTCATTCCTCCAGGCTCTGTGGGCTGGGTGCTCACCAAGATTTTTGCAGTTCTAAGCAGCTCACTCACATCCAGCGTCTCCACCCCCGGTACCTGTTGCAATCTTTTCGATATTTCTTCTGGGAACCTGGTAACAAAAGTCATCTTGACTACGTGACTCGTGGCATGTCCTCTGATGCCTGACAACTTAACCAATCTCCTTATCTCATTTGCATAGACATCCACAGATTCACCAGTCCACCTCTTCTATTTCAACTTATTAAAGGCCTTGAAAGGCCCCTCTGTGAAAGCTTCGATCAGTCGACCCTTGATGGCGTCTGCGTCACCCTGTTCCCGCTCGCTGAGCTCCAAATAGAGGGCCAGTGCGTCCCCTTCCAGAAACAGTGGTATTACTGTGGCCACATCATCCAGCTTCTGAATCCTTGCTACAAGGTCCACTTTTCTAAGCCACGCCACCACATCACCGTCACCATTAAAAGGCTTAATCATATTGCTTAAGCCTGCATTGGCCATTGCCGAAATAGCTTGACGTAAAATGGGGGGGGGTTCACCTCAAATACACAAACGGAATGTTCAAGAAAGATTATCGCTACAGTCCTCTGTCTCTTCTCTCTTGGCTGATCGGGAATCATCTCCCAGCACCCAGAAATGAACATCGTTTTATAGGTTCCATCTTCACGCACACACGAGATTATGCGAGAACGGACGAAATAAAAATGCTGGCCGCCATGTTTGTTCTTCCTTTTCTTCGCCTGAACTCACTCGCTGAGCACCCACGGTAAGACTTCTCTTTCTTGCTTCTAACCACAACGAAAAATAATCCATCTCACCTCTACCAACCACCTTGTAAAGACAATTCTTAATTGTCTGGATACTCCTCTCCCAAACACCTCCCACCCACTGTGAGTAAAGTGGAATGGGGCAGAACTTGATAGAACAGGAGCCAAACTTCTGTTGGTAATCATGGTTTAGCATCAACCTTTTAAACAATCGACCGCCTCCTACGAAAGTTTTAGCATTATCACCGTAGATGGTAGACGGGATGCCATACAGGTTCGTGAACTGCATCAATGCCTGCAGAAAGGCCAACACACTCATGTCAGGTAGCACTTCAATGTGTATATCTCTGACACTGAGACACGTGAAGATCAGTAGACACATTTTCACCTCCTTACCACCTTGCCTAACCCAAAGGTGACCGGTGAAATCCACTCCCGTATGCTTGAAGGGAACTTCCAGTTCAATACGGGATACAGGCAGGTTAGCTACATTGGGTGGCAAGACTTGTCTGGCATTGTACCTTCGGCACAGTGCGCATGAAGTAAGGATCGTCTTCACTGCCTGTCTGCCTTTTGGCACCCAGTAACCACAACATCTCAGTTCCACTAAAGTGGATGCAATCCCTAAGTGCTGGCACCTAGCATGCGCATCCATTATGATAAGCTTGGTAATCGGGTGACTCTTTGCCAACAGAATAGGGTGTTTAACCTCCCCGCTAAAGTGGAGAGATCTACCAATTCTGCCACCTGACCTGATTAGACCTTCATCATCAATAAACAAATGAAGGTCCCGCACCAACCCAGGTACCGTCTTGCCCGAGGGATCTAGCAAAAAATCTAGTTCCTCAGCATATACCTGGCGTTGCATCGTCCACATAAGCAAAACTGCTGCCAGTTTTTCACTGTCGACTTCTAACCGACACAAGCGATTGATAAATTTCAGGACTAAGGAAGTCACTCTTAAGAGTTTATTAAATGAAGAGAACCTTTTCAGGGGCAGAACAGTAGGTGTTTCCTCTCCATGGAGGATCGCAGAATTCCAAGATGCACAAGCTATACCTTGGCTGCGTTTGTTGAGGCACGGCAAGTCTTGAGTAGCCCAAGGAGTGGTGCCGCCACTCAACCAACCTGGACCATAGCACCAGAATTGGAAGCAGGTTTTGAACCTTTCCAGCATCATTCCCCTTGTGATCAAATCAGCGGGGTTCTCTGCCGTTGCAATGTACCGAAATGAGGGATACAAGCTGAGAGTGGCTTCCAATTCAACGCTCATCTGCTGGATATCCTTTAGCCTATTTCGGGCAAACAGGTTCTTGCTCGCAATGGTCCCCGAGATAAGCCAAGAGAGGACCACTTGAGAATCTGTGGCCTCGTGAATTTCAGGAGTGAATCCTCCAAAATTTCTTAGAATCGTAGGTAGGCACTTCATGGCCAGGAACACAGCCATGAGCTCCAGAGTAGGAAGTGTTTTCTTTTTCAAAGGAGCCACCCTAGCTTTGGCAAATACCAAATAAGATCGACACTTCTGAACCACATATGCCGCGAACCCATAGGCTTCCGGTGAGGCATCACAAAATAGGAAGAGTTCGCCAGGTTCACTCTCACTGAGTGCCTTACGGGGGAAAGGAAATGGTCCCCAATCCAGAAAGATCTGAAGAAAGTTTCTTCCATAAGGAAAAAGATTCAGGTGGAACCAGCACATCCCACCCTAATCCTTTCTCCCAAAACCTGCTTAGCAGAATTCGACCTCGCAATGAAACAGGCAAGCACAACAATAAAGGATCATAGACTGTTGCGGTCTCCCCGAGAATTTGTCTTTTAGTAGAAGCATCAGGGTTGCACTCAACTGCAGCCAATCGAAGGGTGTCGGAGAGAGGACAGTACCGATAACTAAGTACCTTTTCTCAACCACTGCCATGGACACTCAGTGTACCATGCTCCTCCATCTTGCTTCGAATTCCTGCATGGTCAGAATTGCATGACTGCAGTTCGAAGCCTCCCTAATGTAACCGCTCCCGAGAGAGAGTGTATAATCCACACAGCTCCTCTGGACTATCACTAGACATGATGATATTATCCACATAAAAACGATTTTCCATCATAAATCTGCAGTTATCCATAGGAAACTTTGCAGCATGATACCGGAGAACATAGTTTAAAATAAATGGACTGGAAGCAAACCCAAAAATAATTGTGTTGTACCTAAAACAACGTAGTCGTTCATCATCCTTCAAAAAAAAAAAAACAGAACCTGTTCTTATCCGATTCCAGCTTCAGGCGGATCAGCAAAAAGGCCTTCTTGATGTCTGCCAACACAACATGATTATTGGAGCGGAAAGTGAGTAGCAAATCCAATAGGTCACTTAAGTTTACTCCCTGGTAAGTAGCTTCATTCAAAGATGGAGAGTCCCCAACTTTGAGGCTTCAGTTGAATACTGGCCGAATTTTGGTGGTCGTAGTTGGGTTCGATTTCACAACTGGTCTATGCGGAATCCAAATAAATTTGTTAAATCTCTGAGGAGGCACAAAAATCTCCTCTATTATACCCTCCCGTTCTTGCTGCTGAAAAACCTGCAGATAGTCCTGGTAAAGCTGTTTCCTCTCCAGGTTTCGCGCTACATATGCGCAAGACGACAGCATGGTTGGATGGGACACGCGATATTTTATCTTCCTCCCAGGGCAACTGGACATAATACTTGCTATCTTTAAACAGGATGGATTGTTGGAAGAGCACAATCTTCCGCTCATCATAATCTGTTAATCCTTGTTCTGTTATTCCCAGTGACTCCACCCCGAACATTTTCTCCAACCCCCTTTGCACGTCACTGTCGGGGAAAAAATCACTAAGTGGATCCTCATACTTGCTCTGTGACTCCAGCACGAAACAAAGGTGAGCGGGGTTGACTTCAGCCGTTTATGCTAGAACAGAATTGAATGTAAGGCTCTCTGGGTTCACATCCAGAGAATGGTCTAAATCAAGGAACTGCTTCACCTCACCGAAGGGAACCAGTCTTGTTGGAGTAATAAAGGCTTGTCCATACAAACAAGGAACCGGTTGGAGAGTTCCCAAGCTTTGAATAAAATCCAATCCAATTATTCAATAAATTGGAATGAAGTTTGTGCCTCTCACAAATCTACCCGCTAGGGGGCAATTATGACGTTGGAACCCATCTAAAAGAGTGTCTAACTCCTCAATGTGCACAGATATATCCAGATCCTCCTGTACTAGTACAGGAAGAGAATATGGAGAATGAGATCCAGCACTCACCTCCAATTTTACTTCACTAAAGTGCATATTACAATCTCCAAGTATGGTAGTCAATTTAAGTTCGCAATCCAGTCCAATGGACGCTAAGGGACCAAGGGGTTCTAACACCTTACCCGACAGATAAGTCCGGCCACTGCCAGTGTCCAACAAACAGTTGGCGGAAACCTGGTTGCCATCCTTGCCAAAGGTAACACACAAAACAGGGGGGAGGCATGAGAAGTTTCCACCTGGAGTGCGACAAGTAGAGTTAGCCTGAAGTGAAGAATCCCTTCGAGAGGGACCAGGCCTTAGCCTTGAAACATCCCCCAATGACCCCCGACTAGTATTAAGGGTGGAGCCAGGGAGCTCGTCTCCCTTGATGAGAAGACGTTTAACCACTTCCCTAGTATCCTGCAAAATGGACGACAAGGTGGGGATTCTCTTCCCAGAAATTTGAATCAGCTCCCCTCGGACCTTTCTGGGGAATTTGGAAACGAGAATCTTCGCCATAAGTCGAGCCCCCGAAGAATGGTCCTTAGAGAAAGAACAGCCAAATGAATCTTTCAGCTCTGCCAGAAGAGAGGCTGCTTTGGTAATGAAGTTCGTCAGAGTGGTATAACCTCTATCTCGTTTATAGGTGAAGTCCAAAATGTCTTGGAATATGTGGTCTATTATTTCATCCTCATCGAGGTATTCGCTCTTCAGGACAGAAGGGCCACCTCATAATTCCTATTGCAAATAGTTATATGATAGATGAGCAACAAGGGTTGACCGGACAGCGAACATTTCAGGAAACTCAGTCTTTCAGCATCGTTAGCCATGCCGGCCACACAATTTTCAAATCTGGATAGGAAATTCCTGAAACTCATGGGGTTGGATTGCATGTCCAACCCATCAAAGGTAGGCCCAGTAATCTGAAGCTGAGGTGGCTTCACGATAAAAGAAGATGCCCCTCTTTCAATTCTAGGGGAACATGGAGCAGAACTTATAGACTCAGACGTAGTAGGGAGGAACTTTAATTCGAGCTGCTCAAGTTCCCTTCTGAATCTCAGGGTACGTGCCAGAGATTCTTTCTCAATTTGAACCCAGTCCTCCTCCTCCTCCTCAGATAACAGCTAAATTTTGCTAACACAAATGTCAACTTCAGTCAAATATTCGGTAACAGATTTCTGCAATGCAGCAAATGATTTACTGGAAAGTTCATCTTCCAAGTGAGCCATGTCCAGAATAGTTCTGATTTTGGTCCATAGAAATTCTTTTCTGTAAATCTGCCTTGCTTCTATCCATGTTAGTAAAGGTTTCTTTCGCAAAATGTGAAAAAAATTAATTTTCCCTTAAAATCCAATGACTGCTCAGTCGAGGAAAGGAAGCAATGTGCACCTACCTTAAGTTGCGAAAGAATTGCCCTCTTCCACGACGTGACAGTCAGTTAACAATTGCTAGCCAGCAAAGCTTAGGCAATCAAAGAATAGCTTCTGGCACCAGCCACAAATGCATCTGGAAAAAAAAACTTGACCACTGGGAAGAATCTCCCTTTAAATAACCAAAAGGTCATGTGACTAACTGTCACCTGACCTGTGGGAAAAAAGCTTTAAAAAGGCAGAGAAGGCAGGACAATCTCTTTTTTGTTAGTAAGCAAGGTAAGTGCACACCGCTCTCCCTCTCTTGAGCAATCATTAATCCCCCCCTGTTATTTTTCACATATCGAAACAAACCACTTTCAGTACACCAAAATAATAAAAATGCGAAACTAAAATCGTGTTTACATTATCAACGCTTTAAAAACAACGTTCCTATGTAGTGATGTTTTTGAAGCCTTAAAAACACCCATGTTTTAAAAGCTAGCAAAAATAAAATAATAGTTCTATTTTCCTGAAATCTTCGATATTTATTCATTTTTAAATAAACTTACATAATAAAAATAGGTTTCGTTTAATATATGAGAGGAAATATTTTTGGTAAAATTTTACATTAAGGCCCGTCTCACGTTTGTATATAACGAAATATTTTTTTTTGTAGATTTCGGTGTACTAAAAACGAATCTGCAAACCGTTTCCGTCGCAAAAAATAGTTTTCATGATATGAAGAAATTACTTTTTCGAAAAGTTGGTGATCACTTTCCAATGTAAATTTAACTTAAAATGAGCACCCACTTTCTGGCCACCTGAGAGGGAGCATTTTTTTGAGTGTTTATTGGCTAAAAGGTTTTTTTCGATTTCTTTTTGTTTTCATCTTTCAATAAAGACACGAGGAAATTAAGAAATAAAGAAAAATCGGTATACTTGTTTTTCGTCTAATTTTACTTTTTCGGCAGTACTACACTATAACAAGGCAGTTTGGTACGCGAGTGCACATTTAACAGCCTTCGTTTATTCTCATGTGTAGCGTAAACGAATGCTAGGCTGTGAAATGGAAAAGAGTCCCAGAGTCCAGGGGTTAATACCATGCAGAAGAAACCAAACAAAAAACTTTTTAGTCAATAAACACTAAAAAAATGCCCCCTCTCTCAGGTGGCCTGAAAGGGGGTGCTCATTTTAAGTTAAATTTACATGGAAAAGTGATCACCCACTTTCCGAAAAAGTAATTTCTTCATATCATGAAAACTATTTTTTTGCGAAGGAAATGTTTTGCAGATTCGTTTTTTGCATACCGAAATCTAAAAAAAAATATTTTGTTATATACGAACGTGATGGACCTTAAAGTAAAATAATACGATATTTGTTATGGTGTTCTACTAGGTGTCAGAATGTTTTGGGTATTTTTGACACCCTTAACACAAAACTGTGAATAAAATATACAAAACTCGTAATTTCTCTTTTTAAAGTGGTTTGTTTAATTTCTTTAAGGAATATACTTCCAAAATAAACTATTAAAGATTTTTGAAATATAATAGAAATATTATTTTTTAAAAAACAGTGTTTACAAAGTGCCTGCACACGTTGATGCAGCCATATTTTTTTACGTAATAAAATGAATTGAATTTTACGGGTTAAATGTTTTTCAATTTTTTCAATTTAAAAAATCTATCAGAATTTTTCTATTGGTTCAATTTTTACAATATTTGCAGGTCTAATGTGAAATTTTATGCTCTTTCCAATAAACTGAATATAATATTCTAGATAAACGTTTTCTTTTAAATTCAGCCCCCCCCATTTTGAAATGTCTATTAAAATGAAAATAATTAATTTTCTCACCTCAGATTTATATATCATAAACTGAAGATAAAAGATCAATAAATAAAATAATCTAATTAAAAACAACAAAAAAAAGAATAGTTTTGTGCAAATTTACATGTAAAGTCAAAAGTTTAAAACTTTTTTTTTAAAACCATGTTGATTTTTTAAGTGAAACCTTACATTTTTAAAATTATGTCCTGCAAAGATGGAATACCTATTTCTGCTTCATTCAATTTTTTTTTAGATTAAAAAAAAAAAAAAATCACTCCATAAAGAAGCAATAAAATATATTAAATCAAAAATTTTTTAACGACAAAAACTGATAAGTGAAATGTGATCATTTTTCAAGTACGATGGCCCATATTGACTAACTTTTGTTTACAGCCAACAATAGAAAGGGAGATTAATTCTGGCGCTTAAGGCCACCGAAGTTCTGAACTCGAATAAAAGAAGAGATTTGTCTCCCTTTATTCCAGTTATGAAACATCTGATTATCGCGGTATTTTTTAATCCTTGCTAAAAAAAAGTAGTTTATTTTAAAAGGACATGGAATATAAAATTTAAATATGGATAAATTCTAAACAACGAAGTATGGAAGTACTCATTAATTATTTTTTTATAGGTAAGTGATTTTTTGGAATTTATATATATATATATATATATATATATATATTATATTCGAAGTTGGAATTCGTTGATTTTCTTGAAATCTTTTTAAAAGAAAACCGATTTCCAAAGACAAATATTGCATATTTTGCTATTAAACCTGTTATTATTTTAAAATTTGGTCTTTGCTCCTTTTATTGAAGAAAAAATAGGGTTTGAATTACATTTTTTAAGTAGTTATAAGCTTCGAAAGATACTAAATATAATTATTCAAGTTTTTATCACGCATTTTTAATGCTGATTTTCTTAAAATGCTAGTGTTCTACCCCTCTATATTTCATCTTACGAAAACCATACAAAATAAATGTAGGCCCATAAAAATTCCAACGTTTTTTACAGCTGAAAAGATCAAATAATTAATTAACATATATATATGTATATTAATATTATATGTAGGTGGTTATGTATATATGTATGCTCCTACATATATTTCTATGTATGTGCGTGTGTGTATATGTGTATATGCCTGTGTGCATATGCGCGTGCATGTGTATATGTACATGTATGTATATGTGTGTGTGATTGTGTGTGAGTGTGTGCTATACATGGGGAAAGAAAGTCATAATAAAAACATAAAAACCTTCACCAAATGGACCAAAAACCCCCTCTTTGAACTTAACTCTGACCGGACACTACAAACACTTACTGTTGGGGACAGAAGTTCTGAGACCACGCCACTCTGAAAAACACATTTAGTATCAGCAGATGTAAAAATAACATTTCAAACTCCTATTTAAGAAAAAAAAACAAACCTTTTTACAAAAATATCTGAAGAGAGCGAACCTAAGCTTGAAACGTGTTATAAAAATATTTTAAAATAAAAATATGATAAAAGCAACAATTGTTGATGGCTACACTCTTTTATATATATATATATATATATATATATATATATATATATATATATATATATATATATATATATATATATATATATATATATATATATATATATATATATATATATATATATATATATATATATATATATATTATAGTTTCTTTTTCGGTTCTCTTATACGATGATCATCTTTATTTAACTATTACGTGTAATTATATTCATACAGATATTCTATATGATTTATATTTGCGTAATATTTGCGTAGAAATGAAGAAAATCAAATTTACTGTGTATTTATCGTGTTGCCATAACAACGTGACGTAGCCAAGGACGGTAGTGGACGTGAGTGTGTGTGCGTGTGTGCGCGTGTTTTCGTGCTGTATTGTTTGTAGTAGTAGTAGTACTACTAATAATCTGTCCCGCGTTTGCTTTCTTGTTTTGTGAATGGCGGACGTTGAGTCGGAGGTTGGATTGTGAAGTTTCGTATTTTTGTAATTTGTAAATGGCAAGTTAGAAAAAAAATAAACCCTACCAAGATGGACAATAAATAAGACCAAAATATTTTATGGTAAAGTTAAGAGCGTTAGAACTATACTTTTTAGGAGATGTGATTATTGGATTAACCAATCAGAAATCGTCTGTGGCACACACATCTCTGTTTTTATAGAGATACTAGCAATCGGTGCCCGGCGTTGCCCAGGTGTTTTGAAGTGTATGCTGAGGAAAAAAAAAACGGTCAATTTTTTAAAACTTTGACCCCTATTATGACCTCTTAACATTTATTGTTTAGGGATCAAGTAAAGTTAATAAGTTAGATCCATGTCCAAGGAATCTATATATAAAATATCACGTGTTCAGACCTTAAATTGTAGGAGGAGTTTGGTAGAGTTCTCAAAGGTCTAATTGTTGAATATTGACCACTTAATCGCCAAATTTCTGTCGAAAACCTATCACATCGATTTTCCCAAATCTCAGTACCCTGTATATCAAATTTCGAATCTGTAGGCTTAAAATTGACAGTTTTAGCGTAGGGAAATGCACACAGACGCACAGACACACACAGACACTATCACTTATACATATATATAAACATAAACATCATATATATAAGGATAATAGTACGCCATATATATAACAAAAGACCATTATTTACTGAAGTGAAAGGAAAACCCGGGGTAACTTTACCCAAAAATAAATCTATATTTTTTTGTGTATATTGATAGTCTGGTACTTATACAGTTTAGTGACGACATTAAAAAATGGAAATATTGAAAAAAATTTTTTATTGAACGTAACTGTTATAGACTGAAGTTCTCCGAAAAAAAAATTTCACTTCATTTGATCAAGTAGTTTTTTTTTTACAGCGAAAAACAATGATTTATCACGGCTACGTCTACGTGGCCATTTTGGAAATGTTATTGCAGGCCCAGGAATTCCCCAAGGGCAGGTAACTGCCGTACATAGCAGAATAGCTCCATTTTAGGCCAATCTAGCCCTTTTTCCCCCCACCAGAATGAGATTTTTTTTTTGCGAAGACAGATGCCATTTTTGGGGTGTTTTTTTTTTTTCTAATTTGTAACAGAAGTAAATAAACGAAGTTTCGAAGTTATCCATGCGTGTCCAACTGAGCATGTTTCGAAAATAATCTCGTATAAAAATTCTTCAATTCTTTGCATTCTTCAATTTCTTTGCATATTCAATAGTATTCTTATTAAAAAAAAAAAAACGCAAAAAAATTGCAGATTTAAAAAAAAAAAGAAAAAAAACGTAAAAAAATTGCAGATGTGTTGTGCGCATCTCAATATGGCGAGAAAAAAAAGGCTAGATTGCGAAATTTGGCCTAAAATGGAGGTATTCTGCTAGGTACATTTCCAAAATGGCCACGTTGACGTCGTCGTGATAAATAATTGTTTTTCGCTGTAAGAACAAAACTACTTGATCAAATGAAGTGAAATTTTTTTTCGGAGAACTTCAGTCTATAACAGTTACGTACAATAAAATTTTTTTTCAATATTTCCATTTTTTAATGTCGTCACTAAACTGTATAAGTATCGATAGTCTTATCAACACCCCTTTTTTCTATTTATTTAAAAAGAAAATACAACTTTATACAAATTCCCTATTAGTTTCTTTTTCGGTTCTCTTATACGATGATCATCTTTATTTAACTATTACGTGTAATTATATTCATACAGATATTCTATATGATTTATATTTGCGTAATATTTGCGTAGAAATGAAGAAAATCAAATTTACTGTGTATTTATCGTGTTGCCATAACAACGTGACGTAGCCAAGGACGGTAGTGGACGTGAGTGTGTGTGCGTGTGTGCGCGTGTTTTCGTGCTGTATTGTTTGTAGTAGTAGTAGTACTACTAATAATCTGTCCCGCGTTTGCTTTCTTGTTTTGTGAATGGCGGACGTTGAGTCGGAGGTTGGATTGTGAAGTTTCGTATTTTTGTAATTTGTAAATGGCAAGTTAGAAAAAAATTAAACCCTACCAAGATGGACAATAAATAAGACCAAAATATTTTATGGTAAAGGTAAGAGCGTAAGAACTATACTTTTTTAGGAGATGTGATTATTGGATTAGCCAATCAGAAATCGTCTGTGGCACACACATCTCTGTTTTTATAGAAGAAATATAGAAGATATAGATAGATATAGATAGATATAGATAGAAGATAGATATAGATAGATAGATATAGATAGATAGAAGATAGATTTTATTTATTCATAAATTTCTGCATAAATGATCTTTCATAGAAATTGACCAAACCTATAGTAACACACGAAATGATGACGTCACTAATTAATGTATATAATAATGATGTTCTACACAACGGTTTGGAGGTTCCTAAAAAAAAATCAATATTATTATGTTAAAAAAATAAAAAATAAACGCCTTTTCCCGATAATTTTTTCTCGTTAATATAATTATTTGAATTATAATTAAAAAAAAAAAACAGAATTCTAAAAAAAAAAATTATTTTTGAAAAAGCTTTAAATGATATTAAATTCCAATATTCCACAATATGAAGTTTAAACATTTTTTTTATAACATGTTTCCAATATTAAAAAATATATTCATATAATAGAATATATAACTCTTGAATCGGAAATTCAACATCGACATAAAATAAATCGTTTTGATTTGATCATTTGAATTAATATAGTGTCAACTGTACGCTTTGCGCCTTTTTCAAAAATGTATGGAGGCCTTTAAGTAACATTATCTTTATATACATAAGTTTCAACAGAAGACATGAAAATTAATTTTATTTTATTAACTCTCGTCTGTGTAGTTCGTTACAAAAAAATCTATTTGTTTTACAAAAAGGTAAGTCTTCTATTATTTTTTACCCATTTTTTAATTGAAAATTTTATTTATTCATAAATTTCTGCATAAAAACCGTATAACAGGTTTATCGAGTAATGTTTTATTTTTATTTCTTTGTGTTTTTTTTTTCTTGTAACATGAGAAATTACTCTTTTCGGAACTTATGCACTTCTGTTACCGTGCTAAAGTAATAACGTTAGTATTTAGAAAGCCATTATAAACATGGGGAGAATGGGGAGTTTTGTAACTATTTTGTACTTTCACCTAACAATTTGATTAAAAATATCGTAAATCTCAAATTTAACTTGAAAATATGATTCTAAAAAATAGCACGGTAATATAAGTACATAAGCACCAGTTTTATGAACATCTACGAATTTGGAACAGACTTTCTGAATAAGGACTTAACATTTGTATAGAAATAACTTATATTAAATTTTTAACTATTATTGATTTCATCGTGTTACATAGAGTGTGTGTGTGGGGGGGTGTATCTTTTTAATATAAGCAAACGAGCAGACTAATTGCTAACCATTTTTTTCTTGTTCGTTTGAAATACACTTTCAATGCAATTGTTAAAGAAAACTATTAGAAAAGTTTCATTTTGCAGATGATAGATTGGTTGTTTTTGTTTTACGGCATATCAACCCTTTTCAGGTTATTTAATGCCGAATCTAGTGATTTTGAAGAACGATTTTTTAATAGAGTATATTTATTTATTTTAAGTCGGTTTCTATTTAACCCATACTTGGGACCCTAACAGGTATTACCACAGAAAATAATAAACACACGAAAGGATGACGTTACTGTTATTGTGTAAAACGCTGACGTTTTATACATTTCTTCGTGGATGCCTATAGAATAGTGTCTCAAATTTACCCTATTTTGTATTTTAAACATTAGAAAATGTAGGTTGTTGCAGACTAGCGTAATATTATTTACACACTAACCGCTACAAAATAAAATATGTTAATGAAATGAATGTAAGGAAGGAAAGAACAATTGCTGAATAAACAAACATGTCGTTTATTTTCTGTTGAAAAAATATGGTTTAGGTGAAACACCTGTTCAGTTCACTCGTTGACGACTACGCGCGTGGAAAAAGAGGAATAAAGTAGGAGAAAGAGAAATGGCAGTTCAACATGCAGAAAAAGAAGGAGAGAGAATTGACCTCAGTAAAGCTGCACATGCATGGTAGCAGTCGGCCACGTGGAAATGTCTTCAGGCCACAAGCTGTGGACGCGAACTTGTCTGGTTGACGAACCAAGGCAAAAAGGAAGAAAGGAAGTTGAAACGCTGTTGTTGACTTTTATACCGGAGTCAGTGTTCTGACTGCGCATGTCTGGATTTCACTTAAAAGGAAGTGACGTCACCAATGTGTGTATGTGTGTGTACGTGAATGTGTGAATACGTGCGTGCGTGTGTGTGTACGTGGATGTGTGAAGAAAAGTATGTTGCACAATACTCCCACCCCCGGAAAAAAAAATATATGTGGAGCTGGAGCGTATATATATATATATATATATATATATATATATATATATATATATATATATATATATATATATATAGTCTTGGAAGTTTTTAACCTTTAAAACTATACAAAAATATTTTTTATCATTCGTTAGAAAACCACACACACACACACACACACACACACACATATATATATATATATATATATATATATATATATATATATATATATATATATATATATATATATATATATATATATAATAAGTTATGTACTGTTTGAAATGTTTTGGCCAATGTACTTTTCGACCTGTTTTTGTTGTCGGTGTTGTATTGTTTTTTATAATCTCTTTCTGAGTTTGTTTGGGTCTATTTTCTTCTTGTATTGGTGTAGGAGGTGTGTGCAATTGTTCGTCGATAAATGCAGGTTTAAGCCTGTCAATTGCTATATTTTCTTTTTTTTTTTTCTCTCTCTCTTTTTAAAACGGTGAAATATTTTTCACTTCTATCGAAAACTAGATGTGGTCCTGTCTTGAGTAATTTGGACAGAGTGGCTTTTTGACAGCGTCGTTCCTGATGAAATCATATTTACAAGTATGATTGTCTTTCTGACTGCGCATGTCTGGATTTCACTTAAAAGGAAGTGACGTCACCAATGTGTGTATGTTTGCGTGCGCACGAGACGAGCGTATATGTGTGTGTGTACGTGAATGTGTGTATACGTGCGTGTGTGTATGTGGATGTGTGTATACGTGCGTGTGTACGTGCGTGTGTGTATACGTGCGTGTGTGTGAAGAAAAGTACGTTACACAAGGTCAACACATAAGAGAAGTTGGAATTTTTAATTGAACTGTGTTTATTTACCGAAATAAGTGAAAACATGTCTTATATAAACATGTAAAATAAATTTTATTCTAAGAATTCAATTGTGCCGAGCAAGCGTATGAGTCAGGGCTACCTGCGGCGAAAAGCGAACCCAGAACCTTTCGATTGCAAATCAAGTCTGCTAATGAACTACATCCATCTTACCCCAAAAGTGACGATTTAGTTTCGCCCAATGGCTATAAAAAACAGCTGATAAGTTATTCGGAGGCGATGATGCTCTATTGCTCTGGTAGGTGTATCAGAAATTTAGAGGAAATTTTGACACCCCTAACAGAAAGCTGCGAATAAAATATTAAAAAAAACCTCGTAATTTCTCTTTTTAAAGTGGGTTCTTTATTTTCTGTATGGAATATACTTCCAAAATAAACTATTAAAGTTGTTTCAAAGATAATATAAATATTATTTTTTTAAAAACTGTTTACAAAATGCCGGCGTGCCTCCATGCAGCTATTATTTTACGTAATAAAATCAATAGAAGTTTACGAGTTAAATATTTTTCAATTTTTAAACTTTAAAAATCTATCAAAATTTTTCTATTAGTTCAATTTTACGATATTTTCAGGGTCAATGTGAAATTTTATGCTCTTTCCAATAAACCAAATATAATATTTTAGAGAAACGTTTTTTTTTTTTTTTCAACTTCACCCACCCACACACACACATTTTGAAATGTCTATTAAAATTTTAATAATTAATTTATGGGCCAAAGTTTTATATATCACACATTGAAGATAAAAGATCAATAAAGAAAATATTCTAATTTAAAACAACAAAAAAGAATAGTTTTTTGGAAATTTACCTGTAAAGTCCAAAGTGTAAAATCTTTTTTTTTTTAACCACTTTTATTTTATTTTATTTTATTTATTTATTTTTAAATGAAAACTCATGTTATGCTTACATCGTCAAGTAAATACCAGACGCTGACGGCAAATATTTCTATTTAATTGAATGTTTTCTTTTTTTAGATATTAAAAAAAAAAAAAATTAATCGATAAAGAAGTATTAAAATATAGGCCTGTCAATCAAAAACTCGTGTATTTCATTAAAAGAATTTTTTAAAAATCAACGAAGCGAATTTTTTGTTGTGGGAGGAAAAACTTATAAGTGAATGTGAGTTTCCTTTTTAAATACGGAGGATGAAACATACTAATTTGGCTAACACACGCAATAAAAAAGAGACATTATTTATATCCCTTGGACTCATCCGTATTTCATAAGTATTATATTAACAGGAGCAACTTCGCGCAAAACATGTTGTGAAAATACGATTTCCTACGACCCTCGCTTTAAAAAATCCTTTTATTTAAAAAAGACATGAAATTTAAAATATCAATATGGATAAATTCTTAACAATTAAGGATGGAACTACCCATTTAATAGTATATTTTTGTAAGTGATTTTTGGCATTTATATATATACATATATTTATAAGCAAGTTAAAATATGTTGATTTTCTTTATATATTTTTTTTAAAAGAAAACCACTTCAAAAAAACAAATATTGCATAATTTGCTATTAAACCTCTTATTTTTTTTTTAATTTGGTCTTTGCTCCTTTAATTGAAAAAAAATAGGGTTTGAATTACATTTTTCAAGTAGTTATAAGCTTCGAAAAATAGTAAGTTGAATTATTAAAGTTCTGATCTTCATTTTTAATGGCCACTTTCTGATACACCAGTGAGTGCTCTGGTAACCTGTCTCACGTTACTGCATTTCATATCATGGCGTGTCGATTCGACGAGATTGTTTGGTGGCGTGTTGTGTTGATTCAGTGATATTGTCAGATGGTGTGTCATGTCGGTCGACGGTGTTGCTCGGGAACGTTGTTATCTTTTATAAAAATTCAAATCCGCTTAACTTAAAGTCTTGCTATTGTCGAAATTTTCGGGGTCGTCACCAAAATTCGACTTTGTAATGTAATGTACCTATTTACTATGCCTCCCCACGGGACAGAGTTAGACACCAGGGTCGTTTTTTAACGTGGAGAAAAGGTACAAAAATAAAAATTGTCTCAGTCGTGAAGGATTTCTTCTCCACCGAAAGAGAACAAGAAATAGAAGTGCAGCACTGCAGCATCTGAAGAACAGATACTACACTTTGATCTTGTCCCGAAGGCCAAAAGAAAGAATGGGAAAGTAGTTATGCAACAACAAGAAAAAAAAAATGAAAGGAAGACCCTGAATTACAGTTTAAAAAGTCCGAAATTTATTTAGAAAAGGGAGTGGCGGATTACTTTTTGCTTCCCAAAAGCATTGGTAACATTTACCACATTAACAAATCTAGTAAAAGAGAATTTAAACCATAAACATTCATATTACAATTCAAAGAAAAAAAAAATACTGAGGAAAAAACAGTTTTATAATGAAGTCACGAAATTAGACCTCTCCAAAAAAAGGGGGATGGAATGTTCTCGTATCCCTTAAAATTTAAAGAAAGGCTTGCTTGAAAAAAAGGTCTGGATGCGAAAAACAAAACATGAGAGAAAGACTTCTTGAAATTCTTTTTTTATGTTTCATTTCTTAATGAGTGTCCCTTTTGCGTCCTTTCTTCAGCACAAATGAAACTTTCAAAGGGTCTGAAGGTTGGGCGCTCTCTCGCCCAAGAGCAGAGTCCGAATGTAGATCCTTTCCTCTGGAAAGGGTTGTCTTTTTTCTTCTTCTCTAGCAATAAAAGTCTCTTTCCCTGAAAGGTGTTGCTTGTTGCTTTCTTCAACAAATGGTGTTTTGTAAACCTCCAATATCAACCATTCAATAAAGGTTTTTCTTCATGTGGTTGAATGTACTCGTTTACGTCGATCAGTACGACGGAGCCCCCCAAAAACGAGTCTTTCTCTCAATACATTTTTTCTGGAACTGACTCGAAAGGAAAAAAAGGGGTTCCAGGGATTGATTTCAGAATTAGTCAATCATTAACGAGAACACACGGCAAACATCCGCGAGAGAGAGAGGGAGAGAGAGAGAGAGAGAGAGGGGAGAGAGAGAGAGAGAGAGAGAGAGAGAGAGAGAGAGAGAGAGAGAGAGAGAGAGAGAGAGAGAGAGAGAGAGAGACGTCCGCACACATTCACCAGTAGAAAGGTCCTTCAGTTCAACGACTGCTAGACAACGGGCCAGTATGGGAAGTGAATGGGGAACAGGCATGCTGAACAAAATGCTGACCTCCCATTTCCCCTGCACCCCTTTCTGCGACTATGTTGATAAAAAATACATTTCCGACACTATGTGCTCGCTGCTGACCAGTGCTCAGCTGACTAAAGTCAGCGCATTAACGGGTTTCATTTGTATTCTCTTATAAATAAAAAAAACACTTTTTTTCTGCTTTCAAAACGAAAGCAGAAAAATCAGTTTAATTTTGTATTTTGAGTTTGTCAATTTAAAATTATTTTCAAGATTTTCAAATTTGATTTCCGAACAATACTATTTTGATTTTAACTTTTAAATCAAAATAGTATTGTTCGAACACCTTAACGCTTTTAGTACATTGCACTAAAAGCGTTAAAAAACCCCCAACAAAATGTACTGAGTGCATGCGTTTCTGTTATCATAGTACTTATAACTTCTTACTTGTACTTAAGGCAGAATTGTGTTTGTTAGTGGACAAACAAAAGGCACTTGTACACTTATGTTATCATGCTGAAATAATGTTATTATTTAGAAGCCCATTCTTAACATTGGGTAAGGAAGGGTGTTTTGTTAAGTATTCTGTACTTTCACCTAACAATTAAGTAAAATATATCGTGAAACTTGAATTTATTTTTAACTCATTGTCAAGACCATTTTTTCGAATCTGTAAAACAAACCCGCTTTTTTTAAAACTGAGAATTCGGTTCGGTTCGATAAAAAATTTCATTGTAATGCATTTTATAAATTTATACCTTGTTTCCATCTTAACATTTTTCTTTAAAATGATTACCCTTATAAGTTTTCGGGTATGCTGAAAATGAATATCGCATTTAGATTTTCCGCAAATTAGTAGCTTTCCGGATATTAAGCAATGTCATTTCTTATGTTATTGCTGATGGCCATCTTGGTATGTGCGTTTGCACATAGTTTATCAGAGTTACGTTTGCACACTCTCGCATACTAAGATGGCCACCAGCAATAACATAAGAAATGACATTGCTTAATATCCGGAAAGCTTCTTATTTGCAGAAAATTTAAATGTGATATTTGTTTTCAGCATACCCTAAAACCAATAAAAGTAATCATTTTAGATGTTAAGGTGGAAACAAGGTAAAAAAATTTACCGTTTTATTTCTTTGGTTACACAGTTGAATTTTCAGTAAAACAAAAGAATAGAAATGACAAAAATTACCATCAACTGGTGAATATATAGTTGTTGCTTATCAGGATTCCTGGTATCCTGGTACTGTGAAACTTACAGCAAGGATTCATGTAGAGAACAATTTATGGTTGGATCTCAGAAAATAGGGGTATATTTTGGGTCAGATAGAGAGGATTTAAAAAGCTATATCTAAATACTACTATAATACTTATAGACACCCACCATATGATACCATGCACCAGTTTTTAACAAATTGAAATTTGTACATCTTAATTTATAATTAATGGCTTATGGTAAACAGATACATCAGATTTGTTGCATAATCAGAAAGAGCTCACAATTTTACCTAAGAGTGAATAGTTTCATGAGAATAGCTTGAAAAATAAATAAATGGTGGCGAAATTACCGAATTTCTGGAAATGTTGAGGTCTGTGGGGATTAGTAAGAGTTGGCTGCGAACTGGAGGTGGACACTCACGGTTGAAGAGGGGGGAAGGGGCGTCTGGTGCGCACCGGAATATGTGGGACTTCCGGTGGAAAAAGGAAGTTTTGCTTTTGGCGCCCTTTTTGAGTTTGTTTTTTGGGAGAGAAGAAAAGGAAGAGAAGGACGGTCGACTTCCACCGCTGCCGGAGGAGCCCTGAAAAAGGGATGAAAGTCAAAAATTGGAAGAACCCCAGATAACCGAATATGAACAACCTGTTCAGTAAATAAAAAAAAAAGAAACTTGTAGGTTACAAAAGCCAGAAAGACATACTGCTCCCACATTATGGCCCGAACACCTTAAATGACTAAACGCTACCTAATTCACACATAAATCAGAAGAAGACACAAAAGAGAATTGAATCCAACTTGGTGTACACCTAAACCGATAAGTACAACCTAATGAACATTCTCTTTTGTTGATTTCTCTTCACGCTGACTTTTCTCTCACACATTCACGAACTTTCTCTTCTGACACTAAACCGAACTCTCTCTACATACCTCCCACCAATAAATAAAGTGTAGGGGACTAGGATATATAAATACCCCAATCCCGTTACAAAATAATAATGAAACGAATGGAAATTGAAGGAAACAAAGACACAACTAATGGATAAGATAAATGTCGTTTATTTGCTGTTAAAAGAAATGAACATTTTAGTTATAACATGTCCGCGCGTGGGAAGAGAAATAAATGTTGTAGGAAAATTGAGAATGGCAGTCCAGCGTGTAGGCAAAGGAGAGGATATCAGAGTTGTCATCAGTTAGTAGTCAGCGACGCGAAGGTGTTCTTAGTGGCCAGTAGTAGGTGGAAAGAGAAAGGGTGAGAAAGCCTTTAGCTCGTGCTCCATACATAGTAGGAAGTGGGCGTGAGGTGCGCGTGCGCGCGCCGAAACGGCGCGCGGCTTGTTCGCCCAACCTCTCTAGTTGAGAGTTGGTTCCAAAGAGAAAGAAACAGCTTATCACCTTGTTTTTATACTCGTTTCCAGAGTGTATTTTGCGCATGTGTATTTCCTTAGAAAGCGGAAGTGACGTCGTCCATGTGCGTGATCGTGTTCGCGTGTGTGAGTACATGTGTGTACGTAAGTGTGTGTGTATATATACGTGAATGTGAGTGTATGTACGCGAACGTGAATAAGTGTACATGTGTGGACGTGGGCGCGTATGTTTGTGTGCGCGTATGTATATGACAGCTTGAAATATGAATGTGTTTTGTGTGAGACTTGAAAAAGGCTCGTACAAATACTCCCCTTCCTAGGAAAAAAAAAAATACATGCAGTGTATATATTTATGTATATATATATATATTTTTTTTTTTTTTGTGAGTAATGTTTTCGGCAGTTGATTTTTTTGTTCTGTTTTTTTTTTTTTTTTTTTTTTGCTGTTGGTGTGGTTGTTTGAAAAAAACGTCACAAAGGAACGGAATGTCAAAAACGGAGTTTGTTCGTAAAAAAAAAAGTATTTACTTACGCGTGGAAAATGCGTTTACTCTTTTTTTTTGCTGACATTTGTTGGTTTGGTTTCTGTTGTGTGTTGACATGTGCAAAGAGTTGCTTGGACAGAGAAGTGAATTGTTCCGTTTGGAAGGAAAATTTTTTTTTTGTGTTGACGGTGTCGTGTGTGTGTCCAGTTGACGGTAGCTTCGCATGGTTCTGCGGTAATGTGTGCATCGTTTGGACGGGCGCTAGTCGCGCGTTTGTTCTTGTTGAACGGGGTCTGGTTACTGTTGTCTTCGCAAGTGCGTTTGCGGTAATGTGTGTACATTGTCTGTACGGGCGTTTGTGTAGTCGTTCGGGGTTGCCGGTTGTCAACGAAACTTCCAAGTTTTGAGTTTATCCGCGTGCGTCGTGCATCTCAACTCGTATTGTTGATTCAACTTCTTCCTATGTGTTGATAGGGATGTCCTGTTTCTTTGTTGCTGCGTCTGCTGTGCGGGAGGGAATTGCATAGGCCTATGTGATTTTGCTCCTCGCGTTTGTTGCAGGGTAATGTCAGGAAACCGTGAAAATGTTTGTCAAGCTCGAATTTGTTTTGAAATTCGATATGAAAGTCGACAGCTCCGTGTTCGGTTTTTTTTTTTTTTTTTTTTTTTTTTTTGCAGAGTCTGACGAGGGTTCGTCATTGTAGTTGGTAGTAGCTATTCCTGTGGGTAGTGGTTTGGTTCGCTTGGTTTTCTTTGTTGAGAAGTTCGCTTTTTTCTTTATCAAATAAAACGCGCGTCTCCCTCAAAACAATTAATCTCAAAACGGTAGGGTCGCCATGCTTGTTCGTTCCCAGTCAGTCGGGCGCCAGTTTGTTGTGGACTTGTGGCATAGGAGGAAATGCGTGCTCCTCTCGCGTTCCGAGGGAAAATGAATTGTCTCGAGGAAGAAACGAACGACGTGTTAAATTGAATTAAACGAACAGGAATGTCTTTGGTGAAAGAAACAAGTAAAAGAAAGGGTACCACACGTGGTTAGTTTTGCGTGCGTCTTTCGCTGTAAGCTGGTGAGAAAGAAAGTTTATAGCTTGGCGTGCGTCTCTCGTTAAGTGGTGAAGAGGAAAAGTTTATACCTTGGCGTGCGTCTCTCGTTAAGTGGTGAAGAGGGAAAGTTTATCTTTGTAGAGAAAGAGTCTGTGTGTGTATGAGTGCTTCATTCAACCTCATCCATTTCATTTAAATAACGGGGTCACCAAATTTGTAGGGGACTAGGATATATAAATACCCCAATCCCGTTACAAAATAATAATGAAACGAATGGAAATTGAAGGAAACAAAGACACAACTAATGGATAAGATAAATGTCGTTTATTTGCTGTTAAAAGAAATGAACATTTTAGTTATAACATGTCCGCGCGTGGGAAGAGAAATAAATGTTGTAGGAAAATTGAGAATGGCAGTCCAGCGTGTAGGCAAAGGAGAGGATATCAGAGTTGTCATCAGTTAGTAGTCAGCGACGCGAAGGTGTTCTTAGTGGCCAGTAGTAGGTGGAAAGAGAAAGGGTGAGAAAGCCTTTAGCTCGTGCTCCATACATAGTAGGAAGTGGGCGTGAGGTGCGCGTGCGCGCGCCGAAACGGCGCGCGGCTTGTTTGCCCAACCTCTCTAGTTGAGAGTTGGTTCCAAAGAGAAAGAAACAGCTTATCACCTTGTTTTTATACTCGTTTCCAGAGTGTATTTTGCGCATGTGTATTTCCTTAGAAAGCGGAAGTGACGTCGTCCATGTGCGTGATCGTGTTCGCGTGTGTGAGTACATGTGTGTACGTAAGTGTGTGTGTATATATACGTGAATGTGAGTGTATGTACGCGAACGTGAATAAGTGTACATGTGTGGACGTGGGCGCGTATGTTTGTGTGCGCGTATGTATATGACAGCTTGAAATATGAATGTGTTTTGTGTGAGACTTGAAAAAGGCTCGTACAAAAGTTGCTTTTCTTACCCTTAAAATATAATGTCTGTTTTATTTATTTCTATGAAATCAGATAGTTACACGTTAAAAACACAAACCTGATAAACCCACTTTGATACCCATAGGTCCGTAATTTAGCTCACTTTTTCCAAAGAAAAATGTCCACGGAAAAGCCTAAATTTTGGCACTTAAAATTCTCATAATTTTTTAACTACTGGTGGTATTTGCACTATTCAAACGGTTTTAAGGATCTTTTACATATCTCTTTTCATGCAAGTTGATAAAATAACAATTATCTAAAAAGAAAAAAATCAATTTGTAATGCTATATATATTTTGTTTCAATTTTGGCAATCTATCCTCCATTTATGAAGCTAAGCTAACCTAATTAAAAAACAAAAATACAAAAAAATCTTTATGATGTACAACATGTTCCTGTCACAGAACAAAGATGTCATATTCCCAAAATCACATGATTAATTTATGTGATTTTTGGAATATGAAATCTTTGTTCTTATCTTTAACTAAGAAAAAATTTTGTTTTGTTTTTGTTTTTTTACATAGGCATCAGCACTTATCAAGGCCCAGAGACTACTTGAGGATAAAGGTTAAAGAGTGTACTGTAGTCAATTGGAAAATATAATAATCGTTAGTAGTGGAAATTCGGTAAATTTGTTAACTTAAGTGGAACCACTCATCAAGAACTTGTTTACGTTGGACTTGAAGACAACCATATTGTAGTCAGCTGGAAAGCAAGAAAATGGAAGACAGTTCCACAGGCGTGCAGTTCTAAGAAAGAAGCTTTGTTCATGATATCTACATTTAGATTTAGGCACAGATAAAGAGTGATGAGAATTACTGATAGTGTTTTCAGCTAGACAAGTGTTTCTTGTGAAAGTTTGGCGAGAGAGGACCATAGATTGGAGCTCAGTCGAGCACTTGTCATGAAAATAACGATAAAGTACAGACAAACTCGCAACATCTCTTCTGTGAGAAAGAGGTTGCAGAGAAGAGAAAAGGACATCTACTAGGCTACGGAATCTATTTTGAACTCTATCAAGGCAGGATAAGTATTTTCTAGCAGCATCTGCCCATATGTGACAACAGTACTCCATCCTTGGACATACCTGATTCTTATATAGATAGAGAATTGCATCATCAGTGAGATATCTACTGGATCGATAGAAGGATCCCACCATTTTTCCAGCGGCCTTGGCAACAGATTTGATGTATGTGTTCCATTTCAGATCAGGAGTAAAGGCCAGACCCAGAAGCTTGCCAAAACATGGAGCCTCCCCAAGAAAAGTCCATTCATTTCAATTGATGCCAGACAGGGATCAGAGTGTTGATGATGCAAAGATAGAAGCTTGGTTTTAGATGCATTAAAATTAACCAACCACCTCTTTCTCCATTGCACTAGGTGATCAAGATAAGAGGAGAGAGCATCAGAGAGAACTTGGTCGTTTATGACTTTTGAAGTGTTGCCATAGATGGTAGTGTCATCAGCATAAATGTCTACGAATGATGTAAGGATGTGATTTGGGAGATCGTTGATGCAGATCAGGAAGAGAGTTGGGCCCAGGATTCACTCCTGAGGGATTCCAGCATTAATACTGCGAGCTTCTGATTTCTGCTCATCAACCACTACTCTTATGAAACTATCAAAGAGAATAATAAAAAAGACATTTCCCGCTATACCATAGCTGGAGATTTTATTGAGTAGACCTTTATGCCATATCCTCTCAAAGGCCTTTGATATGTCAAGGGCAATGTTGAGAGATTTGCTAATCCTATGAGATGTAACTGAACACATCTGCTGTAGATCTAGCAGAACAGAAACCATATTGTATGTCACTGAGAAGGTTATTTTTGCTGAGGTGGTTGACTACTTCTCTATTTAACACAGATTCCACCAACTTGCTCATGACGCACAGGAAACTGATTGGTCTGTATTGAGAGACAGGTGACCGACCACCTTAATTGTTAAATAGAAGTCAAACTGATGAGGTATTCCAGGGTGTAGGAAGCAATTTTTCTTAAGATAACACTTATACAGCTTTGTAAGTAAAGGAGCTAGCTCTGGTTGAAGCTTTTTGAGCACTAAAATAGGGCTGGTTGCTTTACTAGAATAAAGGGTTTTGTGTCAGCACCAGTTGCTTTAATGGAATCAAGGTTTTTGATTAGCTTTCCAACATCAAGCACATATATTTGTATGTCGCATGGCGTGTTTTCAGACACAAGAGAAAATCTGGGTGGTTGATGGCTCTAATCGCATAGGGTAGAATTAGCTACAAAGTTTTAGGCAAAGAGTTTGGTTTTGTCTGATGCTGACGAGATTACCTCAGGTCCCTGGATGATGGTTGAGATAAAGCACACACTTCTATTCAGGACCCTGGTTGGTATTTGCCAAATTTTATGGGATCTAAGCCACTGCTCAGCTACTTTGGACTTTATGGACTGAGCATACAATTCTCTTGCATTCTTTATCACTCTTTTACAGTGGTTGCTGGAGTTTCTGAAGGCAGCTTTAGTCTTAGTGCATCTATTAAGTTGGAAGCAATGGAAATAGTGATGTCTGTGCGCAATGGCAACTGCAGGTTTTTCTGGAATGTTTTTGAGAATATGAAACGGTTTATACCGACAATTAACCATTCTTTACTCGTACAAAGACGCATCTGCTAGCATAACACATAGCTTCTCAATATCTTATTCCCTATTACAGACGGTTACATTACTGACATGTTTCCCAGATCAGCAAAATTAACATGCCTCTAGATCTATTTCTGACCACATTTCTCGATGATTGTATAACGAATACCTATAGCCCACTCAAGAATGCTGATCACGTGATAATGGAAGAAATCGCCCTAAAGGTAGAATAAGAAAGCTGACTG
This sequence comes from Euprymna scolopes, assembly GCF_053919585.1. NCBI lineage: Eukaryota > Metazoa > Mollusca > Cephalopoda > Sepiida > Sepiolidae > Euprymna > Euprymna scolopes. Next base: position 689,181 of record NC_136484.1, read on the forward strand.
GCAAACCATCAGGGATCTCATCAGAGATGCTCCATGAGAAAATATCTTTTCTCTTTCTGTTGAAAAGTGCGCAAATGAGACCACTGAATGGTTCAAAACAGCTATTGAAGCACATGTTCCAACATGGAAATTCTATAGCAAACCCCACTCTGCCCAATGGTTTACTTCTACTTGTGCAGCTGCCATTGCTGCAGAATGCATACCGCAGATTTAACCAACATAAGTCCAGTACAAATAGACAAAGGTTTACAGAAGTGAGAATTGCAAGAAAGAAATAGCGACTACTAAGAAAGAATATACCAAAACCACCAGAAAACGCATCGAATCACAAAAATTAGGAACACGTGATTTCTGAAAAATTTACAAGTGTAGTAAATAATGGGCAATCAATAATTTTCCCACTATCCAACTATCATAAGGTTGTGTGCATGGCAACCGAGAAGGCTAACATGCTTGCCAGTCCGTTTGCCTCAAACTCTACATTGGACCCTACAAACCACTCCCTTCCTGACTTTCCTTTGCAAACAGCCACCACACGAGATGATCTGAAAATCACCTCTTTTCAGCTGCATCATATCATAAAATACTAGACACCTCAAAAGCATGTGTACTCAATGTCATCCTAGCTGTGTTATTAAAAAAATGCTACGCTGAGGTTGCTTCACTCCTCTTCAAATTTTACAACAAATGCCTTAACGAATCTTGTTTTCCTGGCTGCTGGAAAACTGCTTTTGTAGTACCAGTTCACAAGAATTCTGGCGTAAAAACTGACTCATTAAAGTATTGCTCCATTAGCCTTTTCCTGCTTTTCGCCAAAATATTCGAGTCCATAATTAATCAAGCTCTAGTCCACCATCTTACAGCTTCTAAACTTCTGACCAACCAACAATATGGATTAAGGCAAGCTTGTTCCACAGCAGATATCCTAACTGTAATCTCTAAACGTATCTACCATACACTGGACAAAGCAGGGGAGTGTAGAGCGGTTGCCCTAGATATATCTAAGGTCTTTGACAGGGTTTGTCACGATGGTCTTCTCAGGAAAATCAGATCATAGGGTATCACGAATACTTAACATTAAATCCTTCTTAAACAGGAAAAGAATCGAGGGTCGTACATGCAAACAATATGATATAAATGCGGGGGTACCTCAGGGGTTTATCCTTTGACCTTTATTATTTCTAATATTCATAAATGACCTCCATGATAAAATTGTCTCTGAGATGGATATATTTGCAGATGACACCAAGCTCTATAACAGGCATGAGAGGAAAACGAATGAACACATATCTAAGGCAATGGCAAAACATTAGGGGAAAACCTCAAATCTGATGTGGAATGAGGACAAAAATGGATGGTCACATTCAATGCTGGCAAGACTAAGCTTGTTTACTTCAATAATTACAAGAAACCTTCTCAACCATCAATAGCTATGGTTAAAGATACATTACCTAAAATTATTTCTTTCAAACTCCTCGGCTTAACGTTCACAGTGAATATTAGTTGGAACAGATACATTGAGAGCATTGCCAGGGCCGCTGCGAGGAAGGTGGGCTCTCTCTACCAAAAAGTTCCCCCTGAAAGTATCCTGTAGTTCTGCAAGGCTACCATTCGCCTATGTATGGAGTATTGTTGTCACATTTGGGCTGGTGCATCTGCTACAAGTCTTTCGCTGCTGAACAGGGTTCAAAAGATAGTCGCCAACTTGATAAGTCCTGAATAGCTCTCTAAGCTTTAGCCTCTGTCCCATCCACGAAATGTTGCATCCCTCTATCTTTCTACAAGTATTTTAATGGTTGATGCTCTGATGCACTACAACCCCTTGTACCCCCCCCGATGTAAATACCCCGGACAAACTTAATAAGCAGCAAAATCCAACACACATTAGAGATCCCTAAATGTAAGAAAACCTCCTGCTCTAATAGTTTCTTCGTAAGAACTGCTAGACTTTGGAATTCCCTTCCGGGTTCCTGCTTTCCCAACTGTACTGACATGCAAATGTTCAAGAGTAATGTGAAAAGACATCTTGCTGCTCAACTCCCTACATAGTTCCCCTGCAACTTATGACCTCGATAGTAGCCCCTACATCAAAGTAGCACTGTACCTTGTTTGGAGTGAAAATTGAATAAAAAAAAAACTTCCCTCAGGTCTGATACTATAGAGGACACATTCTTTTTAAACATGGAACGCGGAGGTAGCTCTGATATAAATGTAAGAAAGCTATCCTAGTCAGCCATAGATTATCGATATACGGTATGACGGACAGGTATGTCGGAGAACTTATATTTTGTTTTTATCTTAACTTTAACAATCGAGTGGTCGGAAGATCCTAGTGGGGACAGAACAGAAGATGAACATAGCTCATGACAAGTTGTGAGAAAAAGGTCTAGGAGACTTGCATACTGACCATCAGTGTCGAGCACACGGGTGAGTTTGTGAACAATCCAAGTTAGGTCATTAGCAATGGAGAAATCGTAAAAGAACCTCCCCTCATCATCTGTCTTGTTTGAGTGGGCTAACCATTCCACATTGTGAACATTGAAGTCTCCACAGATGTGAATGTTAGCCAAAAGATGAACTGACAGGATGTAGTCAATTTTTTCATTAGTTCATCTGGTGACAAACCAGCATTTGTGTTTGGGTTAGGAGTGATCCTGTATACAGACAAAAATTTTTCAAGACTCTTCTCATTAGTTTCCATGCCTTGGTGTTTCCTTAAAGCTCTTTTGAACGTATCAACAAATCTCTCTGCGAGGCCATTTGACCTTGGATGGTATATGTTAAATGTTCAATGGATAGGACCGTGCAGAATTCTTCAAACTCTTTACTGGTAAATTGGGTGCCGTTGTCACTGACAATAGTTTTAGTACTCCAAAACGACTGAAGAGATGTCTTAATGCATCTATAGTACTAGTCGATGTCGTATATTTACACTTAAGCACTTCCGGCCATTTTGTAAAGCTGTCGACAACCACTAAGAAGTAATGTCCATTCAGCGGAGCTGCATAGTCAATGTATAACCGCATTCATGATGCATCCGTCTTCGACCACGGTTGTATCTGTACAGGTGGTGCCGTTGCTGCTAGTTGACACTCTCAACACTTTCTTACTATTTTTTCGATGTCCCAGTCCATATTAGGCCAATATGTATATCCACACATCAAGGTCTTCATTCTGGACATGCCTGGATGACCGCTATGAAATTCTTTTAGCAGTCTCTTTTGCAGTGTGGTCGGTATGACGCCTCTGTCTGCATACAATAAAGTCTGTGAGCAAATCGAAAATGGTGAAATTTTTTAGTCTTTCTTTGACTTGTCATTTAGCTGCACCTGGTTTTTCGTTCTTACAATGAATTCATCTGTTTCTGCTGCCTTATTGATGTCGTCCAGAGTCACTGGTAACTCTTGAATCATGTTGCAGCAGTTCGGAGAGTTCTTTTTCCTCTCTTAATGCAGCTATCACTGTATCCTCTAAAGGTTCTGCACACTTTTGAATCAATCTGGATAGTCCATCCGCATGTCCGATATTTTTGGATGAAATGTACTGCATTATAAAATTAAATTACACAGAATTATGCTCCATCGTTGAAGTCTGTTTGCAGTGTGAGTGGGTATGCCTTTTTTAGATCCAAAAATACTCAACAAGGGCTTGTGATCAGTCTGCAATGTAAAAATCCTGCCATGAATAAATCTATGGAATTTTCTAATTGCGTAAATTATTGCTAGACTTTCTTTTTCAATTTGAGAATAGTTTCTCTCTGCAGGCAAAAGTGATCTGGAAGCTTTGTTGATCCGTCTTCCAGTCTATGGAGAAGTACTGCTCTTATACCATTACCACTCGCATCTGACGTCACAATTAATTCCTTCTGTGGATTGAAGTGTGCCAGTCCTAAATCAGATAGCAGGCATTTTTTAATCTCTTCAAATGCACTTTGGCACTCCTTTAACCAAATCCACTTTCGTCCTTTTTTTAATAATTCGTTCAGTGGTGCTCTCAACATGCATTTTGGGGATATAGATAGCATAATATTGTGCAAAACCCAAAATAGATTTAACTGGGCAACATTGCTAGGTGCTGACATCCTCTCTATGGCTTCTGTTCTCTGAGGATCCAGACTTCTGCCTTGGCTGTCAATGATTTGACCCAGATATTTTATCTGTGTTTAAAAAAGATCATATTTTTCAGCACTCAGTTTGAAACCAAATTCCTCAATTCTTTGGAAAACTGCTGATATGCTCCTTATGTTCCTGCACATTTCTATTCTTTATAAAAATGTTATCCACATCTCGTCTCCGTCGCCAATTTGATATGTCCTAAGGTAGCCTATTTTTCGGACATATCCAAGATAAAGTATTCCGTGAAAGGAATAAATAAATACACACTGTGGTTTGAATACTGAAAGAGAAGTTTATTTACGTATTTCTATAGAGACAAATATAGCATGTTAACATTCAGGGAGAACGTCTGTTTTTCTGCAAAGGTCCGGTGAAATGTGCGGACTCAGTTCCTTATGTAGAATGTTCCGGGTTGGTTACCTATCTCCACATAACAATTAAATACAAAAACAAACAAATAAACCTAATTAGAAATTACATTGTGTTCGGATACATAACAATAGACAAGTAAATATCTGAATCAATTTCCTTCTCTGCCACACAAATCCCAGCAATTGGAAATTGATCCTTTCTTCTGTAGTTTCTACAAAACTACACATTTTCCTTTTTCCGTGTGAGCACAAACGTATGGTTTGTGTGTGGGCAGTTTCATGATGGGGATCAGTAAAGTTATCCTCGTGAATAACTTTATGGTGTTCAAAACACCATGATCAAATTGTTCAAAGCTTTTGTATGCAGCCCAGCCACCGGAAATCATTCATATACCCGGGATATTCACTCCCTAATTACTGGGAACAACGTTTCCCGATTTTGACAGTGTACTACTTTTCTCGTCTATCTCACCTAGCATTATGGAATGGTTAATTAGATCTTATTCGCAGACCTCTAAAGAATTGTCAGAAATTTATCCGTTTTTAGATAAATTCGGTGAGAAATGAATAGCCTGCACAAAAATAAAAGGCTAAAATAAAAGGGGGAGTAAGCGAAGAAAGTTGAAAGTGGACGTATTTTATAATGAATAAAAGATTTTATTTCCAAAAGTTGCAAATTATTTACTTTACAGGTATCCCAAAACAAAAGATGCCAAGTAACAAAAAGAGCACAAAAAGAACAAATAACTACTATTAATATGAAAATTAAGAACGAGTACTTGTGACGTCACCGTCTTGAAGGAGCGATGTTTCTCCCTATTGGGGAGGTTGAAGAAACCCCCCTAAACTCTGAGGGAGGCCAGGTAAATATGCTGAGATTGTCTGTTGAACATTAATCGAATCCCGGACAGCGGCAGTGACCTATCAAAAGGTATGAGCGTTGTAGTTAAAAAGAAAACAGACATAAATTTTATTGTTTAAAAAACCCAATAACAGGAAACGTCAGAATAATGTAGAAACGAGATTTGTACTTGTTGGCTCGGAGAACACCTGTTCAGACTATGGCTTTCTGAATGACAGGATTTGATCCCTTTCGTGTGAAAAGATTTTATTTTTGGGCCCAGATTTTCAAACTATGGACGATTTGCTGAATGTCGCACACGCAAAATAGCTGGGGATTCCCCTTTTGACGTGTTGAATTTTGGTTGGTCTGGCAGATTACCCAACCCAACCCAACCCAACCCAATCCTGTTACCCTAATATTTAAGTAAACGCCCAAAATAGACTTCGTGGCTTAGTGGGGGATGCCCTTTTCTCTACCCTGCAACCTGTTTCCCACAGAAGAGACGTTGCGAGCCTATCCTTGTTTTATCGTTATTTTCATGGCAGGTGCTCGTCTGAACTCCAATCTCTGCCCTCCTCGCCAATCCTTCACGAAAAACACCCGTGGAGCTGAATCCACTGTGAAAAATTTCCCCCACTCTTTATCTGTGCCTAAATCAAAACGCAGATTCCATGAACAAAGCTTTTCTTAGAACTGCACGCCTGTGGAACTCTGTTCCGTCTGCCTGCTTCCCACCAGACTACAACTTGGATGTCTTCAAGTCCAACGTTAACAAATTCCTGATGAAGCGCCCTCTTAAGTAAACACTTCATTAAATCTCCACAATAACGTAATGTACTTGTAATAACCCTTATTCCTGAGTGGCTTCCGGGCCTTGATAAGTGGTGACCACCATGTAAAAAATAAAAAAGGTTGTTTTGAGGAGATTGAAGCCAATTCTCGAGAAAGAAAAACCGTTCCCAGAACGGCCGAGACCCCCCTCTTCTATCCTGACCACCATCCAGTGGACGAAGAATAAGATTTTTGTGAGACTTAAAGTGTTTTGGTGACCTGACGATGTACATATGTAAAAACCCTGTAACTTTTGTGAAATTAACTTTTTGTAACTAGAACCCTGAGTGTCTGTCTTTCCTTTCCGGCGTGCATGCAAAGCTTGTATTTTTTGCTTTTTAGCAGAAACCAACACAGACACGTAGAGAATTTTGTGAAGCCCTCCGAGTTGAAAAAAAAAAGCGATCACGAGCCACAGTTTCTGATGAAGTTAGAGGTCAGTTGCTGACTGGACCCTGGAGCATGGGAGGCTGGTACATACTTCCAAAAAATGCTCACACTAAATTTAATAAATTCTATGCCATGTACTCACAAATTCGAAGATAGACTGTACAGTCATTTGCCTTTTTTTATTGTCAGTTTGAAATTTTTCACATTACTCCAAATTTCTTTCCCTCAAAACCACGTGTATTTTTGCTGCACATATAAAAGTTGTAAGAAGCGTTTGCCTCATTGTAACCTGTGTTTCCTTCTTGACGTGTTCTTTCAGAAGGAAATGACTCAGGTATCCTAGTTCAAGACAAGCAATGAAGCACGCATACACTCTCCTTATTGGCAGAATTCGAAAAGAAATAGTTTTGCGCTAGATTCCCTGATGTCATTCCAAAGGAGCTAGCTTAGCTTTTTATTAAAAATTAATGGTAGTTTAGTACGAATATCGAAGGGTACGAAACAAAACTCAATAAAGGTACAAAATGCAGCAGATATGATGTTTGAACCAAAATAAAAACAATGCAAAAATATAAATGGAGTTACTGTCACAAGAAAACAGGGCATAATGCAGAAGTGTCCACCCCCTCCCCTTTAATTTTATTTTGAACATCTATAGGTCAGACACCTCCACCCCACCACATTGCTATCGAGACAAGTGGCAACCAAATGTCCACACGTTTTCCCGTGAAAGGAAGCAAGTTAGATACCCCATCGCCATTCCCCCTCCCACCAAGTCATTCAGCAAGACACATACCAAGGTCACGATGAGAAATCATCCAGACACCCCATCTCCACCTCAAACGAAACAACAGGATGAAAGAGAAAAAAGGGAAGAGGAGTAAAACAAACTTTTTAGCAGGAATCACGTGCTTACGTGCAGAACACAAAAAGGGGTTAGTGGAGAAAACGACCTGAAACTGATCACGTCCAAAAAAACGAACGTCATCAGTGAACATGGTTCGTATAATAAATCGGAAGCCCACTCAATATTAATCTCGTCCCTGGAGCCAAAAGGGAATTTTACCAAGAACTATGGATACACCTTGGTTCGGATATGTAGGAATGAAATGTCCCAATATCGGTAGTTGAGAAACAAGTGAGAAAGAAAATATAAGGGAAGAGAAGTGGATAAGTAAAATCTGAAAGACATTGAATTGCACGCCGGCGAAGATGGATTGTCTCACAGTACTGTTCAATATCGTCTCCCCCCTCCCATCATATTTCATCAGTCGACTCGCTGGACTGATTTGCATTTTTGTTTTTTTCTATTTTTTTTATTTTTAATAATTTCTACCGCCTTACATGACTCAACCATTTTTCCACTTGGAGAAAAAAAAAAAGAAAAGATAAAAAAGGGGATGAAAGAAAAGAGACCATGTTTATCTGAACAATCTTCTTCATTGTTACCCCTCCCCCTTTTGTTTTGACCCGTTGGACACTGTCTGTATGTTTTCTTTTACTATTATTTCCTTTCAATATTTTATCTTGATTATTAAACTTTTAACGTACAATAAACGACATGCATATAATATATATGACTATGTTGTTCTGTTATTCATTGCCTGGTATTTTGTCAACCATTAATCTTATGAGAATATTCCACGATGGAATTACTGTTCAGAATCTGGGTAGGGTGCCACTTGGTTATGATAATTTTACGGCTGGCCACGTACATCATTTTTTTTATTTTACAATGTGTTTCGGAGACAAATTCCCTTTTGAGATTTTTAAACCGGGATGTATTGTCACATTACATAATTATTGGTACAAAAAATTCCATTTTCTCCTAAAAAGAAATGGCAATTAACTTGCTGTTGGATGACACCTGTAAACTTTATAATACAATGTTTCAACACCACACGATGCACAGCCAGAACTTCTCCAGGAAACACAAAGGAGAACAAAAGAGCACAAAAATTCAAACCCGACTATTCTATACAAATTGTACATAAGATATATTAAATTATCCTTCAGGTTCATGGTTGTAACTGAAGAACACCCAACCAGATCCACAAATTTAAAAACTGATGAAAAGAAGCACTATAAAAACAGCGATTTGAAAGGTGGGTACTTCGCATAATTGGCTATGCACATAACAGGGGTGTAAAGGCTTACGAAGTTCACATAATTTACCATCTAATCTCCACATCCTTATAAATTTACAACACAGTTTTCAGACGGTGATGCGGTAGTTCTCAAGCCAAACTTGCCAACACTCAGAAACAGTCTTCAGAGTCTTGACATTTAGGTTTAGTAGTTGATTCCTCACAAAATATCTCTTTAGAGGTTTCAAATATCACAGGGTTGCATAAGGAATCACGCTCCACACCATCTACCAACCTCGAAAAATAAATCGAACTTGGGACGAGAACACAACAAAATTAACAGCATCCGTTTCCACAAGCAAACATTAAACATCCCCATGCAAGGAACGATCACCCAACAACTCAGTTATATAATCTACTGATGATACAGACAATTGTCTTAATAATTTATATGTGGAGTGAGGGTTATGAACAACACATAATATCAAAAGAAACTGGTGTAAGTCCAAAACACTTTGTTGATTGGTTTAGAACAAAACCCTATTGAATCTTAATACTGCATCTTAGAACATGGGAGTTCCAAAGATATTGAAATAGATAAAACAAAAGTTGCTCATAAGAATTACAACTGAGGAAAGTACAGATCAAGCCACTTGGTATTTGGGGCCACAGAATGGGAAAATGGTTGGTATAGTGTCATGGAAATGGTGGACAGAAAAGCGACAACATTGTTGCTGATAATACATCAGTAGATTCCACCAGGATTCCGAATTATTAGTGATGGGTGGCGCATGTATGCAGTTACATCTGAGATGGACCCTGGAGTTTACGCACACGATATTGTAGTACATGCACGACAGTTCATTTATTCTAGTGATGCTACTGTGAATACCCAGTTGATTGAAAATATGTGGATGAGGCCAAACAAAAATTGCATAGCTAGTTTGACACATCAAAAAATCTTTTCCCCTCATATCTGAGAGAATTAATGAGAGTAGGTCCTAATAAATTTAATGAAATGTTATGTTGCATAGTACTCATTAATTCTAACTTGTGAATAAAATATTTATTTTGAAATAATTACCCTACAATTTGTCTGTGATTTCATTTATATCATTTACCTCGTCTTATTTGTGAAGTTAAATAAAAGGAAATTGCAACTAATTTTTTAAATAAATGTTATTCTTAGAAAAACTAAAAAATTAAAAATAATTAAAATAATATTTTACACAAATTTTAATTTGAAGTATGCACGTGCACAAATCTCGTGATGACCCCACTTTAATAAAATATGTAGTCATCATTTTTTTTCTTTGCAATGTTTTCTTTGTTTTCTTCAAATTCTCGTGTAAGGTAAAAGATTTCTGTAAAAAGTTGTCTAAAAAAGAAGACACAAAAGTCGGTTTTCTTTCTTTCTTTTTGCATCAAAACTTAAAACATATTTCGTTTCATATATTCGGATTTAGCAATTTTAAGTTTCCAAGTGATGTCAGCATCAGGTGGCCATGTTTTCAACTCTAGCCAAGATTGCCTGGATAATTAATCTTGATGTTGAAGCACCGAAATATTCACACAGTTAAAATATATGGCTTTTCTATGTAGGCATTCAAGTTCTCTCCTTTGTTTAAAATTTACTTCAGTGTGATTCACAAACTTGACAAGAATATGATTTATTTTTATATTTTACTTCAGTCAATTTTAAGAGATCTAACGACTCTATCCTCGACTTAACACTTGATTTCATTACGATTTGAATTTATATGTGAGTGCTATTTTAATGATAACCGTTGTTCCCTTTATGCCTACTATCTGTATTTGTCTTCTAAGGATTGTTTCATTTCTTAAAATTCATTTATATTAGGCCAGTTTCTCTTATTACAACCAGTATATTTATTTCTCTTTGTTTCATTTTACTTCAGTCGAAGTTCATCGAAGTATTGGGACCCTCGTTCCTGTGGCTTATACTTGATCTCTATATGAGATACATAGATAATCAAATATTCTAGTAAACTATTCTGAATTTTTAAGATAGGGAAAAGCCGTAATAAGAATAGAGATGGAAAAAGTCAGGTATGGCTGATTATATCTGGGTAGAAAAGTCAAATCATCTAAGATTATAGGATGAAGTAAAAAAATTATAAATATATAAGAATGGATAAGATGCCTTAAAAAAGCAGCATATATGCTGGGCCTCAATCAATTACTAAGTAAATCTAGTATAGAATTTAACACAATAGGGGAACTTAATTTTACCTAATAGATAATATGTACAATAATAAGTATATATATATATATATATATATATATATATATATATATATATATAGTAATAATTCATAATAGTAATATGACTAGAAATAAAATAGGTTTAAGGCTCCTACAATTTGTAGTAGAACATTCCTCAAGAACCCACAATGCTTAGAGTACTCTGAAAACCAGTTGTTACAATGATAACAGGTAATTTCATTACGATTCAAATTTATATCCGAAAGCTATTTTAACAATAGAAGTTGTTCCCTTTAATGCTGCTACAATGTTTTGCTACAGCTTGGTCTTCCAGGAATTGTTTCCAATTATTTTTAAGAGTTTGGTCATTAGGCTGTAATCGCATAAAAATCGTTAATATTGATTGACTTCTTATAGACTTCCGGGAATGTACAGGTCCATGGGGGAAATTTGAACACACTTTATTGTCATACATTACTTTAATGTGTTCATAAAAGATTACGAACTTGACAAAATATGATTTATTTTTATATTTTACTTTAGTTTGTTTTGAGCGATCAAATGGCTCCATCCGGGACTTAACACTTGCTTTCATTTTGATTTGAATTTATATTCGATATTATGAATGACGAGCCATAAATTTGATAAGAATAAGGATTTTCACACTATTTAAAATATACTTTAGAACGTTTTCCTAGATCGAGAGACTCATATATATAAACAGAGAAAAATTGACAATACAAAAGTATATACTAGTGCATATAGATTTAATAATCATTAATTCAATAAGGGAAATACATGAATAGGGATGAGTATAAATGCTCTTTATACCCAAGTATTTTGAAGCAGAATGCATCTAAGTATAGGAGAGGAGGTATGATAGATAACAAATAAGACGAGAACCATTAGATATGTTTCCTTTGATGCTGCTATGATGTTTCACAAGAGATTGGTCTTCCATAGATTGTTTCCATGTATTTCTTAAGCTTTTTTTTCATTAGACTGCAATGGTATGAAAACTCAATTTTGATTAGTCATTTCTAAGGTGTAGATTTCTGGTAAATAAAAGCATTTTATTTTCATACCTTACTTTAATGTATTCGTAAATTATTCACAAACTTGACAAGAATTTGGTGTATTTTTATTTTACTTTACAAACACAGGTTTTTTTTACTTTACTTAAATTAGGTTTTAGCAATCAAGGTGCTACCTCCTGAAGCTTAACTTGATATAATTATGATTCAAATTGGCAACAAGATACATCTAAAGAAGGTTGGAGGTACAGCCTCTGAAATATTGTAAAACGAACCCACAAGAGTAGAACAGTAGTCCAAATAATTCAAATAATACAAATTCAATCCTCTTCACAAAAATTTAGAAACATAATCAAATTCTTAAGTTGTCTTCTTAAATTTGGACCATTTACATTCTATCATTACTAATCCTCGCGATGTTACTTTACCATCAACATGACAAATTCATTAACTATTATCCTCAAGTGGCTTCAAACCTTGATAAACAGTTGTTCTTTAACAAAGAATATAAAGATAAAACGAAAAAATGTGGCCTTTATGGTTGCTATAATGGTGAAATTGACTTTTGATATAATATACTTCTTTTTAGGCTGATTGGCTCCTTTTGAGTTTCTAGGACTGTGCATTAGATTAGAGTACTTCTTTTTATAATTTTTAGTGATTATTCTTTGGGAATATGTGTACGCAAATGTACACCTAATTCTGATTTTGTTATAAATGTTGATCCACAAAGTTCACAACAATGAGGTTTATCTCCTGTATGCCGTCGCATATGTACTGTCAACTTTGACTTATCTATAAACGCAGCCTCACATAATTCACAAGAATATGGTTTCTCTCCAGTGTGTATTCGCTTGTGTTTCTTTAAATGAGAAAGCTGGGTGAATCCGGAACCGCACACTTCACAAGAATAAGGTTTTTCTCCTGTGTGTGTTCGTATGTGGTCTTTCAGGTGATGCTTATTAGAAAAAGCATAACCACATACTTCACATGTATAGGGTTTTTCACCAGTGTGTGTTCGCATGTGTCGTTTTAAAAGGTAATTGCTTGTAAATGCAGAACTACATATGTCACAAGGAAAAGGTTTTTCTCCACTGTGTGTTCGAATGTGCTGTTTGCAGTAGAAATCGTCTGAAAATTTAGCACCACATACTTCACAACGAAAAGGTTTCTCTCCAGTGTGTGTTCGGCTGTGTCTTTGCAAGTGTGAGATCTGTGAAAAGGCTGATCCACAAACTTTACATTTATAAGGTTTTTCCCCAGTGTGAGTTCTCATATGTTGTTTTAAGTGTTGATTATTTGTAAAACAGGAGCCACACACTTCACAGGAATATGGCTTCTCTTGAGTGTGTGTAAACATGTGCCGCTTGCAATTAGCATCATCTGAAAATTGCGATCCACAGATTTGACAAGAATATGGTTTTTCTCCAGTGTGTGTTCGCACATGTCGTCTTAAAAGAAAATTATTTACAAACGAAGATTCACATAATTCGCATCGGTAACGTTTTTCTCCAGTATGAGTTCGAATATGTTGTTTCAAGTAATGACTATCAGTAAATGAAGATTCACATAATTCACAAGAATAAGGCTTTTCTCCACTATGTGTTTTCATATGTCGTTTAAAGGTTACATCGTAGGAAAACTTTGCTCCACATATGTTACAACAATATGGTTTCTCTCCAGTATGAGATCGATTATGTCTCTGTAAATGTGCAATTTGTGAAAATCCTGATCCGCAGACTTTACAAATATATGGCTTTTCGCCAGTATGTGTTCGTATGTGTTGTTTTAAGTGATGCTTATTTGTAAACGAAGACTCACACACCTCACAACAATATGGTTTTTCACCAGTGTGTGTTCTTAAATGTTGCTTAAAGCTAGAACTGTCTGCAAATGCAGAACTGCATTCATTACAAGCAAAAGGTTTTTCACCAGTGTGTGTTCGTATGTGTCGTATTAGATCAAAATCTCTCATAAACCTGGATCCACACACTTGACAATGAAATGGTTTTTCTCCAGAATGTTTAAACATGTGCTGCTTTAAGCTTGACTTCCGTGAAAATGCCGACCCACATTCTGAGCATGAATAAGGTTTCTCTCCAGTATGAATCCTTTTGTGTCGTTGTAATGCAGAAACCTGTGTAAACCCTGAGTCACAAACTTCACAAGAATATGGTTTCTCACCAGTGTGTGTTCGTATGTGTTCTTTTAGATGATGTTTAAATGTAAACGCAGAACCACACACTTCACAAGAATATGGTTTCTCTCCACTATGTGTTCGCATGTGTTGTTTTAGGTGATGACTATCTTTAAAAGAAGAACCACATACTTCACAGGAATATGCTTTCTCGCTTATCTCTACTGTTTTAACATTAGATGTGCTTGTACTTTCAAGCTTGCACATCTCAAAGGAACAAGGTTTCTTTTCAGCAAGTGTTTCCATGACGATTCTCAAATTATTTTATGAAATGGAAAATAGTTTTTTTTTTCAATTGTATAACTACTTCAAATCCAAACTGTAAAAACTGTACAATTGGTGTATTTTAATGTCATATTCAAAACTGTTCTAGAATAAGCTTCAGTAGCTGATAAGCTTGTGCAATATAGTAAAATGCATTTTTTACTTCATGAATAGGATAAAATATATATACACAATTGGTGTGCATCTATTTACAGTTTGACATTATATTCAAAACGCTCATAGAGTGAGCTAAAGTAGCTCATAAGTTTGTGGAATACGGGAAAATATATTTCTTAACTTCATAAAAATGCTGATCTAATTGTTTTTACTTTTAAGCTTACATAGCTCAAGAGAATAAGTCTTCTCTTCAGCAAGTGTGTTCATAGCTATTGTTCAATTACTTTATTTAAGTAGTAAACATGTTGAGACTGTATGTATTTTCACATCAGAGTGTGTTTCTGTGACTTTTCTTAAATTGTTGGTAAATCAAGATTCACGCACTTCACAGCAGTAACGTCTTTCTCTAGTATGATTCTTCACACTTCATGAAAATGCTAACTTATTCACTGCAGAAGATGACCAGTAGTCACCAAATGGAAGATCATGGAATACTGAAAGGAGGAAAACATGTTTTTCAGAATTTAGAGTAAAGAATCAGTTTCATATGTAACATACAATATACTTTATTTTAAGGGTATTCAAACTATGAGCACCATTTTAATTTAAGTGATATTAAATTAGCTAAGCATTCAAGTGTGATTAACGTAAATAAAAGGTTGTTCCACTCAAATCACGTAATCTACTGATGTCCAAGAATAAAGTACAATGTCAACAAACACTTATTGAATATGTACAAATAAATATTGTAACATAAAAACTTGTACTTTCAAGTGTGCATATCTTAACAGTCTTGTCAGCTTTCTCTTGTTAAAAATCAGTATATACCTTCAACATAATTGTCTAAAATAAAATTATAAGATATAAATAAAAGAACAATTTGTCACTCATATTAAATTTATGAATAATTAAAATGACGTTTTCTATTGGTTGAAATTAAAAACTGTCTTCTCTTGTATTAAATAAGATGTTTTAAAGTCAATATATATATATCTAAAAAATTATTTCAACAAAAAACAAACTCTTTCTAAAGGAAAGACAGCACTTTAAAAAGGAAGCGTTATTACCAAAGTTTTTGAATATGATGAACTTACTTTGAAACAACTATCTTTTGAAAGCGAAGACCAAAGCTAAGTGTTGATTTAATTGAACTTTATTTGAGTATCTGTATATATATATATATTTCACGCGGTTAATGGTAGGCGAATGGATTGGGTCTCTGCTAATCGAACCAGAGATGTCTCGTGTTGCGGGGTTCAAATCGTTCGACTGGTATTAATCGTGAAACTCTGCACTGAAGATTCCTGAAAGGATGAAACACTAGTGTCTGTAGGTATTTAATTATTATAGTAAAAAATAATTATGACAGCCCCTTTAAGAAATTCGTTTCTTATCGTTGAGCACTTTAAGTTGAATTAAAGCTGGTCAATTTAGCTCTCATGCATAGATCATCCTATAACGATTAGATCACTCTCTGACTGACGTAAATGAACATTTAAATTAAGATGTTTAAATTCAACGTTATTTCACGCAGTTAATGGTAGCCAAATGGATTGGGTCTCCGCTAATCGAGCCAGAGATGTCTCGTGTTGTGGGGTTCAAATCGTTCGACTGGTATTAATCGTGACACCCTGCACTGAAGATTCTCGAAAGGATGAAACACTGGTGTCTGTAGGTATTTAATTATTATAGTAAAAAAATAATTATATGTATAATTGCTTTAAATATGTGCAATAATTTGGCTTGGCTTACAGTTCCTTTTTCTTACGAAGGTGTTCTACAAAGTGCTTAAATTAAAGCTATTCTTACTTAAAATAATTTTCCTTACACTCTAGTCTCTGCTGTTTTATCATCAGAAGTGGTTGTACTTTCAATGTTTCTCTTTAGTGAGTATTTCTATGACTTCTTAAATTGCTGGGAAACGAAGATTGACACACTTCACAGCAGCAAGGTCCTTTTCTTGTATAAGTTTTCATACTTCATAAAAATGTAGATCTATTTAATGCAGATAAATATTGTAGAATACCAAAAAAACGAAAAGTTTTTTACATCAGAATTATCTGTAAATATAAATTGTCTACAGGCATGAATATTCTTTTATTTTGTTGTTTTTATTTAAATATTAGTAAATAAGGAACCATTTCGATTTAAAATTCTAATCTTATGAACACACATCGTTATTAACTATTTAGAGACATATTCTTGGGTCTTGTCTAAGTGTGAAAATACAAAAGAACAGATGCGACAACAATACTCTATGCATGGACGAATGATGACTATGTAAAGACATAGGACCCACTAAGGTGTGGGTTGTTTTGTTTAATCTATTTGCTTTGTTAATCATTAATAAGTGAGAAACTATTTCACATTAAGTTTTACATTTGTAATCTTACAAACATGTTTGAAATGTGCACATAAGCTTAAATGGCTAATTAAAGACAATGTATACAACGAAAGTTGGCGATTTTTTCAGAATATATAAACATTTAAAGCATAGTCTTAAGATTAAATGCATAATACTAAATAGATTGTAACTAGAAATGGTTTCTCATTTACTGTTATAGAACCGTTACCTACCCATTGATGGACTCTTCCAAATACTATATTAATCAAGAGTAAATCTTATCACAATTTAGAAAAAAAGATGGAACATATGCCAGCTTTGTTAAATTAGGATTATTGTGTTAATGTAAAAGAAAAATAATATCATTAAACACATTTACAATTCGAAATATAACATATATATGTAGCTTAATTGAGAGGCTCCTATATCTCTACATAGTCATCATTCGTCCATTTTATTTTTAATCATGCTGACATGGGCGTGTAATTCTGATAAAACAAAAATAAATTGATAATTTTTGATCTAATACAAGTTTGAAAGCTTTTTTTAACCAAAATTTCTATGCCTCTAAAAATGCACTGGCAACAACCATAAAATTTAACATCATTTAAGCAAAATAGTACAATTTCATAAATCTAAAAGTTTTAAAAATCACACCACATTTTTTTAGCATATATGATAGGTATGTGTAAAAGGAATAGCAGATTCACAAAATTTGTAAACATTTTGACCCTTTACTTCACTTAAAATTCACAAAAAATGCAGAGAATCAACCAATTTTAATGAACATTTCAGTATTTTGAACCCATTACTAGGGAAAACAATACAGATCCGAATACCCCTAATAATCAACTTTTAAAAGGTAAATCGCTTAAAAGCAATGCGCACCAGTACGCTAACACATGTTGACCATTAATTCTCTTAGACTGATAAATGTAAAATCATTTATATAAAAAGATGTGCATTTTCTCCTCATGTAGTTCCAAGATAGGGGATCGATTTATTGTATTAGAAATTGTGCACACATATAAGTATACTAATGAGTTTTACTGTTAATTTCAAAATTGTAAATGTAAGGTGACAAAACTTGATTTTGAATTAAAACTAATTTGAGAAGAAAATGAAAGGTAATTTGTCTGAACAAAACCTTTATAAATGTTGGGTGACAAAACTTGAAGATAACCATAAATATGTATATAAAATAGTCAGAAAAAGACAAATTTAGAGGGAAATCTTTTAAAAAGCCAAACTATTTAAAAAGGCTAAATTCGATAAATTTAGCCTATAAATGTCGAGTGGTTCCAAAATGGGTGATCGATTTACTAGAATGCTGCATTAGCAAATGAGCACACCGTACAAATATTTAAATATTGATTATTCATTTTATTTGATAATCTCCCCATTTGATAATAATCTACTGAAAAATTAAAAGAACACACAAATAGAAAAATATAGGGAGTACCACTCATACACGTGAACAGAAAAATTATTTTCACAACTAATATCATTTAATTAATCATTGTTGAGTCAATATTTTTACCAATATTAATATAATTGCAATAAAATATTTCATATAATTTTATTGATAATAGTTTCCAGAGTATTATTTAGTAATAAAGCGAAAAATAAAATTCTAACTTGTGTACATTAAAAAAAATATCCTTAATTAGAATATTTTTGAATGTACACAAGTAAGGACTTTATTTTAAGCATTTCCTTTTTATTACATATTATTTCTTAAAATTGTTGAAATTCTTACTGACAAGTAAAGGAGTAGGGATAAAACAACATTTAAAACCTGCAACAAAATGGGTCCATTACTTACAAGCAATCTTGCTTGTAAACTGGACAAACTGGTAACATAGACGAATTTAACATGTTTTCCATCTGAAAACTGAAGGATGCAACTGAGTAGTGGGTTTAACAGAAGGAGCTAGAAGGTGCAAGTCAGCGTCATTATGAGGTATTGAAAAGCAGGTGTAATGACGGAATCTGGATCAGGCATGAGGATTAGATCTTGGCTGGGAAAAATGATATGTTCTGAATCAGAAAAACTAGTATCAGGAAACACTAAATCATATAAGCTTTCTAAAAAAGGTTGGTTTAATGTGATCTAATGCGATTAAGTCACGTTTATCATTGTGGTCAATGACAAAGTATTTATCAGAGTGTTTCAACACTAGGTATGGTCCATTGTAGAGTGGCTGTAGAGGTCTGTGTATAGAGTCGATATGAATGAAAACCTACATGAATCAAGGTCAGGTGGATAGTACGGTTTGAAAGTTATAGAGTATGGTGAAGCATACATCACTCGAAACATTGCGGATTTCAGACAGTTTGCCTAACCGGAGGTGGTCATGGGTATGGATCTGTCAAATGTGAAAAATTCACAGGGAAGGCAAAGTTTTTTTATTCAATTGTATGAATTTATGGAGGGAACGTCGGGACCATCAATCTTGTAGAGGATATATATGTGTTCTTTGACTCCGCTATCAAAATGGGACAATAAAATACTGAGTTACAATGTATACAACAATATATTCATTTATGAACATTGGAAAAGGACATAAAGCGAGTGTGTGGGTGTACATATATGAGAAAGTAGGTTCTGGATATGTTCATTGTGGATGCATGTGTACCAGGTATTTAGATGTAGTCCTGATAAGTTTGATAATGTGTTAGAGAATTAATTGAATTGTTTATGACAGACCATTACCGTTCATGATGATATTAAGTCATCTTACCTCGAGTATGTATACATGTGTACTGGCAAAAGTTTTTGTGTGAATTTATGGAGCAAACATTAGTCTTTGCAGTTGTGTCCTTTAGTTTTTAGACAGAAAACATGTGTTGGATTCATCTACATTACCAGCTTGTTCTGTTTACAAGGAAAAATTGCTTGTAAGCAACAAGCTTATTTTGTAGCAGTTTTAAATGTTTTTTTCTCTCTACTCCCTTACTTGTTAGTTAGAATTCCAACAATTTTTAAAAAATATGTAATAAAAAGGAAATAGCTAAAACAATGTGAGCTGCATCTATTCATTGTTGTGTCAAGGTAAAAAAGGAGAACAGAAAGAAACAAGAGAAAATTAAAAGGTCAAAAGGAAATGGCCTAGATGTCATGTTACTATGAAAATGCCAAATCAACATTGATTTTTGTGTGCCACACTCATGTGGTTTATTTTGTGCCCATGTGTTTGAACCACAAGCGAAACACTGTTATAGTAGTCATGATAGTTCCTATAGTTTCAATTCTAAAAAACTTGCTAAGGTATCTATAAAAATTAAAACAAAGGTGACTGTATTTTCTTTTCCAAATGATAAAAAATATTTTACATTTAAACACATGCAATTAAAAGAGAGTATTTTTTGCTTGAAAAATACTGTTTTATTTTGTTATAACAAAGAATTGTTGAATTTACTAAGGGTGGGTCTCATAGGAGAAGAGAAAGAATTCTCCTATCTTTGGATGATGCTAGAACATTTTCTGCTACCTGAAACAGGGTGCCCGGATTTAATGCATATAGACAATCTAGTCTTGTCAAATCTTGCTGAACAAGAAGTTGAGTGTATAAGATGTACTGAATGCCTTATTGGGGAACCACAGAGTAAGGCTCAGTCGAGCACTTGTCACAAAATTATGATAGAACAGAGAGATACTTGCAATGACTCTGCTATGAGAAAAAGACAGCAGAGAGAAGAAAAAGTATGACCCACAAAATTTCAAAGTTGGTTTTGTAATCTGTTGAGGCAGGAAAGGAAGCTCTGAACCCCCCCCCACCAGAGGTGGCAACAGTTCTCCATTTTAATATGATTTCAAATGAAAGCCTGCTAGGTAAAACAACCCAGATCGAACTATCAAGATCAAAATCAACCTTGTAATGACTACAATTTCTTATTAAAATTGCTGAAAATCATTAAAATGACATGCATTTTGGAATATGACATCTTTGTTCCATAACAGGTATGTACATCATAAAGATTTTTCAGTAATTTAGTTTTTAAAATATGTTTAATCTTATTTATAAAATCCATTATGTCTATCTGCCTGTTTCCAGTCTTTAAAACTATATCTCCTCTGAGTAGGTATGTTGCAAGACCATGCAAGATGGCCAAATTATTGCATTTTTCATTGGTCTATACCCAGTTGAAATAGTTGGTAAGAGATCCAAATTGAAAAAAATGAGAAATTAGCAAAGTCAACTTAAACTGCTTTTCTATACATGCACAAACACACACACACATATATATATATATATATATATATATATATATATATATATATATATATATATATACACACACATTTGTACATTAATCTTAATTTATGTTTAGTTATTTCCTATCCAACTGACAATGCCTGATTCCATAATGTCTCAGATTGGAGTGCTATAAATTTTGGTTTCAGTTTCGATTCTTACTGATGGCACCTAAGTTATAGTTTTTTTACTTTTCAAATCATCACTATATATTGGGAACAGTATATGAAATAATTGATAGAGAATTAACTTTATGCTAATAAAATATGAAATCTGCACGAATTAAAATACCATATTTAACTACATTTCATGACAGAAATGATAGGCACCCCCTGCTAATTATAAATAAACACTAAAAATAAATTGGTTACACCAATTAAATTACAGAAATTTGTTAGGTAGACAATATCAGAGACATGTAATGCAAAAGAAAATCTGCAAACACATATATTAATATTCAAGCATGGCCAATGTAGATAAAAGGTCCTTACATTAAAGTTATGCAACTTGCTGACATCACAGAATAGAGTACAGTTAAGAGACAGACATCTACTATGAGGAGTATTTTGAAATAGATACATTTGAAAATTTATAATTAAATACACTTTTAAAAAATATTAGATTACTATAATACTTTCCTGGCAAAAATTAAGGTGTTTCTTCTTCATTAGACCAAAATTTGGAAGTAAAAAAACCAATTTCTACAAAAAACCTACTTAATATATATGTCAATTTTAACTAAAAACAATGTTATCTCCATAATTGCCATGTTATAATTACTTAAATATTACTGTATTATTACATAAAACAAGAATTTTCAAGCTTTATCAAAAAACAACCACTATATTTATAGGGCCATGTGACATAAAAAAAACAAGGAAAGTAACTGATAGCTTGGAATTAGCCTAAGATTTCAAATGTTTTCATAAAATAATTACCTCCCCTGTTACGATACGACCTTTTTTGTTTATCTTTAAAGCAAAACGTTCAATTTTTGCAAATTTTCTTTGAAAACTATTTCATTAATAATTTTCTACCCAATCGTTTTTTGTAATTCTTGGATACGTTCATTATTGCGACAGGACAATTAAGTAGATACTTATTTTTACTTGAAACTCGATATGTCTATTTTCAAATTTCCCTCTAATAACGAGGAAGTATCAAAAGTACTCTATATTTGCATGTGGCCATATGTAAAATAATTATATTAAATAAAATATTATTTATTGGTATTTTGTTAATTTTTTTCCACCTTAACACTCACTTTTAAATAGACGACTTTTAAAGGTTTCCGGATCTGTTGAAAATGAATATCATATGAAAATATGAATCTGGCAAGTAGTTTTCCAGATATTTTTGTTACAAAGTGATACATTTTCGTCATGATTTTCTTTTTATAAATTTTAGGCAAAGGTAGATAATGTGCATACTTGTAATGCAATTTGGATATTTCCAGCTGTTCCACTAGTATTTTCAAGTTAAATTCAACTTTTACTATATTTTTGTTGATTGAATTGTTAGGTGAAAGTACACAATAGTTACAAAACACCCCCTACTCCATATGGTTTGAGTGGGTTTCTGAATAATAGCGTTATTATTTTAGCACCATAACATAGATGCACAGGTACCAAAACATTTATTCTGTCAGGGTCCATCATCTATAGGACTTTTGGAAGGCATACAGCATTCTCAGCCAAAAATATATCGGCAACCACTAAAATTAATTAAGTAATACACTGGAAAAAAACAAGGTCTTAATATCTGGAAAACTAATCATTTGCCTCAGATTTAAATGTGATATTCGTTTTCAACGGACTCTAAAACCTATAAAAGTCGCCTTTTTAAACATCATTTTTAAGGTGAAAAGAAAAACTTTCTGAATTTATTTAAAATAGTCTTTCTGAGAGCCAGTTCGATAGCTTAAAATGTCAGATTTTTTTCAATAAGCCAGTTGAGCTGAAATCCACAGACTGCCGCCATTGCGCCCTTCCATTAAACCTTGTGTCTGCTGGTATGTCAATTCATGCATACTCACACTTACTAAGTGCAATACACACACACACACACACACACACACACACACACACAAACATTGCCGTCTGCCCATTTGAAACAACAATCACAAAAATATTCTTAATCTTACTCACTGAAATTACTTTTTAATATAAAAACAAAGAACACTGACTCTTATTAACAACTTTTAATGAAATATAATTTATTTAATTGAGCAGAGAAGTTTTTATTACGATTTTCTGACCCCTGTAATGCACAGCTCTTAAACTATCGAGTCTGACTTCTTCAATATCTCAACTAATGAATCCTCCCTTGTTTTTACAAGAACTCTAAAATATTCACAAACATTCTGTTTTCCTATTACTATAAACTTACATTTAAAATATGTTAGATTTGCATATCCCTCTATATTTACATGATAAACCAGAAAAACAGCAGCAGCTGCAACAGTCAATAATGGCGACGCTAAGACAAAGATGTCCATCGAGTTAATACAAATGAACTCAATAAATACACACATCAATTTTAAAGCCCATTCTCTCACATACACACATCAATAGAATAGCTCGCACATCACTTCAACCAAGAAAACCGCCAGATAAGGCTGCACAACAAAAGAGAAAACCAAAATGTAAAACACAAGCATTGAAGTAAACGCAACTTAGACAGCATATTAATGCAAATAAGTATTACACAAAACATTGCAACAATTCAACACCAACTAGGTTAAATATAAAACTTTTTCAGCTTTGAATCGATATAACACATGCATACATACACCAAACAGACGATTCCCTACAACACATTAAGACACAATAAACAAACACAATTAAAATAGCAAAATATAAGCTAATTATCAATTTTCCCTTTGTCTTTAACTACATCTGCGACACCATTATAAAAACAGTAGCCGTTGCGACAAAAAAGTCAGTTGCCCAGAGTCACAGCAAGTTGCCCAGCATGGGATAATTATCGGCTCTGTCGGATTCCCCCCCCCCCGACGTTAAACCCACTTTCATGCGCATCATCCATCAATTTCTCCACACGGAAACAACAACAAGTAGGCACCACCACTGCCGCCCTCGCCACCAACTACTGTGAACCACGTGGTGAACACCGCTCTATCAACAACAAGTAGGCGACGCTACTGCCGTCGCCACCATACACTTTATTTATAATATAACACTGGTGTCAGAAGCATGCGGCAAGGAGAACAAAGACTTAGACAATTTAATTATGAAAACGTTAATCCTCTCAACAAACAAGGAGAGACGCTAATGTGTGCCACGCTATCAACTCGTTCCATCAACAACAAGTAGGCACCACCGTTGCCACCAACTACTGTGAACCGCATTGTGAACACCATTCTATCAACAACTATACCCGCCGTACTGTGAACCCGCCCCATCAGCAGCCAGTACCCGCTGCCGTACTGTGAACCCGCCCCATCAGCAGCCAGTACCCGCTGCCGTACTGTGAAACTGCCCCATCTGCTATCAATACCCGCCGCCGCACTGTGAACTTTTTTCTATCAGTATTAATCTTAGCAAGAACGCCAAGGGTACAGCCCCGCGTGTTTCAAAGATTTTATCATGTAAATATGATCGAGATCTGGGGGGGGCATTGTTATATTTGCATATCCTTCTATATTTACATGATAAACCAGAAAAACAGCAGCAGCTGCGACAGTCAATAATGGCGACGCTAAGACAAAGATGTCCATCGAGTTAATACAAATGAACTTAATAAATACACACATCAATTTCAAAGCCCATTTTCTCACATACACACATCAATAGAATAGCTCACACCACTTCAACCAAGAAAACCGCCAGATAAGGCTGCACAACAAAAGAGAAAACCAAAATGTAAAACACAAGTATCAAAGTAAACGCAACTTAGACAGCATATTAATGCAAATAAGTATTACACAAAACATTGCAACAATTCAACACCAACTAGGTTACATTTAAAACTTTTTCAGCTTTAAATCAATATAACACATGCATACATACACCAAACAGACGATTCCCTACAACGCATTAAGACACGATAAACAAACACAATTAAAATAGCAAAATATAAGGTAAATATCAATTTGCGAAATTGACCTCACTAAATATTGTTAGAAATTTGACAATTATATCATGTCTCCTATCTGTATTTAATAACATTAAGTAATTAATAATCAAATAATTCTTTAACAATAATTTAATTAAAAAAAAAAATTACAATAATTACATCAATTTCAATAGCCAATCAAATTGCATTCTTACGAATATGTCCCAGTATTTTCCTCATATTTTGGTTTATCTAAACTGCGATATTATTATTATTATTAAATTAGACGTTTGTTGGCTTCTTTGCCAAATACCCGAGAACTGAAACAGAAAATAACTATCTGCGTAATAGTCGTCTACCGTCTAACTGTCACTATCGTTCTTTTTCCTGCAACGTCTCCGACGTTACATGGCATTAATGGAACGGCCTTCCATTTATGTTGACCAGGCTTGAATTAGTTAATATGCGTGTCTACAAAAAATAAAAAATAAAAAGAGCACACTTTTTTTAATCATTGTAAACGAAAGGGATACACAAATTGATACTTACTTTATTTTTAATCTGATTTCGTATGAAAATCTGTTAGGTGTAAAAAGGGTCAAATCAAATTCAAAATGGCAACTAGAAATCAGGTTCGCAGAAAACGAAAAATAACGAACAAAGAAAGCAAACGATTCCGTAAAAAAAATGTGCTGATTATTTCAATAATTAGAAATGAAATTAATAAGGCTAAATTCAAGCTATGTCCCCCCCCCGATGTTCACAAACGCTTTCTGCGAGTCTGTCAGCTGACTGGGCAGGGCAGGTTCTGAATAATCGTTTCTGTTTTAATTAATTACTAGCAAGCCACCCGGCGTTGCCCGGTCGTAAGATACGCTTTAATGCGATAATTTCATTCATGCAGATCATTTTTTATTATTATAGAGAGAGTTCTCTATAGATTATTATATTTACTCTAATATATGGTAGTAAAATTAAAACTGAAAATGTATATTCATATATGAGTTGGCTACTATAAGCTAGAATCCGATTCTAGCTTACAGGTACGGGCAAAAATAGGGGGACCTAGTTTTGAAAGCCGATTTATGATAATTTTTTTGTAAGTTTCCGACTACTTTTTGATTGCATTTGAAAGATTAGAGACTAAAGTTAATTTCCTAAAGGGGGAAAAATATTTGTACACGTGAAAAAAAAAGTTATGAAAATGTTTGAAAGAGTAGGATAACGCTGTAAATTATAAGAATTACCTCCCTTGTATTGAGTCGTACAGGTAGTGGTGGTTCCTCCAAGATGGCCGAATAAAGCAGTTAATCTTTTTAACCCGTGTCTTAATTGTATTCATTACAATTATATACGTAACGTCGTATTTCATGGTGGCAGCGGATACCAAACAACCCCCCCCCTAAAAAAAAAAATAAAAAAATAACGACGTCCAAAAGAAGAAGAAAAATGGCCGATCACAAAAAGTGAGTACACTATTTTCTACAAAAAACAAAAAACAAAACAACTTTTCCCTCTGTAATGAAAGAGTGACCAACGAGAACAGAATAAGGCAAAAAGAGGAGTAACTGCTCAAGTGGGCTTTATTGAACTAAATCCTCACATGAGGAGTCCATGAGAGAAGCGTGCGTACCACGAGGAGACTCTCGAAAAAGGAGGAATCAGGGTAAAGGGAGGGGGGCTGTACAGGAAGTAGGAAAAGGGAGATAATCAATGGATGCTGATGGGAGAGTTCATCTGATTTCACCACATTCTCCGCCGCTCAGGGAAAGTCCAGGTCAGTCAGCTTCTCAGGGACCAGGTCGCTGCAGTAGTCTATTTCGGCTGAAATAGGAAACAAAGAGAAAGATAAAAAGAGTTCAAGGTTGGTAATTTTCATCTAGGTACCGAGGTTTCCGACGAACTCTAGAGGAGCGTCACGGATTGGTTGCATCATATAGGATCGGAGAGGGCCTCAAATTATCGTCTTGGAAGGTTGATTGAGGACAAGGAGGAGCGAGATTCTCTACAATAGAGTTAGCGGTGTCAGTAGGGTTTACCATAGAAAGGTGTTCAGGTTCCTCGAGTGTCGAAGGGAGTATGTTGGGTTGGTCATTTGGCAGAGCACATGGTGGGTCAGCAATGGTGGAATCTAATTCCCGAAGTGGCTGGGAATGAATTGCTTCTTCTGCTAAGGGAGCAATATGACGAAGAGATGCAGAAGTTTCTCTTCCATTATTAAGCCGTACGTGGGCATAGTTTGGATTCACATCCAGGATCTCCACTGTTTCCACCGAGGGCTCATATTTACTACCGAGCACGTGTCGCTTCAGGAGAGCAGATTTAGATTTTGTCATCCATGTCGGTATAGATTCCCCTGTAGACGATTTTCTTGGGAAGGTACACATGCGTTCGTGAGGGGTATAATTAGTAGCAGTGGAGAGCAATGAACGTATACAATGGAGGGCCACGTCTAGAATTTTTTCCCAACTACTAACATGAAGATTATTTGACCGCAGTGCTAAGTTCACAGTTTGCCAGATAATTCCATTGTATCTTTCCACTTGACCATTACCTTGACGATTGAAGGCAGTAGTTCTGCTAGTGGCAATTCGCCGGGAATTTAGGAATTCCTTTAGTTCATCCAACATAAAGGCCGTGCCCCGGTCAGAGTGCACAAAAGATGGATTTCCAAAAACGGAGAATAGGTTGGCCAAATACTTCTTTACCGTAGCCGCCGAGACGTCTGCACAAGAGTAGGCGAATGGGAAATGAGAATATTCATCCACAACGGTCAGTATGTACCTGTTACGAGAGTTGGAAGGTAGAGGTCCTTTGAAATCCATACTTAGTCTCTCGAACGGTTTGCTCGCCTTTATGAGTGGTTGGAAGGACACTTTAATAAATCTTGGTTTTATCTCGGAACACACCTGGCAAAACCTAGTCATAGCCCTTATGTCTTCCACCGAGTAGGGCAAGTTCTTACTTCGAATGAAATGCAGCATTCGGGTCACTCCAGGGTGACATAAGCTCCTGTGTAGATCGAACAATTTGTTATTCATTTTTGCGGATGAACAAATTCGAGACAGTGCATCAGCGGCCGCGTTTTGTTTTCCGGGGCGATACACTATATCGTAGCTGAAGCAGGCAAGCTCTAACTTCCACCTAGTAATCTTCTCATTTTTTATTTTGCTTTTACCTTTAGGGTTTAGCATGAAGGAGACAGATTTTTGGTCGCTGATGAGCTTGAAATGCTTCCCGAGTAGCAAGTGTCGCCATTTTCTGATCGCTTCTACAATGGCATAGGCTTCTTTTTCCACAGCGGAATGCTTTTGTTCTGTAGGCGTTAGGGTTCTTGAAAAGAAAGCTGCAGGCCGACCGTTTTGGGTTAGTGAAGCAGCAATAGCATGTTCGAAAGCATCCGTTTCAATTTCAAGGGGGGAGTCCAAGTCTATACTAGTCAGCGAGGATTTGGCAATTTCTTTTTTTAGGTGGAAGAAAGCATCCGACTGTCTCTCAGAGAGGGGAAAACTAGTTACTCTAGTCAGGGGATGTAATTTCTCAGAAAAATTGGGTATCCACCTTGAATAGTGGGAGAACATTCCCATCGCTTGACGGAGGGAAGAGAGGTTTTTTGGTACTGGTAGGTCCATCAATCCTTTAAGTCTGTCAGGGTCGGGTTTTACTGACCCTTTACTTATGCTATACCCAAGCAAATTCATGTGGCCGAGTGAATAGTAGCATTTACTTGCATTCAAAGTTAAGCCATACTTTGCCACACTATCCAGGAATCCTTTCAGATTATTGTCATGGTCCGTCTGGTTTCGTCCACATATAGTGACATTATCAATATAAGCGTAAGTACCTAGAAGGTTTTCACGCTTTATCATGTCATCCATCGTTCGCTGGAAACTCGCCACACCATTGGTCACTCCGAAAGGGATTCGACGAAACTGATACGGGGACCCAGCAGCTTCAAAAGCTGTATATTTCCGCTCTTCGGGTTTTATCGCAACTTGATGATAAGCACTTGTCAGGTCTAATGTGCTAAATACTTGGTAGCTGGCAATCTCGTTCACCATGTCCTCTATCCACGGAAGGGGGTAAGCATCCAATAATGTAAAGCAGTTTATTGTCTGCGAATAGTCAACGACGAGTCTTTTCTTGTGATTTTCAGGCGATATTACTAGTGTTTGGGCTCGCCAAGGGGATTGCGAGGGTTCTATAATGCCTTCTTTCAGCATAAGTTTTACTTCTAACTGAATGAGTTTCAAGTCAGGTAGGCTATGTCTTCTGGATTTTATAGCTACCGGACGTCAGTCTGAAGTTAGATTCGCAAAAAGGAAGGGATAGCCAATATTGTTCATAGCAGTCAGTCCACACACAGAAAGGGGAGTAAGTGATCCCCCAAAAGGTATTTCTATTGAAGAAAGTCGACATAGAAAATCATGCCTGAGAATGACATCACAGCACAAGTCTGGCATAACAGAAAGCCTCACCTTATGGTATTCTCTATCTTTCAAACGGAGGGATACTATACAATGTCCTAAGGTACTGGATGGATGGGAACTGCTGCCATGAAGATTCGTTCAGTACTTGGTGAGATAGCGAGCCCCAGCTTCTTAACTTGGTCTGGGTGTATAAAGTTTTCAGTGCTTCCGGTGTCTATGAGTATTTTTACCGTTTTACCCCTTATTCTCCCACATAATGTCGATCGAGACAGGCTTTCCGAAAAATTATGAGTAGAGAGAGAAGCGATAATAGACTTACTGGGGTTGATAGCAGCGGCGGCGACGATGGCGGACGACTTGCAAACACGTGCGAAATGCCCTTTTTTGTTACAGTTCTTACAGACGGCGTTTTGCGCGGGACACTCAGATCTGTCGTGCTTCCCTCTTCCACAAAAGTAACAGCGTGCGACAGCGGCTACTATCCGTTCGGGTGTGGAGTGTACGGTGACGTTTGTTTCCTCGGCTCGGGTAGACGCGCTTACGGCATTCGTTCGAGAATAGGACGCTAATTGTTTCTGAACCGTTTCCATAACGAGTGCCTGGTTGTAAGCGGCTTTTAAGTCCAGCAACCCATTCTCTAAGAGTTTTTGTCGAAGATAGTTTGATAAAATTCCATTTATAAATGCGTCTCGAACGTATTCATCTCTCGCTTGCATCTCCGAGACGGTACAAAATTCACAATCCTTGGCAAGGGTTTTTAATGACTGTAAATATTGGTCGATGCTTTCGTCCGTTTGTTGACGGCATGTGGCCAAAAGATGCCTACAAAAGATGCTATTTTTAGGCTGTATAATAATGGTGTCCAGTATGTCCATCGCGGAATTAAAACAGTCCACGTCAGAAATATTTTTGAAGATAGTTGGAGAGACGAGATTAACGAGGAGGCTGAATTTAAGTCTGTCAGTCAGAGGAGTTTGTTGAGTTTCACCGGCAGCGTCGAGAAAGATGGCAAACGATTTTTTCCAATGTGTCCAGATATCTGCGGCGTCGGATTGGCTGGGATCTAGATGTAGCCGTTCGGGTTTTAAATATTTCTCCATAGTGAGGAGAGGATTTAGTTCAATAAATTGTAATGAAAAGAGAGACCAACGAGAACAGAATAAGGCAAAGAGTGGAGTAACTGCTCAAGTAGGCTTTATTGAACTAAATCCTCACATGAGGAGTCCATGAGAGAAGCCTGCGTACCACGAGGAGACTCTCGAAAAAGGAGGAATCAGGGTAAAGGGAGGGGGCCTGTACAGGAAGTAGTAAAGGGAGATAATCAACGGATGCTGATGGGAGAGTTCATCTGATTTCACCACACCCTCAAACAAAACAAAAAAAAAAAGCAAAAAAAACAAAAAAAAACGGAGCATGGTGGCAGCGGTTACCAAACAACCAAAAAAAATAAAATAAAAAAATAATGACGTCTAAAAGAAGAAGAAAAAAAAGGCCTATCACAAAAAGTGAGTACACTATTTTCTACAAGAAAAAAAAAAAAGGAGCATTCAACATGGCGTCTTCCAACATTGCACTGCCCGTCCTGGACTGGATGAACGAAAATAAACACAAGGCATATAACAAATGGGTCGACTTTATGTCCTCATACTTCATTATCAACAAAGTTGAAGGAAAATTGAAATACAATTACATCCTGCTGAGCACCGGACCAAAGGGTCGCGAACTATTAAAAAATGCCCAACTCACAAGCGAGCAAAAAGAAATATCCAAAAATATATTCATGGTGGTTGAAACTCATATGATTTAAAAACCATACAAATGGGTCGAGCGCTTGGAATTTTCGTCAATGCAGCAGAACGAAGACACGGTGGACGACTACCTAGTCATACTGAAAACCAAAGCCGACAGATGCGACTTCAGTAACAACAAAGACAAAAGAAAGCTGATAGCTAAACCAGAATTGACTCTCAAACCAGCCATAGAAAGCATCAGGGCGTACGAAGCCACCACAAAAGACAATTCGCGGTACAAAGATGCCAATGAAGGGAAACATGAAGAATACCACGAGGTATCTCTAAAAAACAAACCCAGCTGCTGCACGAGATGTGGAAAGATTCACAAAAAAAAGAAAGAAGAATATTATGCTTTCAACAAAACATGCAGGAGATGTAATGGGTTACACCACTTTCAACAGTACTGTTTAACGAACCTACAAGGTTGGAAGAACAAAAAAATACTCCCAAATCAAGACAGAAGAATAGCTCATACAGAGCCAGGAAACAAACTCTCCCAAATGGATTTAACCAGCAGCAAAGCTACAGAAAGAAAAAAATAAACTTAGTAACCAAAGAAGGCGACGAATCTGACCAAGACGACGATGACATATACTTATACACAGTAAATGCGGACAATGACAAACGCGAAGAAATTTTTGCCAATATAGACTGCGAAGATACAGAAAATAAAAGATATAAAATACGAATGAAAGTCGATACAGGGGCAAACAGAAATATCCTACCCGTCAGAATATATAATAAAATATACCCACAAAATGGCTACCGGAAACCGGACAAAATAAAAAATGGACTAAGGGAGATAACCCCTACAAACCCAAAACAAGAGTTAACTACCCTGTGGACCGTTAATGGGACAAAAATAACCCACTATGGTTCTATAATACTAAAAATAAGACACAAGGACTCAGCAACCATCAAAGCTAAATTTTTTATATGTGATAGTGACACCACAATACTGGGTCTAAGACTATACATACGATTTGGCCTAGTAACTGTCAACTGCAGTATTACTAAAGTGCACACTCTAAAACAAATGCAGAACATCGAAGACCTAGCAAAAGAATACCTGGATAGATTTCAAGGGATAGGGAAATTCCCAGGACTTCAAAAGATATATCTTGAAAATGCAATACCAGTGGTCCAACCACCCAGAAAATTCCCAGTTCACCTCAGGGAAGAACTTAAATAAGAACTAGAAAAAATGTAAGACTTCAGGGTAATTGAAAAAGTAAAGGAGCCAACGGACTGGGTGAATGCAATTGCATGCAGCCGAAAAAAAAAATGGTGCCCTATGTATATGCCTAGACCCAAAACCACTAAACAAATACATCAAAAGAACGCACCACAAAACCCCAACCCTGGAAGAAATCTCCCACAAACTAGCCAGTGCAAAGCATTTTACAAAACTAGATGCTAAACATGGATATTGGGCTATGCACCTAGATGAAGAATCGAGTCTGCTCACTTGTTTCAACACTCTGTTTGGCAGATATAAATATTTGAGATGTCCGTTTGGTTTCAAGATATCTCAGGACATATTCCAGCAAAAAATGGACCAGATACTAGAAAATTGCGGCGGAGCCATCGGAATATCGGATAACATATGCATATACGGGAAAACAGTGGAAGAGCACAATAGAAGACTCAGGAAGACAATGGATACAGCCCGCCTTCAATAACTACAAGAAACCTTCTCTACCACCAATAGCAATGGCCAAGAACACATTGCCTGAAAGTACTTCTTTTAAACTCCTCGGCCTAACGTTTACAGGGAATATGAACTAGAATAGATACATTGAGAGCATTGCCAAGGCTGCTGCAAGGAAGGTTGGCTCCCTCTACCGTGCTAGAAAACTACTTACGCCTGCCAGTATCCTATACCTCTATAAGGCAACCATTCGCCCATGTATGGAGTACTGTTGTCACATCTGGGCTGGTGCATCTGTTGCTTGTCTCTCGCTCCTGGACAGGGTTCAAAAGAGAGTCGCCAACCTGATAGGTCCTGAACTGTCATCTAGGCTTCAACCTCTGTCCCATCGACGAGATGTTGCATCCCTCTGCCTGTTCTACAAATACTTTAATGGTGAATGCTCTGACGAACTGCAAACACTTGTATCTCCCCGACGTAACTACCCCCGACAAACCCGACAAGCTACTAAGTCTCATCCCTTTACAGTGGAGATCCCTAGGTGCAAGAAAGCCTTTTACTCCAATAGTTTCTTCCCCAGAACTGCGGGTCTTTGGAACTCCCTTCCGGGATTCTGCTTTCCCAACTGCAATGATATGCAGAAGTTCAAGTGTAATGTTAACAAACATCTTTCTACTCTTCTCCCTTCATAATGACCCCGCTAATTAATTCCCTAATAGTAGCCCTCTGCTTCAAAGTGGAACTGTGCCTTGTTTGGGGTGAAAATTGAATTAAAAAAAAATAAAAAGGTATGGCCTCGTCTTCAACAAAGAAAAATGCAAAATAGGCCAAAAACAAATAAAATTCTATGGCCTCATTTGGGACGAAAACGGCTCACATCCAGACCCAGAAAAATGCGACAAAATTAAGGCAAAGCCTACACCCTCAAATCGCGAAGACCTACAACAATTTCTAGGTATGATACAATACCTAAGTCAGTTCATACTGGAACTCAGCTCTAAAACAACACTGCTGAGAACACTACTAAAAAAAGATGCGAAATTTCAGTGGAATGAAACACAGAGTAAAACCTTCCAAATGCTAAAAGATCAAATCAATGAAAAATTTTGCTTAGCTTATTTTGACCCTAATGCAGAAACAGTCATCCAAGTCGATTCAAGCATGCTAGGACTAGGAGCGGCACTCATAAACAACAACAAAGTCATTGCCTTTGCTTGCAAAAGATTAACCGAGACTGGATCACGCTATGCCAACATAGAAAGAGAGTTGCTAGCAGTCGTGTTTGGATGCGAAAGATTCCACACCTATATATATGGAAAAAAAAATACAGGTCGAATCCGATCATAAACCCTTAGAAAATATTCAAAACAAGAACATTTCACAAGCACCCCCACCCCCGACTACAAAGGATGCTACTAAGGTTGCAACCATATGACACGCAAATCAAATACAAGCCTGGAAAGGAAATGTGCATACCAGATTACTTATCAAGAACCCAACCTACTTCAGGCAAGGAAATCGAGCTGAACCTAACAATATACATCATAAACATGACAGCTCAGAAACAAATAGAATTGCAAAACGCAACCAAGGAAGACGAAGAACTAAGAGTCCTCAAACAGGTGATATTGAGTGGATAGCCAGATGACATAAAGAACACACTAAAAGTAATTAGAAACTACTGATCACTAAAAGATTGCTTATTGGTACAGGATGGAATGGTCACGAAGGGACAGTCCATAGTCATACCGAAAAGTATGCAACATACAATACTACAAAGAATTCACGATGCACACCAAGGCATCGAGAAATGTCAACTGAGGGCAAAAAACAGTGTATTCTGGAGAGGAATGCACAAGGATTTAGAAACACTAGTGAGGACGTGTGAGATCTGCAGAGAGCATCAGAGAAAAAACTCTAAGGAAACAATGATCATCAAGGAACACGCAACGTGACGTTTCAGATCGTTGCAGCTGACATTTTTTTAATTTAATGGTCAACAGTTCCTACTGATTGCCAATCAATATAGCAAAATTCCATTCGTTAAAACACTAAAAAACGTAACTAGCACCAGTTGTATCGAATACTTCAAAGCAATCTTTGCCGTTCATGGCATACCTGAAAAGCTATACACGGATAATGCCAGGTACTTTGTATCCAACGAATTCCATAACTTTGCCACCAAATGGGAATTCACTCGTACCACATCAAGCCCCAGGTACCCACAAATGGATTTATAGAACGCATGGTCCAAACTATAAAGAGAACATTTACGAAAGCCAAACAATCAAAATTGGATTGTCAAATGGCTCTTCTATACTTCAGAACAACCCCACCTGACAGCCATCTGCCATCCCCGGCAGAAATCCTATACAATAGAAAAGTAAGATCAAGACTCCCAACCCTGTTAAACACAGATACTCCAAAAGATAATGAGATCAGGGAACGATTGTGGGACAAAAACAAAAAACAACAACGACACTACAACAAGAGTGCAAAAGACCTCCTGGAATTAATTGTTGGTAGTAAAGTGTCTGTCATACAGGAAAATGACACCTGGCAACCGGCGACAGTGATCAAGAAATGCACCGAACAACCACGCAGCTACATCGTCAAAATGCACAGTGATGGAAGATTGCTGAGACGCAACAGACGACATCTACAAGAGCTACATAATCCCCGGAGATAAACCATGTGTAACACACCCACACAACAGAACAGTTGGGATAATATAACACCACCATCCCAACAGTACCCTGACACATTGGAGGCCAGAACTCCATCTAACATCAACGATGGATACATCCCATCAGACAACCCAAGTCAACCAATTGAATCGACCCAACAGCCAGAAATAACAACCGAGGGCCGACCCAAAAGAACACAGTGAGTCCCCCAGAAATACAAGGACTTTATACTATTCAAATAGACAATAAATGATATATATATTTGTACATATGTTTATATATATGATGTAATAAACACCTTTTCTCAATGCAGAGGATGTAGCAGTAGCACTAGGATAACTCTGTAAATTATAAGAGTTACCTCCCTTGTATTGAGTCGTAGACGTGGTAGTGGTTCCTCCAAGATGGCCGAATAAAGCAGTTACTCGTAACCTCGTGTCTTAAGTGTATTCATTTCATTACAATTATATCCGTAACATCGTATTTTAATGTTTTCACGGCGAGCTAACCAATTCAGCTAAATTTTGAAGTTAAATAAATTCATTGTAAAAATCCTTTAAAAGATAAATATTAGTTTTCTAGGTCTATTTCAAAGATAATTAGTCAAGAAAAGTCCTAAGATATTGAATTAATAAAAAACACACTTTGTTTATACAAAATACTGCTTAATTAGCCCTCAAAAAGCAAGTAATTAAGCCGTTCGGCAAAATGCAACCGATAACAGTTTGTAAACACAAATAGACGGAAGCCCAAAATTTCAGCCAATATATATGCTGTTTCAAAATGAAGTCATGATAGTAAAAGGAGGTAGGGGTGTCAGATTTCCTTTTTTTTTTCTTTCCCAGACGTGCATCCATACATTCCTATTCTGAACGTTTGTATCAATTTTTATCATTTTTAATTTAATTATTTTTTATGTTCCTGTTTTTAAATTAATTTTTCTTTTAATTATTGTTCGAGATTATATAAAAATTATGTTATACCAAAAGTTTCACGTTCTTGCGAGCAAGGAAATTTATTAAAATCTTGCATATAAAAATAATGCGAAATATGTAATTAAAAAAAGTAGAAATATTTTTGCTATTATAATTTTTTTGTGTGTGTGAAAATAATAAATTAACAATGCTTAATCCAATGGTAATATCGGTAGTTCGAGAAAATCATTTTTCTTCGAGTTATATCGAATTCATTAATACGGACTTTTTTCGTAATGTTCCTGTAAAAATTATTTCATTTTTTTATTGTTACAAATTACGATGCTTTATTTATAGAAAAAAGCAAAAATAAATTCTTGCGTTTTTTATTTACTACTGAAAGCCATAACTTTAGTAATGGTATTTTTTGTTTAAACAAAATAATAAATTTTCACTAAGATGTAAATAAAAATAATTCATTCATTATATTCCGTGATCATTATTTGATGAATACTGAAAATTTTATTAAAATTGGTTAATTCCCTGATTTTTGGTGAATTTTTAAGTAAAGGGATTAAGGCCAAAATTTTTATACATTTTCAGCATCAGCATTCATTTGCCCGTACCTATAGAAACAAAACTAAAACATCGCCACCCTCATTTCTTAGCCTCTCAGTTTACTTTAAACGAAAAAGGTAGGGGGAAGAGGCTGTAACCCTTATATATATATATATATATATATATATATATATATATATATATATATATATATATATATATATATATATATATATATATATATATATATATACATATATATATATATATGAGCAAACAGTTAATGAAGTGAGTAATCTTTTTACCTTAATGTTCTGAATTGCAGTGTTGTCATGTTTTCATGTTTGTTAATAAATTCTTGTCGTTTATACTTGTTGTACGTTTAGTAATTATTAAAGCTGGTCGGTAGTTTTGGGACTTGGAAGAACCTAAACCCGTACCAACATAGGGATCTCTACTGTGTGGGCGTGGGATTTAGCTGCCTGTTGGGTTTGCCGAGGGTGTCTACGTCGTGGGGGCACAAGTGTCAGCAGTTCGCCAGAGCATTCACCATTAAAATACTTGTAGAACAGGCAGAGGGATGCAACGTTTCATCGATGGGATAGAGGCTGAAGCTTAGATGCCAGTTCAGGGCTTATCAGATTGGCGACTCTCTTTTGAACCTTGACTAGGAGCGAGAGACTAGTAGCAGATGCACCAGCCCAAATGTGACAGCAATACTCCATACATGGGCGAATGGTGGCCTTATAGAGGTACAGGATACTTTCGGGTGTTAGCAGTTTTCTAGCACGGTAGAGAGAGCCTACCTTCTTCGCAGCAGTCCTGGCAATGCTTTCAATGTAATTGTTCCAACTCATGTTTCCTGTGAACATTAGGCCAAGCAGTTTGAAAGATGTACTCTCAGACAGGGGGTCACTGGTCATTGCTATTGGTGGCAGAGAAGGCTTCTTGTAATTATTGAAGGAGACAAGCTTAGTCTTAGCAGCATTGAATGTGACCATCCATTTATGTCCCCATTCCACTACAGATTGGAGGTCATCCTCTAGTGTTTTTGCCATTTCTTTAGATATGTGTTCATTTGTTTTCCTGTCATGCCTGTTATAAAGTGTGTTGTCATCAGCATATATACCCATCTCAGAGGCAATTTTGTCAGGGAGGTCATTAATGAATATTAGGAACAATAGAGGTCCAAGGATAGACCCCTGAGGCACTTCCGCATTTATATCATACTAGCAAAAGTACCCGTCGTTGACTGGGTTCAAAAACAGCCTACAGAAAATGGACTCTGATTTATATGTGATATAAAAAGTTTTAAAAAGTTGTGAAGCGAGCGACCGCTTCTCTGAAAAAAAAACCTTATGTAGACACACAGAAAAAGCGAACACACATACATACATACATACATACATACATACATACATACATACATACATACATTTTCGCTTTTATATTTATAGATTGTTTAGATGTACGACCGTCGATGACAACCTGGATTTTTCTCTTATCTAGGAAGGATTTAGTTATGTTAAGTATTCTACTAGTGATACCGTATGATCTAATTTTCCTGAGGAGACCATCATGCCATACCCTGTCAAAAGCCTTAGATATATCTAGAGCTACCGCTCTGCCCTCCACCACTTTGTCCAGTGAATGGTATATACGTTCAGAGATTACAGTGAGGATGTCAGCTGTGGAATGGGCTTGTCTAAATCCATATTGTTTGTCAGTCAGTAGTTTAGCATCTGTAAGATGATGGACTAGAGCATGGTTAATTATGGTCTCTAATATTTTGGCGAAAAGTGGGAGGAGGCTAATGGGGCGATAATTTGATGGGTCAGTTCTTTCGCCAGAATTCTTGAATACTGGTACCACAGAAGCAGTTTTCCAACAGCCCGAAAAGCAAGATTCATTAAGGCATTTGTTGTAAAGTTTGGAGAGAACTGGAGCTACTTCGGCTGAGCACGTTTTTAATAGCACAGCTGGGATGAGATCGGTCCACATGCTTTTGAATATCAAGTTTTTTATGATAGCATGCACCTGAGTAGGGGTGATTTTTAGATCGTCTAGCTTGGCGTCTGTCCGCAAAGGAAAGTCAGGCAGGGGATGGTTGGAAGGGTCCAGTGTGGAGTTTGAGGGAAACCGACTGGCAAGCATATTAGCCTTGTTGGTTGCTGAGCAAACACCCTCATGATTGTTGGATAGTGGGGGAATTGTTGATTGCCCATTATTTATTACACTGTTGTAGATTTTCCAGAAGTCACGAGTTCCTAATTTTTGTGCTTCGATGCGTTTTTAGTGGTTTCAGTAAATTCTCTCTTAGCTGTCGCTATTTCTTTCTTAACATTACTTCTAGCTTCTATATACTTCTGTCTGTTTGAACTGGACTTATGTCAGTTAAATCTGCGGTATGCATGCTGCCTTTGAGCAATGGCAGTTGCACAAGTAGAAGTAAACCATTGGGGGGAGTGGCGCTTGCTATAGAATTTCCGCATGGGAACATGTGCTTCAATTGCTGTTTTGAACCATTCAGTGGTCTCATTTGCGCACTGTTCAGCAGGAAGAGAAAAAAATTTCCCCATGGGGCATCTCTGATAGCTTCCCAGTAAGCCTTTTTATAATATCTCGTTGTTTTGAGCACTGGCTCTTCGGTCTAGAGTTTAGGGTGATTTTGACCATTATCACTGCATGATCAGCGTTCCCGAGTGGGCTGTCAGCATTCATATCTTATCGCAATAGAAATTAACCCATCGCATGGCGGTGCTGTTTGCCTCCTTAAGGTCTTGGTTTGAGCAATGAGGACCCAATCGGCAGTTTTCCCTAAGGTGGTGCATCCTTTGTACTTCTCCATATGAACATAAAGGGGAGGTGTCTAGGTCCCACTTGTGAAGATTGTCTTTTGTTTTGCCTACTTTGGCTCTGGCTCTATTTAGAGTCACACAGTTTTTTCTACCAAGGTTTGAATCTTGGGGGAGTGTTTCTTTTGGGTCGGGTAGGGCTTCATTTTTATTCCTGCTGTTATAGTCTCGCTATCGTTCCATCCTATAGGAGGCAGTTTGCCTGGAATCGATTTCCTTTATATTGATGAAGCTACTGCGAGATTTTAGTCTTTGTCTCACTGATTGGTGGCCAAACAGTGAGTTCCTGTGGTCATTAAGCTGTTTGTACCGTTCTATTCTGGTGATGACTTCTCGCCTGATATGAGGTGGTGGAATACCAGTTAGGCAGTATAGAGCTGGCAAGGGAGTTGGTCTTAGGGCACCAGTTATGGTCCGTGATGTCTTGTTCAGCTCTACATCAATTTTATGGGCATGGCATGATCTTGCCCATACTGGGGCACAATACTCCGCTGTGGAATGGCACAGTGCGAGAGCTGTTTGCCTCAGTGTTTTGGGGTCGGCACCCCAATTGCTGGTGGCAAGCTTACTGAGAAGGCTGTTTCATGATGACAGCTTGCCTTTCAATTTGGTAATGTGTTTTCTAAAAGAGAGTGTTCTGTCCAGAGTTACCCCCAGGTAGACCGGGAAAGGTTCATGTGTAAGCATGTTGTCATTCCACATGACTCTTAGTCTCCGATTTGCTTGGTGCTTATTAAGATGAAAGGCGCAAACCTGGGTCTTGTTTGGGTTTGCATTTAAGTACCACTTTTTGTAGTACCTAGAGAGAGTGGCTAGGGCATCAGAGAGTCTTTCTTCTATGATGTCAAAACTATTTGTCTGGGTGGCGGTGCATAGGTCATCGGCATATATATATCTTTGTATATGATGGATGGAATACTGTTGCCATATCTGGACAGGAGCTGCTAAAAACAGCCTATCCTGCCTTGACAGAGTACAAAATAGACTTTGTAGCTTAGTGGGGGATGCCCTTTTCTCTACCCTGCAACCTCTCTCCTACAGAAGAGACGTTGCGAGCCTATCCTTGTTTTATCGTTATTTCCATGGCAGATGCTCGTCTGAACTCCAATCTCGGGTTCCCCCTCGCCAATCTTTCACGAAAAACACCCGTCTAGCTGAATCCATTGTGAAAAATTTCCCCCACTCTATATCTGTGCCTAAATCAAAACGCAGATTCCATGAACAAAGCTTCTTTCTTAGAACTGCACGCCTGTGGAACTCTGTTCCGTCTGCCTGCTTCCTACCGGACTACAACTTGGATGTGTTCAAGTCCAATGTTAACAAATTCCTAATGAACCGCCCCCTTAAGTAAACACTTCATCAAATCTCCACACTAACGTAATGTACTTGCAATAACCCTTATCCCTGAGTGGCTTCCGGGCCTTGATAAGTGGTGATCACTGTGTAAAAAAAAATATATTAGGGTATTGTGGTTGGTAGTTAGTGTAGATATTGAATAGGGTTGGAGCCAAAACTGAACCTTGTGGGAGGCCATTGTTTTGGATAAACCATCTAATCTTTTTGCCATCCATCTCAACATGAAAACACCGATTACTAAGTAGACATTCAATTATGCTCACCAATGCTGAGTTTTGTATCATTTGGGCTACTTTTAGTATGAATGCCCTATGGTTGACAGTGTCATAGGCTGCTGTAAGGTCTACAAACACAGTGCCTGTTATTCTTTTGGTCTTAACTCCATCCTCAATGAATCGGGTCAGGTTTAAAATCTGGCTACAACATGACCGACCTGGTCTAAAGCCAGCTTGGTCAGCTGAGAGTTGTTCTTCCACTGTTTCCGTTATTCTGGCAAGTATCATGCGCTCATATAGTTTATGGAGAATGCACAGTAGGGAGATAGGTCGGTAGCTCTTAGGTGATGTGGGGTCTTTTCCAGGTTTTAGAATGGCTACTACTCTTGCCTTTTTTCCAGATTTTAGGGAGCTTGAGGGATGACGCCAGTAACTACTTTCTTATAGTTGTTCCAAAGTGTGTTACCATCTCTGTGGTTATTCCATCAAAGCCCAATGCCTTTTCATTTTTTAGTTAAGATATTGCTGCGGTTATTTCGGCTTCTGAGAATGGTCCTAGATGGGCATTGCTGTTTTGTATGACGTGGCTAAGTTCGGCTTTCATTCTCTTTTTCTGTCCTCTTTCTTTTTGTTGCGGTTTGCCATTCTGATGGGCTACTTGGTTAGGTGTCACGGCTGCAATTCGGAACTGAGGAGCTTTTTCTGAGTTTACCTTTTTTATTGTCATCCAGGTTTTTTTGCTATTGTGTGTCATATCGATGTTACTTATGACTTCTTGCCAGCGCTGTTTGTGTTGGCTACTGATGGAAGCAAGCAAATTCTCTCCGAGCTCTAACGTGTTTTCAGCAAATGGGTCTTCATTATAAGCTTGGATATATTCCTCATACTCTGCTTTATTTGGTTCCATGAGACCAAGGATCTACGTTTTCCTGCACCCTCTTGGTATGTTTTTCCTGGCTACTTTCCAAATCAGTGATTGAAAGTTGTTGTATTCACCTGGTAGTGGGGTGATGGTGTTGATGGCTTGTTCTAGGTCAGAGGTATAGCCTTCCCAGTTGGCCTTACGGAAATTGAACCGTGGCCTAATCTGAGGTTTCTGTGGCCTAATAATAGTTCTTATATCAATAAATATGGGTCGGTGTTGGGTTTTTGGCACTGGGCTTCCCACAGTTTTTTCTAGATTTCCATAGTGCTTTGATGAAATAAACCTAGATCAGGGTTATATCCCTGTCTCCAACGGGCACTTTGGAAGGATTTGGAATCCTTTGCATCGTGGAGAAGTTTAAGTTCATTTGCAGCAGTTTGTCAGCATTTGTTATACAATCATCGGGAACTGATGTCAGAAACAGAACTAGAAGTGATGTGCGTTGTTTTTGCTAGTCAGGGAAACGGGTTGGAAACGTAGCCATTTGTGATAGGGAGTGAGATATAGCAAAGCTATGTGTTGTGCTGTCCACTGTATAAGTAGAGAATCCAAGCCATTTTTTGAAGTGGACATTAAAGTCACCAAATACATGTACTTGTGCGCTAGTGTCGAGGGAGAGTGCTGTGTCTATGCTGTCAGAGACTTTGTTTATTATGGTGCAGTCCTGGGTCGAGGGAGAGCGGTAGAGAAAATAAAAGTAGCTAATGTTATGTTGTATGTTTAGTCTAAAGCACATAAAGGCTTGATCGTCCGATTCTAGGCTTGTTTATCTAGTCAAGGGGAGGGTGTTACGAATGTAGACGCCAAGTCCGTGCATATGTCTGTCAGAGTCCTTACAGCAGAGTGGGAGATAGCCAGGCATGTTAAAGTGGTTAGAGGGGATGGAGGAGTGTAGGTTAGTCTCACTTAGTGCTAAGATATCCGGGGTATTTGTTAGGAGAAATGCTTCAACATCAGCTAAATTAGTTCTAAGCCCACGGATGTTCGTGAATGCAAGCCTCAAGGGAGGAAGCAAGTTGGATTCGTTTGTCCCTAGGCCTGGTTTAATCTTATTTTTTATTGTACTGTCATCATGTTTTTAAAGAGTTTCAGTTGGGTAAAGGGGAGCTGAACAAGAGGTTATGCAGGGTATCAGACATGCAATACAAGTAGACCATCAGCTGATCTTTCTTCAACTAGGACTGTGGCCTCAGGAAAGCCCATCGGGGATGAGTGCAGGGTCCCTTTCCATGCGTGACATGGCACTACAAACATCCCGATATTATACAACTGTTGATGGAGCAGCCGCTCTAAGCGCTACCAAAGAGTTAGGGCACCTGTACTACCAGTCGGAAACAGCAGCCAGGAACTGTCAATCCAGTACCCTAAACCCATCAGAAGAAGGTCAACCCAATCTAATTGCACAGGCATGTGTGGTACTCAAGCACTCCCAAGTGCCCAGTTTTGAGGGGTGAGATGTGTTGGGAGTGGGGAAAATGGCGTTCATTGCCCTAGACAAGAAACAAGATCTACCACTAAGTGTTTTGTCGAACCACTGTGATAGTGTCCCTACGCCTGACTAATAGGCAAAGAAGGAGTATTGGAGCCGGGCGATAGACAGAGCCTATCTAC
This sequence comes from Euprymna scolopes, assembly GCF_053919585.1. Taxonomy (NCBI): domain Eukaryota; kingdom Metazoa; phylum Mollusca; class Cephalopoda; order Sepiida; family Sepiolidae; genus Euprymna; species Euprymna scolopes. The sequence continues at coordinate 733,329 of NC_136484.1, forward strand.
TCCTTAAGCAGTTTAGGTTTGCATACCGGTAATTTGTTTGAGTCACCAGCTCTAGGAAGGTTGTCATCAAAGACTGGAGAGGCCTCCATCCCCTAAGGTTTACTTTCAGAGTTTTCCTTCTCCTAGACGGGTGATCTGAGAAGATCTACTGGGTCCATCAGCCCTGAGAGGATTTTCTCCACGCCTGGGTCCTAATCCAGGTATTTCTGTAACCCCGGTTGGTTAGTTAATGCTACAGGGTTAGTTTGTAGAGGTTATATATCTAATGAATAGTTACACTGCTCAAAGTGATTTAGGGACATTGCTATTTCATTGTTACTAAGGAGAAAAAACAAAAAACAAAAAAACTCATGCAGTGGAAGCAACTATGTGAGCAGGCTTGTTAGAAAGGCGTTAGTGTGGATTAAGACTTTTAACTTTTAGATTTTTCCATTCTTTAAAAATTTATATGTTAGCTTAGGTACAGGATAACGTTATAGTGTGAGTAGGTATTAGGAATTGAGCTAAGAATTTTGCCCAGTCACTGTTTATTTTAGATTCCAGGAGGGTTAAGATGTAGGTGTAGTACAGTACGGGTATAACTGAAGGTAAATTTTAAGTCATGGCGTATTCCGTATGTATAATTAAGTAAATAGATATTTGGGCAAGTTTTCAGTAGATGCGAATTGATAGAAGTTGTAGATGTTAGTGTGTTTCTAATATTGAAGTTAATTTCAGTTTTCATTTAAGAGTCATCGAGCGTTTTGCATAACAGGGAGTATTGGATTTGGTTTTGTATTGATCATTGCAAAACCATCTAGGAAGAGGCATTGTTATGTAATGAAGATCGCTTTGCATCTGAGTGCATACTTTGATTGGTAAGTACCAAACTGGATAAGAATGAACTCTAATGCATGTTTAAAATCCTTGTTTAAAAAAGTATTTTATTTAAAAAGTTCATGGAATATAAGTATAAATCTGGATAAATTCTTAATGAACAATGGAAGTACACACTGAATAGAATTTTTTTATAGGTAAGTGATTTTTTGGAATTTATATATGTTTTTTATAATCGAAGTAAGTAAAATTTTATTGATTTTCTTTAAATCTTTTTTAAAGACAACCGATTCAAAAAACAAATATTGCATAATTTGCTATTAAACCTGTTATTTTTTAGAATTTTGGTCTTTGCTCGTTTAATTGAGAAAAATAGGTTTTGTATTACATTTTTCAAGTAGTTATAAGCTTCGAAAGATAATAAGTTGATTTATTCAAGTTCATATACGGAATTTTTAATGGCAGCTTCTGATACACCTAGTGCATAGCTACCATCATGCAACACAAGTAGACCATCAGCCAATTTTTCATCCACAGTAATTGTCTCGGGAATGCCCATCAGAGATGAATGCAGAGACCTTGCACTACAAACATCCCGATATCATACAAGAGAGCAGTCGCTGTAAGTGCTACCAAAGAATAATGGATCCTGTACTGTCAGTCAGAAACAGCAGCCAGCAACTGTCAAACTGGTACCCTCAAACCTGTCAGACAAAAGTGGCCCTGGCCCAGTCTGATCATGTTAGCATACATAGTAACAAGATGCCCAGTTAAGAGGCATTGAATGAGGCAGGTGTGGGAGGTAGCATTCATAAGGCCAAGTACTGAGCATCTCTAATGAGTCCTTGTGATTGCACCTCTGCTCCTTACTAATAGGCAAAGAAGGAGTATGGAAGCCGGGCGGTAGGCAGAACCTACCTATTCATTTAAAAATGTTCTATAATAAAGCTCACAGTCCTGCTCTGCCTGCATTGTTTATAAATAAAACAGTTATTTAAACTTCTTTTTTGTTTGAAAATAAAACATTTATTTAAAAAGTTTATTTCATAAAGTTCTGTATTGCTTAAAAATAAAATACTTATTAACTTCAGTAATTGCTTTTTAACATTAGGTGAAAAAAATGAAACTTTTTATAAATCATATTAACGTCTTAATGGTAACCCTGGTATCGGCGTGACCCCTTGCAATTTCTCCTCCAGTCATGTAAGAGTTGTGGGAACATGATGAGAATTAGCAACGAACCGGATGTTAACGCATCCACCATGAGAGACAAAATGAAAAATCGTCTTTTGCACATGGATCCATGCATCGCTTCCACTTGGGAAGAAAAAAATAAGATAACCACAAAATAATTATCGGCCAATGGCAGAGCTTCGCGCCTAAAATAAACACCTCAAATATCACAGTCGCTGGGAGCCGGTTTGCCACTATAAAATGAGGGAACCAAAAAGAGAAAAGAGAAGATGTGCCCAGCTGCACCAGTGAACGCACGGGCAGATTCTCCCATCCGACCTAAAGAGATGAAGAAGAAAAAGAAATAAGGCACCAGTGAACTGAAGCCAACTACGCTCTCATGTTATGGCCAAATGCCTTCAATTTTAAACAATGCCTAATTCACACAAACCAAAGAAGAGAGGAGGAGAAAGAAGACGAAGACGCCAGGATGCTAGCGCTGATGAAAGCAGTCACTCGCTTTCCAGTTAAAAGCCAGGACACGCATCACCGACAGCAGGATGGCTGGCCTACCCTAACCCTCTCCATCGTCCAAAAGATAAGTTACATTTTACGAACATTCATTCCTCGTCAATTCATACATACCTACAAACATTTTATGAACATTCATTCCTTGTCAATTCATACATACCTAGAAACATTTTACGAACATTCATTCCTTGTCAATTCATACATACCTACAAACATTTTACGAACATTCATCTCCTTTGTTAAATCCCCTTTTTTAATAAAAACTCGATGCCATAAATGGTGACACCCGAACACGAGAGGAACACGCATTTCCTTCTATACCCTAGACCGCCAATAAATGGTGAACCCACCGACCACGATGAAATCGCACATTCCAAAAATAAATAAATAAATAATAATAATAATAATAAAGCTGAAGTTAAGAGAACCCATTTTTTTTGCTCAAATAATTTACGTGACTAAAATAAGAATTGACAAACACTTATACAAACACCAACCTTAAAAAAAAAACAAAAACGTTTCATTACATTAACAGGACGAACAACAATCTGCTAAGATATTAAACATTTTTGTCAACCACTGAACGCATAACCCACGAATTTTGCAATGGAGGATACTGTGTCAGCGGTCTCTGTAAAGATACCGGGATTTAAGCATGCTGCTGTGGACGGATGGTTCGCCATATGCGAGGCTCAATTCGAACTGAGGAACATATCCAACGAGACCACGAGATTCTATCATGTCTTCTCAAATCTTCCCCCGACTTGATTTCAAACCCTATCCACCAAAATCCTCACGGGCACTCTTGGAATAGCTCCGCTATTTCGGGTGGCGGTGTGTGGGAACATGATGAGAATTAGCAACGAACCGGATGTTAACGCATCCACCATGAGAGACAAAATGAAAAATCGTCTTTTGCACATGGCTCCATGCATCGCTTCCACTTGGGAAGAAAAAAATAAGATAACCACAAAATAATTATCGATTAATGGCAGAGCTTCTTCGCGCCTAAAATAAACACCTCAAATATCACAGTCGCTGGGAGCCAGTTTGCCACTATAAAATGAGGAAACCAAAAAGAGAAAAGAGAAGATGTGCCCAGCTGCACCAGTGAACGCACGGGCAGATTCTCCCATCCGACCTAAAGAGATGAAGAAGAAAAAGAAATAAGGCACCAGTGAACTGAAGCCAACTACGCTCTCATGTTATGGCCAAATGCCTTCAATTTTAAACAATGCCTAATTCACACAAACCAAAGAAGAGAGGAGGAGAAAGAAGACGAAGACGCCAGGATGCTAGCGCTGATGAAAGCAGTCACTCGCTTTCCAGTTAAAAGCCAGGACACGCATCACCGACAGCAGGATGGCTGGCCTACCCTAACCCTCTCCATCGTCCAAAAGATAAGTTACATTTTACGAACATTCATTCCTCGTCAATTCATATATACCTACAAACAGTTTACGAACATTCATTCCTTGTCAATTCATACATACCTACAAACATTTTACGAACATTCATCCCTTTTGTTAAATCACATTCCATCCTACGAACACTTTGCCTCTCCTAATACAAGTTGTTAGTAGTAAATGAAATCGGTTCTCAACCCTCCATATTCGTCTGTCTTTAATTATATGGAGTCAGAATCTATACATTTCCAACGTTATTCATTTCATGTATTCTTGGTTGTGGCCTCTATGGCATCCTTTCCCACCCCTAAGTCTTTATATAAAAACCCGAGGCCATAGAGTTACAGCCCCGTTTTTTCTGCCTTTTCTCGCTTAAAGTAAACCTGCTTATATATATAAATTCGCCTATCACCTTTTTTTAAAAGATGGAATCGTCAAAGACAAGATGCAAGAAAGCAAGCACGGAGTTTTATATAGTTTATGAAGATTATCCACCATGAAATAAATTCAAATAAAAAATATTTTTTAACAAATAAACTACTGTTACGATATATTTTTTTTGTTTTGTTTTGCTTTTATTATCATTTTGGTTATAGTCAACTAACGTTCCTGGAAGCTTTCTGCGAGGCTAATTCCAGAAGCGGTTAATTACACTCACTTTTTAATTATTAGAAAGAACTTTTCATAAAGAAAACATTTAAACACTATTTTTTATTGTGAAGTGATTTATTGAAATAAAAAAAAAAGCAAATTATTCTAAATTATAAAAATAAAAATGACAAATGAGGTTTTGTAAGACATAAATGTACTCATTGGGCGTTGAGTTCCATGGCGATCAGCATAAAAACAAGCGTCGTTCCCTTCTCTGGCGCATGCGCTGTAATATTTTTTTTATTTACTGACGTTGCCGTAGTAATTAACGATTTTGATAAAAAGTTTTACTGTTTATGAATATTAAAAGAAAAAAAGTTACTAAACATTTAATAATGTCTCACTTGTTTTTTAAATTTCTTTTGACAATTATGCTGACATTTGTTTTTAAATTTCTTTTAAATGACTTTTATTGACCTTTTTTTTAATAGCATTTGCTGATGGGTAAAAAACAAACAAAAAAAATGCACATATCACTGATAAAATCTGAGAAAGTCAATTGTGACTTTTCCAAATATGACCCTTTCGTTAGGCTTGCCGTTTGGGTTCTGTGCCTTTTTCCAGCGGAATCTTTTTGCTCCCCGGTATTTAATAAGTGCCATATCTCTGTTATATAATAACACGAGCGTATGGAAGCAAGGAGAACAAACGAAATAATTCAGTTCAAACCTTTATTGAGGGTCAAGGTGAATTGGTATACATGGTCTACTAGGCGCCAGGAAGGCCGGAATAGGGATCCAGGTGTTATGGTAGGTCGGAGTCCTCTGGTGGTAGGCCTCAGGGAACAAACAATGATAGGTGACCAAGCACTTTTTAATCAACTGCTGTCGCCGAGAGGGGAGCTGCTGAAGAGAGGTGGAGTCCTCTTGTGGTAGGCCTCAGGGAACAAACAGTGATAGGTGACCAAGCACTTTTGAATCAACTGCTGTCGCCGAGAGGGGAGCTGCCGCTGCTGCTGCTGGAAAGAGTTGAGGGGAACGGCTGTGGCTGCTGCTGCTGCAAAGAGTTGAGAGGATCGGCTGTGGCTGCTGCTGCTGCTGGAAAGAGCTGGGGGGAACGGCTGTGGCTGCTGGTGCTGGAAAGAGCTGAGGGGAACGGCTGTGGCTGCTGCTGCCGCTGCTGGAAAGGGCTGAAGAGAACTGGCGTGGCTGCTGCTGCTGCTGCTGATACCGTCAGCGAGGCGATCCGCTCTGGTTGGCAATCTGCCGGTCACTGACTTTTTTCTCTGACGGTCGGCTTATTTATACAGCGAGGCTATTTTTGCCTCGGAGCCGCTATGTCCCCTACTACGGGGACATAGCGGCTCCGAGGCAAAAATAGCCGTCGTATTTTTTATTTGTGTTAGTTTTCCGTAATTAACCACACATCAGGGATTCGCTTATTTGGAGGTATATTCAGTTGTATATATCCCATCAAAGCTGTAAACATTGCGAATCAGCTTATGTAGGAATTACGTTGCGACCGTACTCTGTGACCTAACTATTTATGTTTGAAGTGCATGTGAGAGGGGTTGTCAGGTATATTATTAATATTTCTACTTCTAATTTAGTGGATGCCGTTAATGTGTTTTCCACCCGGATGATTTGCGGGTTATGCTGTTGATGTGGGTGTGGGAGTGGATGTGTTTTGACACCCCAATGTGTGTTTAATACGGCTCTGAACATTTTGCCGACAAACAACATTTGTCTCCGCACCGCCATTGTTGTTCCATAGTTCCTCCTCGTCCCGTGCTTCGTTTATGTAACTGTGTGGGGATCTTGCGATATAACATCTCCCTGACATACACTAGTGCATTTGTTGAAGCAAGTATCTTTCGTTCCTTAAGGAACTGATTTTGAGTTCTGTAAGCATTTTGGAAAACACGGAAATAAACGCGTCTTGTGTTGTAATCTAAGTAAATGAAAAGGAACCAATTCCTTCCGGGCATGCGTACCCCTTCTTTACCCATTTAAATCCCACCGGGCATGTGTTACGATGCCCGGAAAACTCATCCCAGTAAAAACTCGTCTCCGGAAAACCCGTACCCGGAAAAGTTGTCTACGGAAAACTCATACCCGGAAAAATCCCCCCTTTTTGCTAGATAGGAAAACTGGTCCCCTATTGAATAAATATCGATTGAAAACACATTTTATTACCGTTCTTGAAGGATATATTATTTTTAAAAGAGACTATGCAGTGCACCCCCATAATATTTAAAAAAAAATTATTTTTAACTCTTCCTTAAAAAAAAAACTTGATTACGGAGTTAAGATACGAAAAACGAAAACCAAATATTTATTTTAAAAAAATACTCTCGTGTTAACACTTTTTGTGTCATTACGAAACAAAAATAAAGAAAACACGTATTATCAAAGAAAAGAAAGCAATTATTTTATTTAGAAAAATTAATTTAGTTTAAATAATTCTTGTGTTATTACAAAACAACAAAAAAGAAAACACGGTCTTATGTAATTTTGGTACCGCGCTGAAATAATAACATTAATATTTCGAAAGCCATTCTTAACATAGGGAGGAGAGGGTATCGTTTAAAAGTCATTTCGGAGGCACTTGTGCAATACTTAAAAATATAAAAATTTATTTTCTTTTGGAAGTGGGGGGAAGCTCGTTTTAAAACTATATCTACCTCATTATTTTCTTTAATTTTCGGACATTTTTTTGTTAAAAATTATTTACTAAGTAATGTCGGACCAAGTAAAGAATAGATACCCCGTAGCAGACGACGCCGCCTGGCGGTGCCAGGTGCACATTTTAACTAACACCGGTGATTCGACCTTGACATTGGCACAAGCACAAGGCGTCGGTTGTTTTTAAACACGTCAAATAGCAAACATGCGCGAATATTCACCAGCATTTTTTTTTTTTAATATTTAGAAAACCTTTGAAGATTTAAAAGAAAAAGTATATATTTACAAAACATTTTTTAAAAATAAGTAACAAAACGAACGTATTTAAATAAAAGATATTTAAATAAACGGGTGTCTCGTCTCTTTCTGTTTCGGATTTTTTGCGACCAAGATTGATTTTTATGTACCGTGTTTTGTGGGGGTGGGGTGGGGTTCTGTGTGCTTTTTTAAGACAAATCAATATTTATTCTTTAAAACATTAACTTCAGCGACAATTAATATATTTTCAAAATAATATTTAAAAATATTACATTTTTACGAATATTCGCGAGCAAGATTTTTTTAAAAATAAAAGATATTTCAATAAATGGGTGTCTTTCTGAGTGCGTTTTTAATATATTTACAGAACTTTTTAATAACTATTTTATTCTTTTTATCAAACAAAAATAGAACTTTTATAATGACATATATATTATGGACTGTTTCGAAATTTTAAAATTAAAGTTAGTTTTATTTAAACAAAAAAAAGACGAGGTTTTTGTTTTTTTTTTCATTTAAATTATAAACTTTATTTGAACTTTCAACAAACTTTTACAGACATAAAAATAGACTTTATAGATATTTTGTAATAATTTTTTAAAAATATATTTAACGAAAAGTTTTTTTTATCATTTCATTGTTGAATAAAATTTCAAAGTAATAAATGGTGAAAAAAAATATCTCGAAAAAAAAACACCTCGTCTTTTTTTTTGTTTTAAATAAAACTTTACTTTTAAAATTTCGATGTTTGAAAAACAGTCCATAATATATATTTCATTATAAAAGTTTTATTTTTGTTTGATAAAAAGAATAAAACAGTTAATAAATAAAAAACAAAAAAACAACAGTCCATTAAGTTAAAATAAAGACTGTTTGAATAAAACTTATAAAAAAAGGTTAATTCTATACGGTTTGGGCCATTTTTTTTTGTACGTTTTTAATACAATTCAATATTTATTTACAGTGCGATGTACAGTGATGATCATATTTATTGGCACGGTAAAATAAAAGTTAAATTTTGTCTAATAAATTCTAAAAAAGGGATTAAATTAAAGAAAATAACAAAGTATAGTATGTATTTTTAACTGGCCTTTCCGATGCAGCAATCGGATTTTAGAAAAAATAAATAACAAAGGAACAACAAACATAATTGCAAAAAACCCTTGTTCAAAATTATTGGCACGATTTATTTAATAATCAATTGTATAGCCTTTGGCCTTGATTACCTTCCTCAGTCGCTTTTCATAGTTTACAACCAAGTTGTTGCACTCTTCAGTAGTAATTTTAGCCCACTCTTCCTGACAATAATCCTCCAATTGAATAAGATTCTTAGGCTTCCTTTGCATTACCCTCAATTTTAATGTTCTCCATAAATTTTCAATTGGATTAAGGTCTGGGCTTTGTGATGGCCACTCCAAAACATTAATATGATTGTCCTCAAGCCATTTCTTAGTCAGTTTAGCCGAATGCTTTGGGTCATTATCTTGCATGAACCACCAACGACGACCAAGTGAGAGCTCTTTAGCAGAGTCTTTCAGGTTTTCATCCAATATTTTAACATAATCTTCCTTTTTTATGCTACCTGTGACCTTAACAAGTCGCCCTGGTCCAGAGGCAGCAAAGGATCCCCAAAACATCAAACTGCCTCCACCGTGCTTCACTGTGGGTATGGTGTTCTTAGGCAGGAAAGCTTCGCCAGATTTTCTGTAAATATAAGACACTTTATTATGGCCAAATAACTCTATTTTCGTTTCGTCAGTCCATAGAACACGTTTCCAGAATGCAACATCTTTATCAATATGACGTTTTGCAAAGGCTAGCCTTGCTTTCAGGTGCATAGGCTTCAATAAGGGAGTCTTTCTCGGACGACATGCTTTTAAACCAGCTCTCTTCAAAACTCTACCAACTGTATGTCGAGATACATTCACTCCAGAGGTGCTCTGTTCATCAACAATCTCCCCAACAGAGATCCTTGGGTTTTGTTTTACTTGTCGAACAATTTTCCGTTCATCTCTTGGGGAAAGAATCCTTTTTCTCCCTCTACCTTGCGATTTGAACTTGTTTATTATGGCTCTAACAGTGGATTTGGGAAGGTTTAGCTTCTTTGAAATCTTATCATAGCCCTCCCCATTGGTATGGCATGCTACAACAAGCTTCCTGACGTCTTCGCTGTGTTCCTTAGTTTTAACCATGGCGATTGAAAATTATAATTTAGTCACTTATAATAGTTTAAATAAATCGCTATCTAAAAATTATCTGAAAAAAATTATTCACTGAATTAGCGTTAAACAAGCATAATATGGCTATAAAAAAGTTCAGAAAGCACGTAAACCGGAAATTGATTGATATTATACTGATACTAAAAGAAAAACAAAGCCGTGCCAATAATTTTGAACAAGGGTTTTTTGCAATTATGTTTGTTGTTCCTTTGTTATTTATTTTTTCTAAAATCCGATTGCTGCATCGGAAAGGCCAGTTAAAAATACATAATATACTTTGTTATTTTCTTTAATTTAATCCCTTTTTTAGAATTTATTAGACAAAATTTAACTTTTATTTTACCGTGCCAATAAATATGATCATCACTGTATGTCGGTGGTCAGTGAAGGAGAAATCCTTTTAGGCCGAGGCAATTTTTTATGCATAATAAAATCACAAGTATAAACAATCGAGATAAAAAAAAAAAATTATTTTATTCACATATCTTTTTATAACTTTTATTTTTATAAAGATGAAATGTAGTATCACAAGATAGAAATCTTTTTATAATTTTTATTTTTATTAAAAAAATGCATTCAGAAAGACACCCATTTATTTAAATATCTTTTATTTAAAAAAAAATCTTGCTCGCGAATATTCGTAAAAATTTAATATTTCAAAATATTATTTTCAAAATATATTAATTGTCGCTGAAGTTAATATTTTAAAGAATAATTAAATAAATATTTAATTGTCTTAAAAACGCACACAGAACCCCACCCCCACAAAACACGGTACATGAAAATACATATTGGTCGCAACAATCCGAAACAGAAAGAGACACCCATTTATTAAAATATATTTTATTTAAATACGTTCGTTTTGTTACTTACTTGTTATTACTAAAAAAAAATGTTTTGTAAATATATACTTTTTCTTTTAAATCTTCAAAAGTTTTCTAAATATATTTAAAAAAAAAAAATTGCTGGCGAATATTCGAGCATGTTTGCTATTTGACGTGTTTAAAAACAACCGGCGCCTTGTGCCAATGTAAAGGTCGAATCACCGGTGTTAGTTGAAATGTGCGCCTGGCACCGCCAGGCGGCGTCGTCTGCTACGGGGTATCTATTCTTTACTTGGTCCGTAATGTCGAGTGCGACATTACTTGTTACTTCTTTTTAGCTAAACAAACTCTTTAAAATAAGTTTAAACACCAAAACTTTACAAAGCTTGGTAGAAAACAAAAACTTAGAAAAATCAATTTAATTTTTTTAAAACAATATACATGTAAAAATATTTTTGAAAATATTATGGGATGTGCATTATTACCTAAAAATATACAAATGTATTTTCTTTTGGAGGGCGCCCGTTTTAAAACTATATCTACCACTTTAATTTTCTATTTTTGAGCAATTATCGAGACTCCTAAAGTGTGATCCTCTTATGTTGGACATTTTTTGTTCATAAGTAACACTCGACATTACTTTTTTTTTTTTTTTTAACTACATAAACTCTTTAAAATAAGTTGTAACACCAAAAGCTAGGTAGAAAACGAAAACTTAGAAAAATTGATTTAAATTTTTTAAAACAACAGTAAACAAGTAAAAATATATATTTTTAAATATTATGGGATGTGTATTCTCTTTTAAAGACAATATCTTCTTCAATAACGGTCATAAAATGTGTTTTCAATCGATATTTATTCAATAAGGGGCCAGTTTTCCTACCTAGCGAAAGGGGACGAGTTTTCCGGAGACGAGTTTTCCTAAATTCTGTGTAACCCTTAACCGCATGCCGGAAAATTTAAATTTTTTCATTATTGTTGTAATGTTGTAATGAAAAAAAGAAAAGAAATAGAGTTTCATTCAACACACAAAACTAAAAACACATACTAATGATAAATGATTTATTTTATCCATTGAAATTTAAAAATAGTTTTTATATGCGCACGTAAAAATGTTTGTAAAAATGAGAAATTAATATTCATTAAAAAATATGGTATGTTTTTTTTTTTTGGTTAGCTCTACCTCCACAAATGTTAAGAACAACTTTTGGAATGAACACCCCCAACCTCCCCATGTTAAGAACAGCTTTCGGAATAAACAATTGGGGGGGGGAGATGAAAAATATTTGCAAAATTTAACTGATATTTGTTGTCAGCATACCCATATGCACATACTACTAAAAAAAAAAAGTTTGAATTGGTTATCGAGTCTTCAAAGACATCGCGGTCATCTTTTCTTGTTCCCCGCCGTTCAACATTACTCGTTTTTCGAACCGAAATTATCAGTAAATGGGGTCTGGAAGAAAGACGGAACCTGTTTCCTCCGTTTGACTATAGGTGGCGTTCAGTTACGGAAGCACAAAATGTATATAATTGCACCCTTGAAATAAAAATAAATGTTTTTGTTATATTTTAATTTTAAACATGTTTTTGTTTTCAAACATATTTAAGTTTAACTTTTTTCAAACATATTTACGTTTTTTTTTTTGCAAACATATTTAAGTTTTATTTTTCCAAACATTTACGTTTTGTTGCTTGTTTATTTTCAAATATTTACGTTTTTTTTTGTTTTTTTTAAATTTTTTTTTACGTTTCTAAGAGAACATCCTTTAAGGAATACTCAAGAAAACACATGTCACTTAGAGGTAAAATGTTATCAACAATTTCATCCATTATGTGGTTTGGCAAGGGTTAATTGGCGGCAAAGATCGTAATAGATTGCACATGTTTACAAAATAAAAAAATAAGAAAACTAGATTTGAAAAAAAAATAACAAAACAAAAAAAATATGTTTGCAAAAAAGAAAAAAAAAAGGAAAAACGTAAATGTGTTTGGAAAAACGAAAAAGAAACGTAAATGTTTCCAAAACAAACAACAAATAAATATGAAAAACGAAAATAAAAAACCTAAATGTTTGAAAATAAACAAGCAACAAAACGTAAAAATATTTGAAAAAAAAAAAACAACTTAAATATGTTTGCAAAAAAACCCAAAAAAAAACATGTTTAAAATTAAAATATAACAAAAACATTTATTTTTATTCCAAGGGTGCAATTATATACATTTTGTGCTTCCATAACTGGGTGGACAGACAGTAACGCCACCTATAGTTAAACAGAGGAAACGGACTCTCTCGTTATTCCAGATTACCGTACATGGTTTAGTTTTTTTTGTTGTTTTTGTTTTTTACCTATCCGCAAATGCTACTAAAAATAAAGTCTGTAAAGTGAGACATTATTAATAAATGTTTAGTAACTTTTTTCTTTTAATATTCATAAACAGTAAAACTTTTTTGTACAAAATAAATAAATAATGTGACAAATAATCGTTTAGTTACTACGGCAACGTCAGTAAATAAAAAAAATGTTACGTGGTGCGCATGCGTCAGGGAAGGGAGCGACGCTTATTTTTTATTGCTAGTCGCCATGGAACTCAACGCCCAAGGAGTACCGAAATAAAAACTCTTTTGAACTTTTAAGCGAATTTTGTTTTCTATTTTTTTTAACTTAAAAAAATAAAACTTTATTTGAATTTTTGGTGCTTATTCAGATTGGCACATATGCGATAAACAAAAGTGAAATAAAAACGCAAGTTCTTTTTTTATAAAAATAAAATTTTATCAACAAAAACGAATTTAATTTTTAAACGAACAAAGTCAATTTGGTATTTTTTTTTTTTTTTTTTTTTACATAAGTCCAACTCGCTGTTCACATTGGAAATGTCGACTTTATAGGTTTTTGGGTATGCTTACAACAAATAAACACTTCAACCTTTCCATGTTAAGAACGGCTTTCGGTATAGACATGTTTTGGGGCCGGTCGTCCAGAGACAATCGACCCAACAACTAACAAGGTAGACACGGACAAAAAGTAAACAGCAAAAAGGTAAAGAAGAATAACAGACACAGGTTGTTTGGTTAAAGACAAGGGTTCGGCTTTTATTTTTAAAGGAAACAAAAAAATCGTATGATCTGGATGCTGGTTGTCCAGAAGGTTGCACGTCACTGGAGAGTAAGGCCTGGATGTCTGGAAAAGGTACTCTAGACGTAGGGTGGTTCAGAGTTGCTTGCTGGGTCTGGAACGATTGGCTGGACATCAGAGCGATCCGGAACGGACGGTAGACACCTAAGAACGCACGGGTCAGTGCTAAGGAATGGATGACACTGAGAGCATAGGGGTCAGTGTTAAGGAACGAACGACACTGAGAATGTGGGGTCAGTGTTAAGGAACGGATGATACTAAGAGCGTAGGGGTCAGTGTTAAGGAACGGACAACACTGAGAACGTAGGGATCAGTGTTAAGGAACGGATGACACTGAGAACGTAGGGTCAGGGTTAGTGTTAAGGAATGGACGACACTGAGAACATAGAGGTCAGTGTAAAGGAACAGACGGTCAGTAGGGAGCCAGTTGCAGGCAAGGTTGCAGGCCGAAAAGGCGAGGTGAAAGCGAGGTTGCAGGCCGGAGGAGCGAGGGCCAAGCGAGGTCGCAGGCCAGAGAAGCGAAGTGCAAGCAAGGTCGCAGGCAAGGTTGCAGGCTGGAGGAGCGAGGTTGCAAACCAGAGGAGTGAGGTCCAGGCAAGGTTGCCAGAAAGCTGCAGGAGGAGCTGGAAGGCAACAAGGGCTGGAAGGCTGTGGGAATGAGCAGGAAGTTTTGGAGACTGGGAGTGAAGTTCGCTGCTGGTGGGTCTCAGGAGGCAAGCAATAGTGAATTGCATTAGTAGAAAAAACTTATTAGCCCTGGTAAGGGCTAGTTTGTTAGGCCTGATAAGGGATGTTTGAACTGCTGCTGAGACGGCTGCTGGGAATTCTTCGGCTCGTGGGTTAAGTCGATGTGACTGGTAGTGTCAACGTCGCCATTTTGGGAGTCTCCTCCAACTCTCCTGGCCGAATCTGGCACCTGACCGAAACTGCCCTGGTTGGGTTGAGGCTGGCTGTATTTATTTGGCCAGCGTGATGTTAGTGATGTCGCTCCCAATAAGACAAACAAACGACTCTAATTAATTCCAGAACGAAATTTATGCAATCAAAAGAAGCTTGGAAGTTTGTTGATTCCATTTAAATTAATTTTGTCTAAAAGTAAAAAGTAAACTGCCTGATTTATTGGCGTTTTTAATATATTTGAATTCCGACATGCATACAGAAGAAAGGGAAGGTGAATCTATTCACTGAACCTGGATATCTTCATCCATTTAGCTCGCGTTAGCCTATCGCGTCCTTTGTTTAAAGAAAGGGAAGGTGAAGAGAAACGAAACCGTAACGAGGCCCTTTCCCTGGATGATTGATAGTTATCAATTGATGATAGATTTGTGTCTCGGCAGGTTTGGTTAAGGATGATTGGTGAGTGTAAGCGGGTCTGCACAATTGTTCGTCAGTCTGCAAGTGCGTCTACAGAGTGTGTGGTGCAGTTGAAAGTGCTGTGTGAGTGCAAGTGAGTCTTCATCTTCTTAGTTTGCAAGTGCGTCTGCAGAGTTAAAGTGATGAGATCGAAAGTGATGAGTGATGTGCAAGTGGGTCTGCACGTTCTTAGTCTGCAAGTGCGTCTGCAGAGTCCAAGTGAAGTATGGTTGAAGTCAGTTGCATATGGGACATCAGGCACATAAGCTCCAGCCCTCACCACCATCAATCGAATGACAGGCTGAAGCAGCGGTGAAGCTGATGAAAGTAATTATTAAAAACATCGACAAAACAAGGAACAGATTTTTGGAAAGTCATACTTGAATGGTGCAACACAATCACACCTGGCATGCACAGTTCACCAGCACACAGGTTCTTTTCAAGGCGCACACACTCCATACTACCTGGCAAAACCACAGACTAAACAACACAAGTGAAAGTACTTACACAGCATCCACTCATACATAAAAGATAAGTAGCAAAAATATACTATGACAGACACACTAAGCCACTGTCAGGCCTCACTATAGGACAGCCTGTTAGAGTGAAATGTCACCAACAGATCCCTAATAGTGATTGGAAACCTATAGCCCCTTTAAGCATAGATATGTTAAATTCACATTCCCCATTGATGGAACCTATACACACTAGTATGTTTAAGACTTGGGGGCACCCATCACACATGTATACAAATGCTATTCTTTAACACTCCCATCCCCCTATATCTCAACACAGACCCAAATTCACACCCTTATTGGGTTTTATTTACATATAACCAAATCTTATTTTTCATAACATCTGACGGAACTTCCTAATTTTAACTTCCTATGATGAAGAAGATCTGATATCATCATTACAAACTTTGCTTTTGTATAAGCTATATCGCTTGAACTCTGATGACGCGTATTCAGGTCCATTGTCGCTGATCGCTATTGTCGGAATTTTCTTTTTTTTTTAAGGACCTCGCCATTAATAGCGCAAAGGGTGGGGGTGTCAGCATTTTAACCAACCTGTAAAATTCACTTAACCCCTCCTCATCTTGACCGCGTCTAGCAATCGTTGAACTGAAGGACCTTTCAGCTGGCGAAGGTGTGCATGCGCATGTCTGTCTGTCTGTCTGTCTCTCTCTCTCCCTCTCTCTCTCTCTCTCTCTCTCTCTCTCTGTTAATGCCTTTCCTTTTTTCTTGGGAGCCATCAGCATTGCTTAACGCTGATTGGTTGGACAATCTCAATCAACTTTGTGAGACCCTTTTCAAATTAATTCCAAAGAAGACATCGGACAGTGAAGTCCTGTTTTTTTGGAAATCCGTCGGGCCCAGCAAGCGACGTAAAACACTCAACTGTCCTTAAGTGTGGAAGGCCTTTATTGAGAGGTTGAAATTGGAGTTAAAAAAAAACACACCATTTATTGAAGACGTTAACCCTTTCAGAGAAAGGAGACCAACGAAAGAAGAAGTGACCGAGCTTGTCACTAATTATTCCAAGCTGTGGACGGGAGACTCGTAAACAGTGATTTATTTCTTTGTCCCCCTTTCAAACGGATGAAGAAATAGCAAGACAACACTTTTCAGAGAAAAGGAAAATTATTTCAAAAAGAAAGAGAAACCAACCCTTTAAAAGACAGGGAAAACAAAAAGAAAGAAATAAAAGATAACCCCCCTTTCAGAGAGCTTTATTTTTAAACCTTTTAAAGGTTTTGTTTGTTTAAAAAAAAGAGACAGGAAAGAAGAGAGGAAAAGAAAAGAACTTTGAAAGAACATTGCAACCTGCATGTTTTTCTTTTCAGAAAAAAAAAAGGAGAAAATGACTTTTTGTTGAAAGACTGGATTTGAAAAAAGAATATTTTCTATTTTTTATGTGCTTTTATTTCAGCCTTTCTGTCAAGATTTGTTTTTTGTATTTGTTTTTAATTTTTTATTTCATGTTACTTACAGGTCTTTAAAACCTGAGCTTAGGAAACTATAAGCAACCGTAACTATTTTCTTTAAATAAATTCGGATCATTTTAAATTCATTTCGGATGTGTATTTCTTTTGCTCATTTCTCTTTGCTTGTTTAATTTTTCCCTCCCCCCCTTTTAATTTGGTACCTTAAAAGACGGATTTTGGTGACAACCCCCAAATCCCGACACTATTTGTGGAATAGAAAATTTTGCGAAAGTGTTTTTTATTTTTTTTTTTTTGATCACTGTGCGTGATTTACAGTCATCAAGTTTGTGGATATCAAAGTATCTCGTTGTGTAGTCTATTATTACTACATCTGCTTTATTGTATAAATAAAAAATGTTTGTCGCAACTTTCGTCCATGGTGTTACTTGTATTTTATGGTGCATTAGAGGTTCTTCAGTGGGTTTTATTATTCCCATTTTTGTCATTTTCTCAAGTTCCTTTTTTAATTTTGGTTTCATGCCAAATGGGATATTTCTTGAGGTATTTATAACGTTTTTTTTTATCTGGGTTTATAGTTATGTGGTGAGTGACTGGTAATTTTCCGATGTCACCAAAGCAATCTTTGTGTCTTCCTATTATAGGAATTTTTGTACTATTGTATGCAGTTAGTGTTATCATTGTTTTTGTTAATTTAGGTTTAGGTTGTATTGTGTTGTAAATCTTTAGGGGAAGGTGGGGTAAGTTGAGCATAGGGGTAAGCCACCCCTTTTCAGCCACAACTGACTAAGCCAATCCAAGTTTGTATGCAATCTATAAACAACTGATCACGTGACTTTAACTTCCACCATTTTGTTTTGTTGAACCAAGATCAGAGGTTGATGCAGTAAAAGAAAATCTGATTTCGTGCCAAAAAAGTAACATAAAGCGTTTCAGAGCTGAGTGCATGTTTCTTGTGTGTAGTAATAGTTTGATTAGATACAATATGTTGTAGTTGTTTGTTCAATTACTTGCCTTTAATAATTAAAATGAGAATTATCGGATTTATTGTGTTAACTTCATTTTTCTTTTTTGTGTGTTTCACAGAAAAAAAAGCCCACCAGACATGTGCAACTACGTGCGAAAGACAAATCGTGGACAAACTCCTACAGACGTTATGGAACGGGCTGCTGCCGCTATTACTGGAGGGCAGAGTGTGAGGAGTGCTGCAAAGGGCTTTAACATTGATCGAATGACACTCAAGCGGTACATGGACAAACAAGACAGTCAACCAGCAGGGACTGCTTACACACCTGTTTCTTTATGGCAATTGGTTTTTAGTCCTGAAATGGAAAGGGATTTGGCTGACCACATGAAACAATTGTAAGACATGTTTCATAGTTTGTCATTGAGAAGATGTCGCACACTGGCATATGAGTTTGCTAAAAAAAACTGTCTCAATGTGCCACCAAATTAAGATCATGAGAAAAAAGCAGGACATGATTGGTGGTTAGGCTTCAAGAAGCGATAGAACCTGGCAATTAGAGTGACAGATGCAACATCTTTTGGGTGTGCCACAGCCTTACACCGCCCAGTTGTTGATAAATTTTTCAACAACTCGAGTCAGATAATGGACAAGTACAAGTTCTCACCAAGTGACATTTACAACGCTAATGAGACTGGGTGCACCACCGTTCAAAACCCTGGAGCGGTTGTCACAGAAAAAGGAAAAAAAAACAACGTGGGGAATTGGTAACGGTGGTGTACACTGAGTGCAATTGGATCAGTAGTGCCTCTTCTGTTTATCTTTCCCAGAGTCCACTACACAGATCACTTCATCAGAGGTGGACCAACACAGTGCATAGGGATGGCAACGCAGAGTGGCTGGATGAATGAAGAGGCGCGTGTGAAATATTTAAATCACATCATCAAACACACCAGATGCTCACCAAAAAAGAAAATCCTCTTAATCCTCGACAATCACGCCACACACATTTCTTTGAATGTTGTGAACACAGCAGGATCTCATGGCATTGTCTTACTGACCATTCCACCATACACTTCTCATCGTCTCCAGCCACTTGACCGGTCAGTGTATGGACCCTTCAAAACGTCATACAACAGAGCCATGGATGGATGACTACGATCCAATCCAGGGAAAACAGTAACAATATATGAAATCCCAGCTCTAGTGAAACAAGCCCAGATGATTGTCATGACACTATTGAACATTGCTGTTGGATTCCAAGCCTCGGGCATTCATCCATTTAACCGGGACATCTTTAGTGAAATTGACTTTTCCCCTTCTCTTTCAACTGACCGTGAGCAAAATGTGGCTGCAGAAAGCCTTGAGGCAAATTCTAATGTGGAAGATGCAGAACCATCAGGTGAGGTTCCTGGAGCAGTCTTGCCCGTGTCCAGTGATGATGTCCAGCCACAAAAAACAGCAAGCAGATTATCTTATGCAACCATCCGCATCGGGGTCTTTTGTTTTATCTAGCTCACATGATGGCATGCATCGTCCATACATTTCACCATCTGCAATTCAGCCATTTCCGGAAGCAGCACCAATAAAGGCAAGAAGAGGTGGTCGCAAAAAGGGCAGCTCAAAGATCTTGACTGACAACCCTGAATGACAGGAGCTGATAGCCCTTTCTGAAAATAGAAAGAGGAGCCTATTAACAAAAACAAAGCAGTGTTTGTTCAATGCTGGTGGGAAAAAGTCATGTCCCCCGAGATCTAAAACTCCATGTTCAAGTGACACTGATGATTCAGATTTTGAATTTGATGATGTGTCATCAGATAGTGATGGTGATATTGATCTGGATAGCATAATAATCGAAGGTGACTTTGTGGTTGTCAAATGTGCTCGTAAATTATGAACTATGAACTACATTCCTCGGGTTGACACTCTCAACGGGGAGGACTTTGAGTTTGAAGGTGTTTTCTTTCAAAAAGTTGCTGGGAAGGTTAGAACGAATAAACCTGTGTTTGTTCCAAATCAAAAGGATGAAGCGGGTTTCAATGCAGAAGATGTTGTTTACAAGCTGCCACAGCCAAATAGTGTTGGCAGTTCTGTCCGTTGTTCTGGCCAGCTCGTGTTCAGTTGTGACTTGTCACAGTGGCAACTTCATTAACTTACTTTCAGATACATGTTTCAAATTTTGTGCTGGTTCATTCGTTGTAATTAACATTTCTACTTCATGATTATAATTTGTTTTATAACCACAGCAACAATTTCGGGCTTGTTCTTTCTCCATTTGCAACACATTTTTGCGTGGCACAACTTACCCCTGTGTGGCACAACTTACCCCAGAGGTTGGATCAAATTGCCCCATGGTCGGGGCAACTTGAGCCATTTGATATGCACTTTTGTAAAACTCATGGTCGGTTTAAGTGTACTAGCAGAAGACTGTAACTTGTTTCACAATGTTCTCAAATAAAAGAATTGGAAATAATACACTCATCTTTGCAAAATAATTCGTCGTTTGGCTTCTGAACAGCCGAAATGGAAAATTGGCTTAACTTACCCTGCCTTCCTCTACTAATAAACCACAACAACGAGCCGGAAGTGATTTACCACACTCTTCAAATAATAACTACAGTAACGACAAAATAAAAAACTGTAGATTCTGTTCATTCTCACATTTCCATGTAAACTGCCCTGCATATGGTCGAATCAGCAATAAATGCAAGAGACAAAATCATTTTGCGAGTAGATGTCCTGCTAAAAGAGTAGTACAGAAAGTGCACCAGGAACACAATGAGGTATCTTCTACAGACGAAGATAATTGTGAAAATTATGTGGATAGCATCTCTGCCAAATTCTCATCCAAGAAGAAAAAAATAACAAAAATCCACAAAGTTAATGCCTTAGCTGAAGATTGGAACATTAATTTACAAATCAATGGGACGAACATACAATTTAAAATGGAATCCGGCAGTCAAGTTAACATTCTTCCAATAAAAGATTACTACAGATTATCGGTTCGTCCAAAATTTCATTCAACCAACATAACACTTTCTGTCTATAACGACACAGCAATACCAGTTCAAGATAAGTGTGTTGCTCAAGTAATAAGAAATAATGTCAAGTATCATGTAATGTTTGTCATAGCAGATACATGTCATGTTTGTCATAGCAGATATATATTCATCTCCAATACTAGGACTAAACACCTGTACTAGTTTCACCCTAATAAAAAAAGGTATGCAAAATTAACACAAATAACAGTGATTTTCTCTCTGAATTTAAGGAATGCTTTGGAGAACTTGGAACTCTGCCTGGTGTTCATCACATCACAATAGACCCAGAAATTAAACCTGTCATAAACCCTCCACGGAATATTCCATTTGTACTAAAGAAAAAATGAAAAAAGAAACTTGTTTCATTAAACCTGTATCAGAACCAACAGAATGGGTATCATCACTGGTGGTAGTAGAAAAACCCAATGGTTTCCTTCGTGTATGCTTTGACCCACGGAAGCTTAACAAGGCTATAAAAAGAGAGCATTATAGGTTATCAATAGCATCAGACATAATACAGGAAATGGCAGGTGCGAAATTTTTCACTAAGCTTGATGCATCTAATGCATTCTGGCAGATTAAAGTTGATGAGGAAAGTTCCAAACGTCTCACTTTCAAGTCACCTTGTGGACGCTACAGATTCACACGTCTACCATATGGCATACACAGTGCCAGTGAAATATGTCATGCAAAAATAGCAGCTATCATAGAACATGTTGAAGGATGCAGAAACTCACAGGATGATATCATTTGGGCAGACACGCCAGAACTCTTACAAAAGAGAACTACTGAAGTTCTGAATGCTATAAGGAAATCCGGCATGAAACTAAATCAATCAAATTGTCAGTCCAACATAACTGAGTTAACATTCCTAGGACACAAAATATCCAGTAGAGGGGTTGAACCTGATAACAAAAAAGGCAAAGCGATCATGAGCATGCCAAAGCCAGCAAACAAAACAGAACTCCAGCGTTTTCTAGGCATGATAAATTACTTTGGAAAATTTATTCCTAACTTATCAAATGTAACTGCACCTTTTCGCCTCTTGTTGGAAAAAGATAATATGTGGTCTTTTGATAAACCACAGAAAGCTGTTCGATGACTAAAAAAATTAGTTACACAGAGTCCAACATTAAAATACTTTGACCCAGCACTTCCCATCAGAGTCTCTTCAGACGCATCAACCCTAGGACTTGGGGCTATGTTGGAACAAAAACACAACAATAACTGGGCTCCAGTGGCATTTGCTAGCCGTTGTCTTACATCAGCTGAGGGCAACTATTGCCCGCTTGAACTGGAAATGTTGTCTATAGTATTTTCATGTTAACATTTCCATGAATATGGGCAACGCGTTCTAATAAATAATGATCACAAGCCTCTCAAAACTATTGTCACAAAACCAATTTCTAAAACCCCACCCAGAGTAAAATGTTTCCTATTATGCTTACAGAAATACAATTTCGAAATTGAATACACTCAGGGCAAACTAATTCATGTTGTTGATACACTCAGCCATGCAGCACAAAAGTACAACAATCCAGAAATCTCTGACAAAGAAATGAACTTTTTTGTCCACTCCCTAATTTCTTCAATACCCATTAGCGACAAACGTCGACAACAGCTCATAACTCAGACGGCTAATGATGAAACATTACAACAACTGCAACAGCAAATCAATGATGATCAGGATGGCCACAGCATCAAAATAATCTCAACGCCTGTCTTCAACCATATTTTAATTACAGAGATGACATGACATACCAGGAAGAACTACTATTAAAGGGTCAACAAATTGTTGTTCCAACCAATATGCGAGCAGAAATGCGTAGGATTTTACATCAGGCACATCTTGGTATTGAGAAAACCAAATCCAATGTTAGGCAGTCTCTTTTTTGCCAAAAATGAACAAAGAAATAGAGGACATGATAAAAAATTGCGATTCATGTCAACGCTATAGCAATCGACAAAGTTCAGAGCCAGAAATATGGCATGACATTCCTGACCAACCATGGCATAAGGTTGGTACAGATCTCTTCAGGCTGCAGGGGAAAGATTACATCATGGTAGTGGATTACCACTCAACATTTTTTGTATTCAGCCATCCCATTGATACAACTGCATCAACAGTAATAACCTGTAAAAAACATATCTTCTCGAGCCATGGTATACCCAAACAGGTAATATCCAATAATGGCCCACAATTTAAGTCTCAACAATACAAGGAATTTGCTCCAAAATGGGATTTTTTCCATGTAACTAGCAATCCAGAATGCCCACAATCAAATGGTCTAGTCGAGAGAACCATCCAAACAGTGAAGAAAATACTGCACAAATGTTTCCAGACTGGAGACGATCCATATCTTGCTCTACTAACCTTACGTACAACACCTGGCAAAAATAATAAATCTCCTTCACCAGCAGCTAAACTGATGAACCGCTAACTGAGAACACTTCTTCCAAGCATAAAAAATCATGGTTATGATCTTTGCAGTTCATCCCCAACTAACATGCAGAAGGTAAAGCAGCATATCAGCAATAAGCATGTACTGCCTTCACTAAATAAAGATAGAGGATCACATCAGAGTACATGATGGGGAAACTTGGTCCAGGATAGGCAAAGTGATTGAACATTGCTCTCAACCAACGTCATACTTGGTACTGATGAATAATGGCAGAACTATACGCCAAAACCGCCGAGATCTACTAATAGTACCCCGTTCAAAGGTACCAACAGCACACCCTTACCCTGACACAATATTTAATTTACCCAAGCAAGTTCATTAAACAAGAGCAGGAGCACCAAACCCAGCCACTCCAGAGTTAGGAGTTTGATCAAGGTCAGGACGACCAATACATCAATCCAGATGGATGCAAGATTATATATGTTAAGTGAACTTGCATTCCAATAGCAAAGGACCTTGGGAGGAGGGGATGTTATATATGTATATATATATACATATATATATGAAAGACATTTACTGCAGGTTGACAGTTGAGGACACTTCCGGTAACTGGGGCTTCCGGTAAGATGACGTTCTGGAAATAAAAGGTGTTTTAAACTACTCGGAGTCAATCTCTTTCCTCATATCTCTTCCACAGGACATCCTGATCTCTACTCACTCATAATGATATTAAATAAGTATCTGCACGGTAAGACAATCTTATTTTATTGTCACATCCACAAATAGATAAACTTTGCTTATATAAATCACATACATAATGATGTATGTATACAACAGTTATCAGAATTTTAACTGATCACATTCTTTTTAAAGAAATAAACACAATTAACTCACCCATCAATCGATGCATATTTTCCAGAAAATATGATGATTAGACACCCTTCCCATATCAATAAAAGGAAAAAAGGGATCTCCTATATATTTGAATTGCCTCATCGACCTGGATAGCAAACATTATTTCATTAGCTCCGTGTAATAAAAATTTGGTTCTTTGGTGAGTATACTCTCAAAACCCTTTAGAATGGTCATTATAGGCACTAAAAATATAAATCTTTTACACCTCGAGGTATCGCTAAAATTCAAACCTCAAAAAACCATTTTACTTTGATGCATTGTTCACCAATGGGTTAAATCTGAAATTTGATATTCGTCGCTTTGGCAATATTGTAACAAATATAAATGAAAAGGAATTCCACCTATGTTAAGTTTAAATAACTTTAACCATTCAACCGTGGATGGTATTGTAGATTTAGATCTGATTCAACGCTTGTAGAATTTTAATGTCTGGGTGGATCTACCTGACAAATTTAAAATGGTGTCATCCATTTTAAGCACATAAGTTCCTTCTTGGGAAAGCATTTTAAGCAAAATAAGAAACCACATAGTTTCCCTACATTGAAAAATTCTATTCATAATCTTCCTAAATACACAAGTTACCTCATATAAGGAGCGTTGCATCTTGTCTTTTCTTATCCTGGTATGTGAAGACATTTCTTTGAGGAATCTTTTGTAAAGCAGGGAATTGAGAGTTTTTCTCTCTCGACTGTATCAGAAGACAGAGAATCCGAATTGTCATCCTATTACAAAGACAAAATTAAAGTTTTTAAATAAATTATTGTTATAAAGGAAGGAGAAGTATCATATTGATTAATCAGGATAAGCTTTTCAGGTAGAATCGAATTATGTCTCTTAAATAAGGATAATAGAGAGAGTGGCAAACTATCTAAAGAAAAAGGGAATTTATGAAGACTATATTAATGTCTTCCAGAAGTACAAAAAGTGGACATTCTTGAACTGATATATGTATTTCGAAAAGACTTTGGATAATATTGTTGCCACGTGGGTATAAACTCAACCTTAGCCCAATTCAGGTAAATCGAATTTTGGGTTCCCCAAGGAAGGCAGTCAGTTAAGGCTGTTATCCAACCTTGTCATGTATATAAAAAGATAAATTCCTTACCCTTAGGAATGCTAATAGGCTCTCAGTTGCATACACAGAGTTTATTTTGTTCGTCCTTTCTTGCAAATTGGGATAGATTTTACTAGTCATTATTGAGTAAAATTTAATGGTGAAGAAACAAAAATGTACATCTCATTTACTTGTATGAATCTCCGAGAAGTGCACTTAGGGTTACTGCCCGATATGAATACTCAATCTTTTTTACTGGCTTTTGGCAGATAGATGAATTTCTTTGGTGTGCCTACACGTTTTTCTGAAAAAGCCAGGATTTTCTTAGGAGTAGAAATTGTATTGTCAGAAGTATTTATTTCCGATGAATTTCAGATCGATATCAATTATTTTACCATTCCACTTTATTCTGCTTGATACGAACTTGCATGAGAAAGAATGATACAGACAGTTAAACAATATTTAAATCAGTTAATTAGAAGAAAGAAATTGGTGTATTTTGATGTCCTTACTATCATTTCAGATGTGGGGAAAGCTGTCAATGACAGACCACTCACTTATATTGATTCTTATGAAATTGATTTAGGTATTTTGACGTCAAATCATTTCTTATAAACTGGTTATAACCTACGTTTACTGATGGGAGACCAAGATGTTTATGACCTCTGTCTCGATCCTTCCAGTATGATCGTATTGTTGAAATCGCTTGAATTAAGAGAGAAATTTGTGGAGTAATTCCACAAAGTGGAAAAGAAAAAGAAAAAATATGATGTCGCTGTACTGAAAAATTTTCAGTAGGCGACATCATTTTTGTAAAGTTGCTAAACGAAACCAAGCCATTCTGGAGTTTAAGTAGAGTACTTCCTCTCATTCATGTGAAAGATGAACGATTTCTTTGTAGTTCTGTATTGAGAGATGATCATTAGCAAACCTTTAGCAAGGTTGTAGTTGACTGGTGGATATATTATATATATCCCTCAGTCGTACAAAATATGAAAAATGAATTGAATTGAGAAAGGAAAAATGAATCGCTTTGAGGAAGAAACAAAAAATGCTTTTATTTGAATTAAACAAACTAGAATTTATTTTGTGAAGAAACACATGAAAGGAAAGGGTACAGCACACGTTTAGTTTGCCGTGCGTCTGTCGCTGTTAACTGGTGAGAAGGAAAGTCTATTGTTGCAGAGAGAGAAAGAGAGAAAGTCAATCCAGTTTGGCGTGCGTCTCTCACTGTTAGCTGGTGAGAGGGAAAGTCTATTGTTGCATATATATAGAGAGAAAGTCAATCCAGATTATGGAGATAGAAAGCGTGTAACGGGTACGTACTGTCTGTTGACTCTTGCCCCACGCATAGTAGCAGGTGGCGTGAGGCAAGCGCCCCGAAAGGGAGGCGTTGGTCTCTCGACCACTTAGCTCGGAAGGCCAGTCGAAAAAGGAGGAAGCAGCTTATTGTTCTTGCTTTTATGGTTGTTTCCAGTGGTCTTTTGCGCATGTGTGGATTTCCTTTGAAGGGGAAGTGACGTTGCCCATGTGTGCATATGTGTGTGTACATGTGTGTGTATGAACGTGAATGTGGGTGCATGTACATAAACGTGAATATATTTACGTGTGTGTACGTGTGCGCATATGTGTATGACAAGAAAAGTGGTTTGAAATGCAAACGCGTGTTTTTGTGAGACTAGGAAAGGCTCCCACAATACTCCCCTTACCAGGAGAAAAAAAAATATGCAGTGTATATATATATATATATATATATATATATATATATATATATATATATTTTTTTTTTGTATATAATGTTTTCGGCAATTGACTTTTCGTCCTGTTTTTTTTTTTTTTTTGCTGTTGGTGTGGTTGTTTAAAAAAACGTCAAAAACGGAGTGTGTTCGTAAAAAAAAGTACTTACGCGTGGAAAAGGCGCTTACTCTTTTTTTGGGCTGACATTTGTTTTGTTTGTTTTTTGTTGTGTGCTGACATGTGCATGAGTTGCTTGGACAGTTAAGTGAATTGTTCGTTTGGAAGGAAAATTTTTGTTTTGTGTTGACATTGTATGTCAAGTTGACGGTGTCTTCGCAAGTGAGTCTGCGGTAGTGTTTGTACGTTGTCTGTACGGGCACTTGTGCATTCGTTTATGTTGAACGGTGAGTGTCCCGGGCGCCGGTTGTCAATGAAACTTCCAGTTGAGAGTTTATCAGTGTGCGTGGTGCATCTCAACTCGTAGTGTTGATTCAAATTCTTCCTATGTGTTGATAGGGATGCCCTGTAATTGTTTCTTTGTTGTTGCGTCTGCTGTGCAGGAGAGAATGTACATAGGCCTATGTGATTTTGCTCCTCGCGTTTGTTGCAGAGTAATGTCAGGAAACTGTGAAAAATGTTTGTCAAGCTCGAATTTTTCTTATATTCGGTATGAAGTCGACAGCTCCGTGTTTATTTTTCTGCCAAGTCTGACGAGGGGTTTCGTCATTGTAGTTAGTTGAGATTCTTGTCAGTAGTAGTTTACTGGTTTTTCTTTGTTGAAATGTTCGTTTTTGTGTTTATCAAATAAAATGTGCGTCTCGCTCAAAACAATTCATTTAAAAAAAGGTAGAGTCACAATGCGTGTTCGTTTCACGTCAGTTGGTCGGCAGTTTGTTGCGGGACTTGTGGTTTAGAAGGAAATGTGTGTTCCTCTCGCGTTCGGGTGTCACCAATTTGTTGAGGTCTGGTGGTATAGAAGGAAATGCGTGTTCATCTCACGTCGGGTCACCAATTTGTAGTGGACTGGTGGATATATTATATATATCCCCCAGTCGTACAAAATATGAAAAATGAATTGAAGTGAGAAAGGAAAAATGAATTGCTTTGAGGAAGAAACGAACAACGCGTTTATTTGAATTAAACAAACTAGAATTTATTTCGTGAAGAAACACATGAAAGAAAAGGGTACAGCACACGTTTAGTTAGTCTGTTGCTGTTAACTGGTGAGAAGGAAAGTCTATTGTTGCAGAGAGAGAAAGAGAGAAAGTCAATCCAGTTTGGCGTGCGTCTCTCGCTGTTAGCTGGTGAGAGGGAAAGTCTATTGTTGCATATATATAGAGAGAAAGTCAATCCAGGTTATGGAGATAGAAAGCATGTAAGTTGTACGTACTGTCTGTTGACTCTTGCCCCATGCATAGTAGCAGGTGGCGTGAGGCGCGCGAGCGCCCCGAAAAGAAGGCATTGGTCTCTCGACCGCTTAACTCGGAAGGCCAGTCGAAAAAGGGGGAAGCAGCTTATTGCTCCTGCTTTTATAGTTGTTTCCGGTGGTCTTTTGTGCATGTGTGGATTTCCTTCAAAAGGGAAGTGACGTTACCCATGTGTGCATATGTGTGTGTACATGTGTGTGTATGCACGTGAATGTGGGTGTATGTACGTGAACGTGAATATATCTACGTGTGTGTACATGTGCGCTTATGTGTATGACAAGAAAAGTGGTTTGAAATGCGAACGCATGTTTTTGTGTAAGACTAGGAAAGGCTCCCACAAGGTTCGTTCATTGCGGTGGATACTCAGATAGCATGCGTTGTTTGTCTTTTAAACGTCAACCGGTTTTATGCTCTTTGCTCCTTGTTTGAGTCAATTTATATGCAAATTAACTTAACTGTTGCTCGATCTCGCAGGGAGATCTCTTCTCTGCTACAAGGCTCCCCACCAAGAACGGTTGTGGGAATATCACCAATCACCACCGTTCAACACTGATGCATCTGTAGCAGAATGTGATCATATAATTTAGGTACAGTAATCTCTTGCAAGTTTCTTGGGTCAATGAACTGTCCTCCCTGCTCTCGTTTTGTATGGTTGAGTTGCTTGTTCAGTTGTTTTTATCAGTAACTGTTAAAGGGTTGAAAATGTCTGCGTCAGGCGTATCCAACACGGTGGTTTCACACTCAATATGGGCTTTCTTTAATCTGTTCACTGACACCGTCTTAGTGCGACCATTTATATTCAGTTTGAAATTTTGTTTTTTGCTGAAAATTTGGCCCCCAGATAGGGAGGGCTCAAATGTCCATGGACCGCATCATTTCAAATGAATACATGAGTCCATTTATCCATATCTCTCGGGACATGTGCTGAAATCATTTGTAGTTGAGGACACAGAGGAGGTAGTTTCGAAAAATATGTCCGAAGCCATAAGACATACAATGAGATG
The DNA here is from genome assembly GCF_053919585.1 of Euprymna scolopes. NCBI lineage: Eukaryota > Metazoa > Mollusca > Cephalopoda > Sepiida > Sepiolidae > Euprymna > Euprymna scolopes. The sequence goes on from NC_136484.1 coordinate 762,813, forward strand.
TCTGTGTTGGATTAACTTTCGGGTGTGAACATTGTACCAGGTAAAGCCAAGTTAGTACCATACAGCAGTTCTACACAATTGTTTGTTGGTTGGTTGAAAGCGATGAGAAAGTACAAATTGATCTGCACAATTGCATTCTTAGTCTGCTAGAGTGTTTGCAGAGTCTAAGCGAGGAGGTTGAAATTGCTGAACAAGTGCAAGTGGATCTGTACATTCTTAGCCTGTAAGTGCATCTGTAGAGCCTAAGCGATAAGGTTGAAGTCAGTTACACAAAGGCTTGCAAGCGAGTCTGCAGTGCCAAATACAGGCGAGTTTGTACCCATGACAGTGTGTATCGTTTGTGTTGATCAAGTTCCCTATGCGTTGGTTGAATCAACGAACGTCCAGTTGTCGAGTTTTCCAATGTGCATGTCACAGATAACTCGTTTTAAACTGGTGACTTCTTCCTTAATGTCCAATCATTGAATTTTTCCTTGGGGTGGGTTAGTTATTATATCCTGAACATTTTAGCTAACTGTGCCGGCACAACACAAAATGCGTAGCTGATTATGTGGGGGGACATTGTGAATTTCAAAAAAGTGTTCACCATAATTTTGCATCTTCTGGTTGAAGTAATTTCTCTTCTTGTTAAATTATTAGAACTTAAATTGTTGAACACAGCTGGCTGAATTATGATATTATTTTACCATGCCATAAAAAATTGTGGAATCCACACCAATTAACAGGCATTGCCACTGATATTGCCTCACTAGTTTTGCAACCATTGAAATGAAACAAATCCAGATAAGTGTTTGTCATTATTTGCGGTCCGTTTCTGATGCAACATCCCTATCAAGTTATGTAAATTAATTTCTCATATGCTCTAAATTTTTGCCAAAATAGTTTAGCTCCACGTGCGTTTGATTTTGCTAAAATAAATTTTAATTCATAGTGAGGGTCTCGTTCTTTCTCAGTTGTTGCCTGGACATTGAATAAACAACATGAAGCGACAGTAGCTCATGACAATTCTTGAATTCTTATTGGCTGGATTTTACTCGAAACATGATTTCTCTTCTTATTGAATTATATTACTATAAATTGTTGAACTCCATTTGTTTATGTCATTTTATCATGGCATCAACAATTGTGGAGTCTACACCAACTAATAAGCTTCAGCACTAAGATTGCCCCACTATTTTTGCAGTCATTGAACTGATGTCTTCCAAACAAATCTTGGTAAGTATTTACCATTATTTACGGTCCATTTCTGACGTGACAACCCTATCAAGTTATGTGAGTTTATTTCTCATATGACTTTCTAAATAATAATGCTATTATTTTAGCACAAGCAGTAAAGTAAAAAAATTACATATAAATCCATTCTAAACATGTGGAGTTAAGCAAGTTTTATTTCTGTTCTGTACTTTCATTTAACAATATAATAAATAAAATAAATAAAAATTCGTACAAAACTTGGCAAACCATAAGTGTGAGCGATTCCAAACAAGAAGGCTTTAATATCAGGAACCAAATCTGAACAGGTATCGTTTCTTGCGGATTTTGAGTCAGGCGGTCTTCTAGTTCACTGTCAAATCTTGTTTATCCAAAGATTTATCTGCTTCCTAGAAATATTTCAAAAAGATGAGACAACCCATAACTTTACTAACAAAAGAGGCTTTGGTTGGTCGGTATGTAGATTGAAGTGACAAATTTAAAACACTATCCTGCAATTATATTTTATAGCTGATAATTTAAGTATTATTTACTCAATAGAAGTTTTCACACAAACAACTTGCAGCGATCGCTCACCAGCAATAGCACATGATTTCTTGTTATTTCTAAGGCTGTCTACCTATTCTCAAAGGATTCACGACTTCATCCATCTCATCTCAAAAGGTCAGCTCTCCTGAGTTTTGAATAATCTATAATCGTATTATTAATAGTGGCAAGGCTGCTATTTCTTCTCTTTTAAAGGTCTCCAGATCATTTCATCTTCTAAGAATAACACTCATCTCTTTGTTCGTCTTTTTGCTGAAAATTCCTCTATTGAATATACTGATGCTATTGTTATGCAGTTGGTACGGTCTGAAAGATTATTATTTCATCATTATTGATATTTGTCAAAATAGAAACAGAAAGAATGTTATCAAGCTGAAAGGTATATTTTGGGATAAAATTATTTATGTTAAAAATAGTTCCCACAAATGTTTACTTGGTGAAAATAATGTTAACTAACATAAACAAAATATGTGAAAGGTTAATAATCTGATTTATATCTGTAGTTACATGGAGTTAAGGACGTGATGAAATAATGTGAGACACATAGAAGTTAGTCAAGAATTGGCAGTCAGAGAGGAAAGTAAGTAGTCAAAAAGAAAAAGACAGTCTACTGACTGAAATGGCTCCGAGCAGAGGAGGCTGTCGGAAAATGTCTGTAGTAACAATCTGGGACTAACATTGCAGCTTTCCAATGGGGAAACATCGAGAATAATGTTGCTGAAAAGACAAACCGAGATTTATTAATTCATTGGGATGAATCTTCTTTGCAGCTTCCCGTCAAACAAGACCAAAGCTGGACCAGGAATGCTTCCCCATTGGCCGATGTTACCCTTCAAAGAGAACTGCTATCCATCCCTTTTTTGTTGTTATATTTCCTGTTCATATTCTTTTCACTAGACGATCACATATATCGGCACATAAATATATATAGACTAGACGATAATATATACTCAGAAATATATACAACCCCCACTACATTTCACTGTTTTGGATTTTCCTTCGAAGACTTATCAAATTTGATTCTGTAATTTTCACTCTAATGATAGTTGCTAGAATTCTTGCTGGTCTTGATTTGATTTCCGTTATTGTTCTCAAATGTTGTGTACCTGATCTTTCTTCTATTCTCTCGAAATAATTCAATCTCTGTTTGTCGCAGTCATGTTTCTCTTCTTTTTGGAAGGAGTCCTCTGTTTTCCCTATCTTTAAAAATGCTGGTGATCAATCTGATCTAATTAAATATTGTCCTGTTAGTCTCCTCTCTGTTATAGCAAAGATTTCGAGAAGTTGGTCAATAGCAGGTGTGTTCATTTTCTAGAAAGTCTGGACCTCTTTAATTATCTTCCCTGTGACTTTCATAATTTTCGTTCAACATCTGATGTATTAACTTTTTGAATGGGTTTATTTTATGTCATCCCACTTCGTAATTAACAATGTGGAGGAAAGATTAAAACATTTTTTAATAAGCATAAGACCAACAGGTTATAAAAATACACAGTTCAGTAATGAACAAAAAGATATTTTGGAAAACCTGTTATGTTAAAGATTGGGGTAAGAAATGACTTGTTTCTTTTAATCCTGTTAAGACTCAGCTATTGATTTTCAATCGCAGGCACGCCTCTTTTCTTTCTGAGATTCTTATGAATAGTTCTGCTCTCGGTGAGATATTGACTCTAAAACTTATTTTTTTCTCATTAAATCCTTCCTGGAGTCCATACATTAAATTCATTGCTCTTTCTGACATACTAAATACTTTCTCACACTCAATATTATCCTCTATCTCTACAAATCTACTATTTGACCATGTATAGAGTCCTGTTGTCATATTTGGGCTGGTGATCTGTGTCCCATTTCAAATGGTTCTGGACAAATTGCAGAAATATGTCTGTAATTTGATTTGCCTCACACTTTCTTCTTAATTGCAACCTCCTCTCACAGTCGTGATTTTGCTTGTATGAGTCTTTTCTACAAATATTATTATGGTATGTGTTCCTTAGAATTGTCTGATCTATTCTCTGCTTCCTTTATTCCAGCCTGTTTGACTTCACTATTTTAATACCTTAAAGAAGTATATTTTTTATATATAAGTAGATTTTTTCAGGGACTGCAAGGTTGTGGAACTCTCTTCCTGCTCACTGTTGTCCTTATAACTACAGCCTTCGTCTATTCAAGATTAAAGTCAATAGGTATCTTTTGTCTTTGCAATAATTAGCTTTTGTTCTTATTATCTCCTTCCATCAAGTGGCTTCGTACCTCATCTTGAGTGATTTTCATAAAAAATACACAATACCATATTGAAAACCGTAATAAACATCATTTCCGTCATACATATCCTTCTAATATCAAATTCTTGTCAAAAGATAAATAACTGACGCTGTGGATGAAAAATATATAATTATAATGAACAAATAAAATAAACATCCTGCTAAATATGGATTAGTTTGGCTCAGATTTGCATGAAGGCAGCATGCTTTTCAAGGAAAAAATTATTCTATATATAGAGGACAAATGAATACCCAATGAAATGAAACAAGCTAGTAAGATAAGCCATGGTAAAGGAGACCAGGACCTAAGACACCTAAATTCTACTGGCCTCATGGATCGACAGAAAATGTCACCTGAGCACTTTTGAAACTTCTTTGAAAGCCAGCTACGAGTGAATATCAATTTTAAAATCAACAGACTTCACCTTATGTGATACTGCCAGACTGTGGAACGTGTAGCCAGACGTCAGTGAGTACTGGAAATGATAGTCGGTCATATTGATGGAGTTTTATGGGATCATGTCAAGTTATATGAATGGAGTTGTTCAAAATCATGTTGAGTCATATTAGCAGATTTGTTTGTGATCGTGACAGGTCATGTTGACAGAAAAGTTTGGTACAGTGTCAGGTCGCACTGATGACATTGTGTCAAGTTGTGTAGACGGAAGTGGTTGTTTTACATTTGTTGTTCAGTTGACTTGATGGTTGTCACAGTCATAATTGGTGTGTGTGTGTGATAACAATATATATTTGGGGGGAGTGTCTTCCCTTATGAAGTCACAATAATAAATTAAAATATATTGAAAAATTGGTAATTCTATTTACAAGATTTGTTGTTCACTCATTTCAGAATTATGTAATAATTTTAAATAATTTAAATCTCTTAATTATTTTGAGAATATTTTTGTTCTTTGCAATTCAAAAGATTATAGCATATATGAATGAAAAAAGTTATAGTATTGAACTAAATTCCACTTTGTATTTAAAAATTCATGTAAATTCATTAAAAATATGGTATAATTAAAAATATAAAATAGTAAATCTGATATATTAAAACTCTTTGGATTTGTACAATATTAAAATTCTGACTGATTACATATATTTTCTACAGATTTCCAAAAATGGAAATGGAATATTCAAAACTTTAGTATCGATAGTTCTGTGGAAATCTGACTGTGAGTTTATGTTTGATAGATTTATTAAATACATGGGTGCTAGCATATACAAAGTATCCTTTAAAAAGGAACATTTTTATAAAACATCCATGAGGTAAAAAAGATTTTAATTTCTTCTTTTCAATATTTTCATACGCTGAAAAAATTGAAACTTCATTAGCAGTTTATTATGTTTCTTCTTTTGTATGTTATAAAATTATGATTATAATATTAAACTATATTAAAGTAACATTGTGTTACATAAAAGTGGGTAAATTCTATGATTCGCTTTGGAGGTCCTTAATATTCAGAAATTATCGGGTTACCAAGATGAAAGACATCCACAATAATCAGCGTGATTTAGTTCCTTATATGAGTGCTTTGTTGAGTTGATGAGTATCTAGTCATATTCTTTATGTCACATGTTTCTGTTTTGTGAGAAAGTTATAATATATATATATACACTCATATTATGAAAAATAGCAGGAGGATGTAAGCACATTTCCCAGATTAAAAACATTAATTCTTTTATTTTAAAATGGCACAATAAAAGTGAGGTGGAAGGAGTCAACATCTGTTGTCACAGGGAGAGGGGCAAGTGATGTTCTTCAGAAAATCCACCCTATGCAATTTTACAAGACAGGGATTGGAAAACCAATAAAAATACAGGATCACTTTTGTTATGGAAGGGGTTTTGATAAAATAATAGAAAAGCGAATAGCAGTCCAATCCAATAGTTCAGTCCAGTGTCTCTGGTGAGCAGAAAAACTCTAAGGAAACTAAATATAGCAGAGTAAGAAAAAGGGACTTAAGAAAAAATTCAGTTGATTCATGCAAATTACATTTTAAATAAACAAATCAATACCAAAACCACATTTCACACTCGCTTTCCCTAATAGATTTTCCCTTCTACACTTTTCTTTTGCCATTTCAGAACGAGTTCAAGGTAATTACTTTTCTTTAAAATAAGTTTACAGTTGCATGAACATGACTTCCCATTGCAATGTGACTAACTTTTTAATTTTCAGATAAAATGTTGAGCTTGCCTTGTAAATAAAACAAAAAGACATTTCTGGTTTTAATAACTTCTGCTTCTTGATTTTCGACTCCTTCTTCTCTTTTAATTCCTTTCTCTTTCTTTCCTTTCCATCATTATCTTTTTCAAACTATTCTTTCACGATCTCATACAATATTTGAAAAAAAAAACAACAAATCATATTTCATAAAAAAAATTAAAGACAATGAAACAATAATTTATTTTGCATACAAATTAAATAAAACTGAATTAAAATGTTCGTTTTTTTATCCAATATAAATAATATTCAAATTGGTTGCCAAATTCTTATTCACTTTTTCTGAGAATATTGTACAATTACTCAAGTTAAATATCATGTTGTATTTTGGTAACAAAAACTGTATGAAAAGAAATAAACGACTATATTTAGAAATACAAAAAGCAAAAACTGCACTTTTTAAAAAATCCAGAAATTTAATTTTAGAAATGTTTTTCTCTCATTCAATAAAAATTGATTTCTGATATGCCAGAAAAGTTGTTAAAAGTTATATTATTTTATGATTCATAAAACAAAATTTTCTCTTAAACATTTTTCATAGTTTCATTTCAGTTTTAAACTGAGTTAATATTGTATAATCTAAAATTGGATCTGTACATCAGCTTTGTTCAATTAAAAGTGTATCAACATTTCTTTTATGAAAAAGATCTAAATATTCAATTCTCAGAGTCAAACCGTTTCTTTTAAGTGCAATTTCAATACTCTTGTATTAGTTTACCAAGTATATTCTATTTAGGATTTATCACACATTAAATTACTTAAATGTTCATTTAGTATGTATTGTAACCAACTTGTTTTCTGTTTAAGAGATAAATCCAATACATGACAATAATATGTTTTTCTTCCATTATGAGATTTATTGCAAAGCAGAACCATACTTTACATTTTGGTTTCTTTTTCAGCAGACTTCTATACGATCTCAACATACTACATCTTGGTATAAATAAATAATTTCACAGGAACCTTAATCCTTGTATCCTCAGCGATATATTAAATTTCTTGGAAATAGAAACACCACATATTCTACAAGAATCTGATTTCTCACATTGGCTTAGATATGATGCAATTTATGTGTAAATAAAAACCACACACTTTCCAGCAATATAGTTTCTCTTTAGTATAGGTTTGTATATGCAGAAGCACGTGTCTTATGTTTAAGACTACACACTGAAACACAATATAGTTTAGATCATGCAAATGGTTGCCTCTGTTACATTTGCTGCGGCATTGTAAATGAATCAAATACTTTATGAAAATATGGTACCTCTTTAACCACAGTATATTATATTTGTTTAAAAAGGATGAGCCACATACTTCAGAGGTATATAGTTTCTTAAACATAATGTATCTGTGTAAAAGTAAAAACATTTTACATGTAAATAATTTTGGTGAGAATCTGAAATAGTATGCAACATATTGGATTTCTTTGAAAGCAAATACTTATCAGGAATATTTTTTTCTATTTTTTCATTTTTCTTATCATTTTGTTTAAGCCAGGGATGGGGCATCCTACCAGATGCCAAACATACACCTGCTATTTTAGACACTCCAACCGAGAGATCTTTTTAAGATTCTACCCGTCCCTTTAAGTGCAATTGTTTGAATCTCCTTTGCACTTGGTTTACCTGGTATATTTGTAAGATAGTTTGTAAAATTCTTTTTCATAAGTCCGGTTGCTCCTATAATTACTGGAATGATAGAGATCTTCTTAAGGTTCCAGTTTCTTTTCATGTCATACATAAGACCCTGGTATTTGGTAATCTTTTCCCTCTCAGCTCTGTTTAACCCAGCATCATTCGGGACACTAACTTCCACCAAGGTTGCTTCCTTCTCCTTCTTGTCCCATATTACAATGTCGGGTTTTATAGCTCCGTTTTCTAGGTACGTGGCTGTAGGGATTGCATAGTCATAGTGGATGATATATGACTTGTTTCCGACTGTTCTTTCGGGTATATGTTCCCATGACTTCTTGCTGCATTCGATATTTAACTTATTGCAGATCGTCCAGTGGAGATATTTGCATACTTCATTGTGTCGCATTGTATAGTAGCCGTCCCCTAGCAGAACCTTACAGCTAGAAATCAGGTGGCTCACACTCTCTACTTCTGTGTGGCAGAACCTGCATTTGTTGTCTTTGCTGAGACCACTCATCTTTTTAAACACATTGGTCATCAAGCCTTGATCTTGGGCAGCTATTATAAACTTCTCCTGGTCATAGTGGAGCGATCCATCCTTTAGCCAGCTTATAGACCCTTCCTTATCAATATAGTCTTGGTTATATTCGTCCAGAAAATACTTGGCCCGTTGTTGGTTGGTCCATTCTTCAACTTTCTTGTCATGGAAAGCTTTAGTGTATTTCTGGCGACTTTTTCTGGCTATTTCAGTCGCAGGTATCTTTTCTGTTTCTGTCTCGCTTGTAAGACAGTCTTTCCCAAAATGTTTGGCCAGTTTTGTGATGGATGTTGTTCTACTGGCTCTTGATTCCTGATGTTGGTGTACCATCTTGAGAGTTGGGTTTTTAGAGCTCATCAGATATTGTCCGGTGCTCACAATAATTGCACGATGTTGATGGTCAATCTCCGAGAGCCCCATACCTCCTTTCCATCTGGGCAGATACATTCTAGACAGACACTGGTTTCTGTATATTACTTTATACATTGTCAGCATTTTACATGTCTTAGTGTCTAGTCTATTTATGTCTTTTTGTGGCCAGTCGACAATACCAAAACTGTATGTTACCACTGGCATGGCTAGTTGGTTAATGGCAGTTATTTTGTTTCTGCCTGTGAGTTCTGTTTTGCATATCTTCTTGACTCGGCGTATGTACTCACTTCCAATTTTGTTTCTCTCTTCTATGCCAAGGTATTTGTATCCTTTTTTCCAGTATGCGTTCGCATATGGCGCAACATATTTTGTTTCTGTGTAAAAGAGGAGTGACATACTTCACATGAATATGGCTTTTCTCCAGTATGAGTTTTCATATGGCGCAACAAATGATGTTTCATAGTAAAAGAAAAACCACATACTTCACAAGAATATGGTTTCTCTCCAGTATGTGTTCGAATATGTTGCAATATTTTTTGTTTTGTTGCAAAAGAAGACCCACATACTTCACAAGAATATGCTTTCTCTCCAGTATGTGTTTGCATATGTTGCAACATACTGTGTTTAATTGCAAAAGAATAACCACATACTCCACAAGAATATGGTTTCTCTCCAGTATGTATTCGTAGATGTACTAACATATTTTGTTTCTTTGTAAAAGAAGTGTCACATACTTTACAAGAATATGGTTTCTCTCCAGTATGTGTTCGCATATGTACTAACATATTCTGTTTCTTTATAAAACAAGAGCCACATACTTCACAAGAATATGGTTTTTCTCCAGTATGCGTTTTTATATGTAGTAACATATTTTGTTTCCGTGTAAAAGAATAACCACATACTTCACAGGAATATGGTTTCTCCTCAATATGTGTTCGCATCGGTGGCAACATGCTTTCTTTCCTTGGAAGAGAAAAGCCACATAGTTCACAAAAATATAGGTTTTCTCCAGCATGTTTTCGCATATGTGGCAGCCTACTTTGTTTAATTGGAAGAGAAGAACCACATACTTCACAAGAATATGGTTTTTCTCCATTATCAGATTTAGTGTTCATTTTATAAGTTGAAATATTTGAGATTTTTTCAGTACAATTTGAGTTTTCTATGTTTTCTTATTGTACTTTTATGCTAGAATTGGAATAAATTAAAAAACACTTTTTTCAATTTCTCATGCATTTAGAATTTCGTAGATCTGTTAAAATAGTCATGATTTATACTTTTCTCACATTTTAAAAGAAAGCATGACTTCTTATTGAATGTTATATATATATATATATATATATATATATATATATATATATATATATATATATATCAGTATGTGTTACTTTTCTAGTATTTGTGAAGCTGGAATTTTGCATTTATTATATGATATGTGTGCTTTAATTATCCATGAGTGGGTATTCAATGAGTAGTCCAGCTAATGTTAGATTCAATAATACAAATGATTTTTTCAATTTATTATCATGAAATGCGATTTGATGAATGAAAAAAAATCGTATAGCTCACAAGGGTATGATTTATCTCATCCAGACTGGTACCTTTAGGCATTTGTTCTTTTTTTTATTGGTTGCTGGATATTCTGCAAAATTTTAAAAAGTACAAATTTCAAGAAAAAATGATTATTTAATATGTTCTTTTCAAACTAAAGTATTTTTAAGATGTTATGACAGTATTGTCACGGTTATCTTTTGTATGGATAAATAAGATATTTGATTAGAAAATAAAGATCTCATAAATTTCACAGTCGTGATAGGTAACAGTGATACCCTTATTTACAAGCAACATTCAGTGGAAAGATTAAAAATGTAAGTATAGTTCAATAGTCATAGGAAAATGGATATATCTCTGGTGTTAAAACATGGCTTCCGCATCTGCAAACTAAAAACAAAAACACCAATTAAAAAGGTATTAAAACATTTTTATTTTAATGACTTGATTACTTTATTAAAATAAATTTCTGTGTGAAAACATATTTAATAATTTAATGATACTCATTTTTTGATTTCCAATCCGATAAAAGTATAATTTATGTGTATGAATGCTTTGGCATTTGGTGATTATTGAACAAAAATCTGAGAATTTTGCTTATACACATATTGATATTCATTTATTTCAATGTGTTTATTTCATTTAGTAACTGATGAAGAAAGTAGCCATACTTTCCAAGTTAGCTGAGTGCAATTACAAAGTTATTCCTAGATTAGTTGACAGATATACACAAAAGCCTTGCTACAGCCAATTATGATAGCCAGAAACTATGTACAAATTACATAGGTTAAACTGTACCATGCAAAACGTTTATGTTAACTGCAATATAAATGAGTTGTTTGCACTCAATCATTTTGAATATGACTCTGAAAGCAATGTTTAATTCAAACTTTAAAAAATGCTTGAAGGAAGACTTAAAAGCAACGAGAATTAATGAAGACTTGAATGCAATTATAGTTGAAGAACGATATAAAGAATCAAATTTGCAAGTTTTTGGCAAATAAACAAACTATCTTACTTACATTGTGACGGAAAATTATAGCTTAAAACTGATTCTACATGGAAGACTTGCAACAGCAGTCCTATTCCAAATCGACTCATGTAGAAAAGATAGTAATGTAGTAGTTGATTCTGGGTGCTTCTACACTATACTGAAATATTCTATACTTAGCAAAGCAAACTGTTTAGCTGATTACTCTTGGTGTTGCAATGCAACCATATAGAGCTGATAAGTTAAAGCATGGTCGTAATTTAAATCAGGATATTGGTGAAAGACGTGCTTAGGTTTGAGCTGCTGCTAAAAATAAATGCAATGAAAACTCTTGGCAGAATATCTTGCTCTAAGTCAGGCAAAGTACAATTAGTAAAAAATTTGTTTCTGTATGTGCAGCTGCATTGAATACAATGCATCTAGCAAGCTTAAAAATAATGTATAAATGCTGAAAACAGTCAAGAGACATTTTATCAAAGAATTATAAGCCATGGATAATTGTTCTCTATGAACAAGAAAATATTTAATTTTCAAAATTGTACTCTCGTAGATGCAAATCATCAAGCAGAGCAAAACAGAAAAGTGCACCATATGATGAACTACTAGATCATTCTTCATATTTATGCATACAGTGCAAACTAAGAGAAATGAAACAATGATGTCCAAGTATTTGTTGTGATAACTATGATCTGCCTATTTTTGACAGCAGATCATAGTTAAGCATGACAGTACCTAGTGTTTATCCAGGGTGGGATTTGTTCTGAATGTTACTCTGACAATAACAAGGTATATTATGGATGCAGCTTTATAATGAGATAATCAAATCAAGAAATAAATCTCAGTACATATTTACAAAATATATGAAAGAGTAACACCATAACCCAATATTTCTGAATATTTTTAAACTTTTGATTAGTGTCTCGAATTAGAGGTCTAGGGATTGAATTGTATCCTATTTTGGAAAAGGATTTTCAGACATCCCAAACATTATTGCCAGGGGGAATTTTTTCTCTCTCTGTAAATACTCAGTAAATGACCCTCTCTTCCTTCTGAGTATCCATCAGCAAACTAAGCACATTGTCAAAAAAGATAGAATAACTTCACTGGCATATGCTAATGTGCATCAATAACAACAGGATACAACAAGCTGATTTATTTAAAAGCGAATAGCAAATAGACTCTTAAACAGGTTCCTAGAAGCTTGTTTGCAGATATGTATTCCTGCCTGTGACAGCTGACTCAAATATAATGACGTCATTTGAACACCAGCCACACTGGGATGAAACGGATGAGATATTAAAGGAAACTGGCCGTTTCTAGGAAAAACTGATCTTTGAATCTGCAATTGCCATCTGTTGATAGTGAACGTCCTTTTATCCAGTGCAGAATCGATACAAATTAGAGAAAAATTGAATCCTCAAATTTATGGTAAAGTTTAGTAATAATGTTACCCACTACTTCACACATCGATTGTGGGTCAATAAGGTTTGAAGTCTTATGACTCCAACAGTGAGAGGATTCTGCAGCCTTTATTAAGTATCTTAATTCTGACAACAACACTAATGATCAGTTTTCCAGTGTGTATACAAACTATAGGGAAGGCTTTCAACAGATCAAGCAATAAATAATTGTTGCATTGTATGAGAGGTTGTTTATTGGTACATGGTCATGTGTAAAGATAATATCCGTGGTTTGACAGCACTAGCGATTGCATTTCAAGTGATTTCAGTATTGCAAAACTTTCATATGATGTTGCAAAATTATTTGTATGATATTGCAAAATTATTTGTATGATAAAATGAAGTAATTGGTGAATATAATTCGCCCATAATATTTTCTTTTTTTTTGTACGGATAATTATTTTCATTTTATTAAAAAAAATATTTGCATATGATGTTTTACAATTTGTTCAAAAGACAATGCAGAGACCTAGTAGGAAAACTGTGATCACAGACAGAAATAGAAAAGGAAACAGTACACCTAGTGGAAGAGAAGAATATAACAATATTAACTGAGATAAGGAGCTATTTACTCACCAGATTTGAGAATATCCACGGGAGTACAATCTCCTGTTACCTAAACAAGCAGAAGCTTACAGTAAAAATGATCCAGATCATACTGACAGAAAGGAACTTGGAGTGGACAAAGAGTCTGAAGTTTGAATATGCCTGGGAATTAGGACATATAACCTACATGCGACCATGAACGCAATTAATATACTTAGACGAATCAGGGTTCAGTATGAATTTGACAAGGCAAAGGGAAAGAGCACTACCAGAAATAAGCCCAATGACAACAGTGCCTGCATCACCAAGAAGAAACCTGAGTTTATTGCAAGCCATTTCCAGGGAAAGAGTGTTGTACCATGAGATGTATACAGGTAGTACAAATGCTGAAACATTCAGGTGGTTTCTGGTTGACTTGGAACCTACGTTACTTGATCAGGCCATAGTAATCATGGATAATACATGTATACACCATGCTAAACGTCGGGTAGTCCTGTTAGTATATGTATAAGAATAACAGAACGTCTCTAACTAACCAAATTACAAGACTTCAAAGGTCTACTTTTTAAAGTCAGTCCATATTTCGATGAACAAACTGTAAACATCACAAGCAAATATTTTTTAAGTAAAATTAAAATAATTATTTATATTCACAGCACAATATCATACAAATCATTTTGCAATATCGTACAAATATTTTTGCAATATCATACAAAGTTTTGAAATATCATACACAAGTTTTACAATATCATAAAAATATTTTTGCAGGTACTTCATGAAAACTTTTACAATATCATAAAAATATTTTTTGAAGTCCTTCAAGAAATGGTAGTAAAAATTTCTTTTGTTGGACACTGGATAAAAAATTTCTCAAAACTATACTTGACGAACATTTTGATTTAAAACTAAGAAAATACATCTGTAAGATTTTCTCTAATCAAATTGTTTTTCTTCCACTCAGAAAACAAACGTTAACTTTGTTCAACATACAACATGAACTGTAATGAGTAAAATTATAGTGGCAATATAAAAATAAAGAAAAAAATTCAGAGTAAATAAATTTCGTTCTTGTGAAAATGTTTAAAAATGTAATCACTCAGAGGATGAAAGTCTGGATGGAGCACTGACAGTAAACAGAAGAAAGGTTGTATCAACAACAAGAACTACAAAAACAACAGAAAACTGAAGAAAAGGTGATCCAACAAACAGAAATAAAATGAATAACTTCAACAAGAACAACAACAAAAATAGAACAGCCCTAGAAAAAAAAATTACTTCTTTGAAAGCTGAACAATAAAACACTCACTAAGAGCAAAAAAAAAACACAAAAAAAAACACTGTGAGACTTATCAACGTTTCAGATGTAGACAAAACATCTTACGCTTTCTTTAAAAGGCATGAAAGCCTTGTCAACTTCAAATGTGAGGACTGGCCAGATGTAAAAAAAAGGCTAACTACTTTTACAAAAGTTAGAATCACAGCAGATTCGTGGACTATGTTGTACCTAAAAACAACAATGATCTAGAGATTATGGAAACACTGAAGTAACTGTCAGAACTTTTCAGCCCTAATATTGAACTGTTCCACAAAAGAGCGAATGTTTTAATTTTTCTAAGTATGATTATGAAAATTAACATCCACATCCGTTGTAAACAAACATTATAATGACTTTAGACTAGCGGCATTGTTGGCAAATGATTTTAAATGATTCATTCAGGGACTAATGTTCAAAAACGATTTCGAAATCAGACAAAGAGTACAAGTGAAATTTGAAAGCAAGCTCAATCTGTCTACAGACACTTGTGAAGGATTGCCAAGGGTTTGCAAACAGGAGAAGCTATTCTAAAAACATGGGGCTATCTACATATGTCACATATAACATATGTCAGAAAAGTAAAGTATAAATTCAAATAAATTTCCTGAAAAGTGAAATAAGGATATGTCAAATCACATTTTCAATATAAATCTAAAAAGAACTCCTCTGTAAAAAAGAGAAAAGAATTTGGCCACCCACCTTTTCTAAACAAACAAACCATATGAAAACAGAAAAAATTGCCTTTGGGATCATGTTACTAATGTGTAGTATTACCTTGGGAAAAATGCACTTTTCAGAATAAAACTTAAAATTGCAGCCAGCTTGGTCAGAAAGAAAAAAAGGAAAAGCAAAAAAGAATTCGACATACAAAATCCAACAAAAATTCAGACAAAATTTTATACTAGTATGTAATAGTCATAATATTTAATAAAACAGTTAAATTACAGTTCAACACTGGGTCTGATCTTTCCATAATAAAATTCCATCCGTGGAAACCTACTTTACCAAAAACACAAAACTAAGCTCCAAATAAAATTATTTTTATTGGCAATAAAATTACTTTTATTGGCAAATTAATTTTACCAGTAAACGGTATAATTAAAAAAAAAAAGTTTCCTATTAAAAACTTCTGAGAATTTCCTTGGGGCGAACTGGATGAACCCTTTTAACATTTGGGACCTTTCAATAAACACTTTTTACCAGAAAATAGAGACATCCCATCAAATTCCAAGGATTTAAAAGCTGAATTAAAACACAACTTTCCTGCAATTTTTTTCAGCTTGATTTGACAGATGCACTAAAATGAAAGACAAATTTGATGTAAAAAAGCATAACATATTTAAAAAAAGAAATTTTAGACACTCTTAAGAGAGTGATACACAAATGGACTAACCTTACAACCATTCTTGCAAGTGTATGGAATTATGTTGAATCCAAATAGTCTATCAGCGGTATAACCTGCTGAAACCATATTCACATGAAAGGTAAGATCGATTTTTGATAAACTCTTTCAGAAACAATCAAAATTATGTAAGATCACATACATAACCAAAAGTAAAGTTAAAGTTTTTTGCAAAAATTAAAAAAAAAACACTTACAACTCTACTTTCAACCGAGTCGTTGTTTGTTTCGTTCACCACACTCTTTTCTTCTACCTCTTCTTTTACACACGTCCGTTTGTTTTCGTGACTCAAAATCGTCTCTCTCCCCACTTTTCTCTCCTCGTTATTTATGGAATCAGGGTACGAGATTCTCCGAGATTCCACGAGACTTTTTTCCACATAAATGCATGCGGGCGCCATCTTGATTCTTAGTTTGTGCTCTGCAGGCACAAACGCGCAGTCTCTTTAACGCTAAGCCACTTTCTCCACAAGTTCATTGTGGGAAATAGATACGATCAGAAAGACGATTGGTAATATTATATATATCATACAAGTTCTGAGACATACTTAAAACTTCCACTAAAATGCTGCTTAGATGATACTAGCAACTTATTACCTGTAGAAGAAGAACAGATTGACAGCATTTTTGAGACGCTAGGTATTGACCAGCTCCACCCAACCCACGAATTTTTTTATAGTTCACTATATCTTCATTAAAGACTACAACTCTCGTTTTTTATGTATTCTGTTATGTTTAAGTACAAATACCTATTCTAAACTATATCTGTGTCCGAATCTTTCTTAGTGAGCTTTCCAGGTTAGAGCACCTTTTCATGAAATGAATACTGGAGATTTCATGATTTTACATTATAAAATAAACAGAATTGTAGATTTACAGATTTGATATCAAGGAATAAAAAAGGAAGATTTTATGATTGTATATCAAGAAATAAAAACAGATTTAACGATTTTATATCATGGACTGACAAGAATTCTAGAGAGAGAACTAAAATGTATAAGTGTGGCCCATAAGTCTCCTCCCACACCTTGGTAAAGTAATCTTTGATCACTCTAGTGATAGTTCACCAACTTGTTAAATTTCTTTCTGAACACAAACACTAATTTTGGCAACTCTGTTCTATTACAAATATTCTAGTGATCATCTTTGCATACATACACCATTCATTGTAAAGCTAGGCTAGTAATGCTTAATATATCGAAAGCCTTTGACAGTGTAAGTCATAAAAATATTCTCATACAAATAAAAATCTCATACAAATTAATTCCTACAATATTACTAAACAGATATTTTATATAATCAGATCATTCTTAAACAAAAGAGATATTCTAGGTGTTATTGTTGATCCTATGTATAAACAATATGACAGTAATACAAGTGAGTACCAGGTGTCGATCTTTTGATCTTTATTATTTCTGATTTTCATAAAGGAACTCTCAGATGAAATTGAATATTAGATGAGTATTTACTGATTAATCCATGTTCTGTTCTCAACATGTAGGCAAAACAAATCCATGCATCCAAGTTAATGACTGAACCCTTAGATGATCTTCAGTTTGTGGTGGAATGAGACCACAAATAAAATTTATTACTACTATTAGAATGCTATGTTCCTTTAAAAGTTTTAAAAAATCACTCAATGGCTAATAGCACCCTAACTGAACGCCCCTCATTCAAACTCCTTCGCCTTACAATCACATTTAACATGCATTGAAACAAATACATAGAATACACTTCTGCATGTCACTTACAATGTAAATATTATGGTGATTGCCGGGAGCTGGTGTCTTGTTGAAGTAGGAAGTGGGAAATACAGAAATAAAGATTGCTGAACTCACACAAGAATTGGAGAAAATTATGTGTATTAAATTGAAAATATTACAAAGAAAAGGTTCTTGCAAAACTAATTGTGTTTGCGGCTTTAGAAGTCCAATAAAAAGTTCTTTATCGTCCAAAAGTTTGGACGGCTCCCTGAAAAAGTTCAATCAAAATTCGGCGGCAAATTTAGGAGAGATTTTCCATAGTTGTCTATAGGCCGACGATTGATTCAAAAGGAGGGCGAATCTGTTTTTCCAGAATTCTGCTTATATTAAATGTTTGTTGATTGGCCAAGGAGCTTCATCCTAGCCAATCAAAATAGGGCTTTCAGAAAGGAGAAGTGGTCGATATAATTAGTTTGAACAAAGGGAGGTAACTACTTTTTTTTATAATATGTCTTCATTTTCAAACACATAAAATCATTCTATCTATTGTAGTTCAATTTTGTATTTAACTATCAAGAGTAAAATAAGCCTATAAGTGTGTTTTTTAATTTATAAGTGGAACATTATTTTGTCATAAATTTACAGTAGAACATTATTTTGTCATAAATTACTTTTGTTGTTTTTAGACGTATAATTCTCAAATATTAGCCAATTCTACTTCTCAACTTGTCTTTCAAGAGGTTTTCTAAAGTCCATAATGTTTCAAAATAGTTTCTATTAAGAAATTTCCACATTCTTCTTGTTAACTTAAAACTGTTTTGAAAAGACTAGTGTCATAAGGGATAAAGTATTACGTCAAATTCAGCTAAAAGCGACACTCTTCTAGAGGTTGAAGGTTCAATACTCAATAGAGACAATACTAAGAATACAACTTATTTAAGACCAAATCACTTATGGCTGGTAGAACGAGAGCATGCTACTCTGTGGATAAAATAAAGTGTTATATTCAAAATTCTGTGCAGATTTCAGAGTTCAACGGGAAGATATCCAAGTTCAACAAAATACATCTGAAACGTTGTGAAAATAACACTCAAGATAAGTAGAGTAGTCCTAATAATTCAAATATAAATTATCAATCCTGCATCTAAAATTAAGAAACAAAATACTATTTCAAGAGCAAATATATTTTATAATTTTTATATAATTTTGAAGAGAATGTTGTTTTAATAAAAATCAATGCATCTATAAAAAAATATTCACTTTTAATATTTCCATTTTTTATGAAACTTATCTCGAAGACCTTGAACACTATTTTTTTACTTTATCTTATTAAAACTTTAGTTTCATCTTTTTTATTTAAAAATACTAAGGACAGTATTAATTTCTGAGTAGAATATTCATTAACGTTGTGATGTTCAAAGTAATTGACCTTACAGAAATCTACAATTTAAAAAATAAAATAAACTCATACAATTACAATAACCATTAAAGAACTAATAAACGTTAGAATTTTTACAAATAGGAATAATCAACTGTTTTTCAAAAACTATTTTTGCATTAATCAGTTTGTTTTCGTTAAAGGTCATACAGCTGTACTTGAGGAATTTGGTCATAGATACATGCAGTTCAGATGTTGTTCTATAAGTCTGTAAGAATAAATCAAATAATTTTAGCCTAATACTTTTATTACACAAGGAATTATGTTTTCTTCCTGCTGTAAATGTATTTATAGCATTCTAATTTTTTAAAGTATTTTTACACTAAAAAATTAAATCTGTTATTTTTTACAGGAATTTAAATATTAATCTGAAGGTAAAATAATATAATTCAAAATCAAATAATTTGAAGTTAAAATTAATTAGTTTTCTAAATTGGAGTAAACCTTCAAAACAATAAAATGAACAGGTAATGGAAAGTATTAATTGAAGTTAAAACTACTTAATTATAAAATTATAGCTTTGAATACATTTTAATACCAAAAAATTGAATCTCACGTCTTTTTAAATGAATAAATCTGAAGGTAAAATACTATACTTAAAAATCAACATTTGAAGTTACAATCACTAAATCGAAGGTAAATCGTCAAAACAAAATCTGATACCCCCCCCCCTAAAAAATGAGCAGGTAATGGAAAATCTAAGTTGGAGATTATACTTACATTTTATGCATTCTTGTGATTTATCTGTTGAAAAAAATAATGCTGATATTTAATAAGGAAAGGAGATAACACTAAAATGTTTTAAGACTTCATAAATTGTATTGTTTTTCAATTGGAAAAGAAATCGACAAAGAAAATAATCTCTCAAAATAAAATGGAATGTAAACAAAAAGATGAGTACAGTCTTTGTTGAATTATTTTTGTATTATAATTCATCTAATATTTTTGTATTATAATTCATCTAATATTTTTGTATTATAATTCATCTAATATTTTTGTATTATAATTCATCTAATATTTTTGTATTATAATTCATCTAATATTTTTGTATTATAATTCATCTAATATTTTTGTATTATAATTCATCTAATATTTTTGTATTATAATTCATCTAATATTTTTGTATTATAATTCATCTAATATTTTTGTATTATAATTCATCTAATATTTTTGTATTATAATTCATCTAATATTTTTGTATTATAATTCATCTAATATTTTTGTTAGTAAATGTAATGCTTAGCCTCCATCTAAATTAATAAATAAATTGGAATAAAATGAACATTCTTAAAATTAAAACGATTATTTGAACATTTGTTATCAGATCCAAATTTATTTGATGTTTCAACAACCATCGCTTTTTTAATGTGATTTCAAACATTTGAAACTATGCATACAAAACAAATAAATTATATTTCATATTACTTAACAATATAACTGCAAACACATCATAACCATATCTTTTTATGCCAATACTGGAACAATTGTTGGTCATCAAAATCCTTGGTCAGTAAATGTTCTTCTATTATTGCAGTCACTGAGGACGTGTTTCTGAGATTTTCACAAAGGCAGTTGATCATAAAATGGCTTCTTGATTACAATGTCTTTTGATTGTCTATCGTTAAATCAACAATGATTGTCATAGTTTACATTGGACAGTAGAGAACCTAGTGTTATTTTATAAAATTATTTTTATATAATGGTTTGAATTAAAGTTAAAATACAAAAATCAAGTACCATAGTTCTATTGTGTTCTAAACAGAAGCATTCGTTTCGAAGATGCCCTTATCTTATCAAAGAACCTACTGTGATTTTATATGCTGGACATATCTGCTTGTGCAGAGATAAAAATTCTCAAATGCACTCGTGATGTTAGGCTGTATATATATGTATGTGTTAACTTTGGTCAAAATCAAACTGTTCTATCTTTAATTAGGTTTTTTAATTACTGATTATTGACACTTATCAGAGGGATTTGGCAAAAAAACCTATATGTGAACACTCCCAAACATAAAGTACATTTGTGTGAAATTTCAAAAAAATCAGCCCAGCAACTTTGGAGGCCGTAAAGAGCAAACTCACACACACACATACATAGGCACAGACAAACTGCGTTTTATATAAAAGTAGAGATGAAATGTTTTTTGCAATTAGTTTTATTATATTTTGGTAAAAATATTGAGCACAGAATGCTTAATTCAATTATAATATAGTTAATTAGATAAATTAATGTTCTTTGAGTGACATTTATTCACACAGATTTTAGGGTTCTTTTAGTCATACACCAGAAATATTTTAAAACAAAAATGTTAATTGTTAATGCTTATAGTTTTATTTTCATAAAAAAGCAAAAATAAATAAATCCGTTTTTAGTAATTCAAATATAACTTTAGTGAAAGTGTTTTCTTTACATAAAATAATACATGTTCACAAAGATTAAAAAAAATCGGTTCATTATATTCTTATTAATCGTTATAATAATTTGGGGGTTTGTTTTATAATCAACAACGATACAAAAAAGTGGCCAGAACACAAATACATAACAAATAAATGTTATCAAAAAATTTATTTTTCAAAGATTTAAAAGTAATGCTTTTCGCAACAATAATGAAAATCAATAATTTTTTTTGCTAATCTGAAAGATAACAATTATTATTAACATATTCAACGAATTTCACACTTCAAAACACAAAAGATGAAAAATAAAACACATTCAAAATTCGGATTTTCAACCTTAAAATGTGATATGTGCTCAGTTTTTTAAAAAAATTTTTGTTGTCTACAAACCTCACCTTCCCCACAATACAATATATTTTGCTGAGTTTTGAGCCAATTATTTAAAGCATATTTGTACCCACAAATAAACGGTATTATTTTAGAAAAAGCGTGAAATCTAACTAGTAGAAAAAATATATTGTTTTTGTAGATTTCAGTATGCTGAAAAAGAATCTGAAAACCGTATCCATCGAAAATTAATAGTTTTGGAGATATTAATATTTTTCTAAAGTATTATTTTCTTTGCAAAATCAGCTATAATGGCATAAGTCGGTTGATTGTGTGTGCACAGAGGCGCCATTTCACTGACTTCATTTACACTACACATAAGCGGTAGTTACGTGAAATATCACAAGGCACATGAATACATGGTGGACATTTTAAATCACAAGAAATATTCTCATAAAAGTTATAAAAAAATTTTCACCTCATTTAATAGTAAAAATAATGCTGTCAGTAAGTTTTCACGACTAGTTTACAAAAAACATATTTTTATGTTTTTCGTTCTTTTTTTGGGGGGAGGGGGTATTCATTTATAGAACTTGTACACCGCGGCCTCACAGCACTGCCCCCCCCGTCGGCTCTCTCTGTCCTGCCAATGTAAACACAGAATTTTTGTGAAATATTAATCAGTACTCTGCTCGATAAATGTCAGCATGTTACTTATGGAAAAACGGGTAATTATGTTTT
Source organism: Euprymna scolopes (assembly GCF_053919585.1). Classification (NCBI taxonomy): domain Eukaryota; kingdom Metazoa; phylum Mollusca; class Cephalopoda; order Sepiida; family Sepiolidae; genus Euprymna; species Euprymna scolopes. The sequence continues at coordinate 785,473 of NC_136484.1, forward strand.
TGTAAACCACCCATGAAAACTTATTTTTTAGATCAATTTAAAAGCATTAAAACTACGTAACACACAAAGATATGAACCACATTTAAAAACTTTCTTATTTAAAAAAAACTGCCAGCCAAAAAATTTCTCCGCAATATGACAAGTCACTTTGTGCTCGTGCGCACACGAACGCAAGAACCGAAATTTTGTAAACAAATACATTGATGCGTTGTGATATTTATTTTTTACTCACAGAAACTAATAAAATGATAATTTAAAAAAATAAATGTGAGTTCTCTTTGGTCTGTGGGCATGCATAATCAGGCGACTTACGCCATTATAGCTGATTACACAAAGAATATAATCCCTTAGAAAAATGTTAATATCTCCAAAACTATTAATTTGTGACGGGTACAGTTTTCAGATTCTTTTTCAGCACCGAAATCTACACGAAAAATATTTTGTTTTCTACTAATTCGAGTTCACGCTTTTTCTAAAATGTTACCAAATAAAAAAGTGGGGCGTGGGGCGTAGGCAAATATATATATATATATATATATATATATATATATATATATATATATATATATATATATATATATATATATATATATATATCGATTATGAAAAATGAAAGTACACCATTAAAAAGTTCATTCTTCATTTACTAATCGTTGAAAATTTTGTACTGCTTTCGATAATTACTTGACTTTTGGCCGATTTTTAGAGAGAGACTCCGCCAAAAAATACTTACTCCCAATCTCCCCATGTTAAGAAGGGCTTTCGAGGTTGGTGGATGTTTATTCCGAAAGCCGTTCTTAACATGGGGAGGTTGGGATGTTTATAATACGCTGGGGCAGTGGGGCACGTCGTAAAAATTTACCCCAAAACAATACCCTATTGAAGCGAATTCTATGTTATCATTCTTCGTTCATGACTCATTCTTGTTTCAAAATCAAAGGGAGCCATAATTGTTTGGACGCGTCACTGTAGTAAAAAAAGAACTCTAAAAGGGAATTAAATTCAAGTAATACTTACTTTTTGTTTAGACACCTATTTTTAAGAATGAAACGTCGATTGTCAGATGTGGATGTGCTAATTAAAACGAGACGAGTTTGGAGGGAGGAAGTCAACATTTAAGATTGCGATCAAGAAAATAAGTTCGTAGAAAATTATGTCAAGTTTTGTTTTTATATTTTTACTGTTACGTATTACGATACATTAAAAATGATTATTTTATTATTAAAAATGTATTAAATCATTTTGCCGCTTACGCACTTGTGCGTAGGTTCAACTTTTTTGTTTTCAGTTGGAGAGTGCATAACAGGAGCGAACAAATGCAATTTCAGGACTGAAACGAAAAGCGAAAATACTTTTTTGTAATAAAACAGAATTCTGCAAATTTGGAATGCGTTTTTTTTTTGTGTTTTTTTTTTTTTTACACTATTAGGACGAAATTTCGGAAATCATAATACTGAATTTCACATGAAAACAATAGTAGCTACATATTCCCCATATTTTTAAAATGATTCTATCCAAATATTAATGAAGTTGATAAGATAGAAAATTATCAAATAGAATAGAATTCGAAGAACACAATTCCAGAGTTCACAAGGGAGATAATTTCCTCTAGATAATTCTTGGAAAACTCAGGAAAAGTTTTTGGAATTTTCTAATTGAACCTGAGGAAATTGAATTAGTGTAATATTTATTATTTTTGCTCAAATAAAAACCTATCATAGCCTAGCCTCGTCTTGGCAAATAACGCCGAGATCTACTTAACCAGAATAATTGCGCGCAGTAAGTACGTGTTTGTTTGGCCTTTTCCAATGTGTCTTACATTTGTTTATTATTTATTAATTAATTTTACTATTATTGTGGGGAAAAGAAGTAAAGAGAGCAAGACAGAGAGTCGAATTTACGATGTTCTTTCGTAGAAAATATATCAACAAAACAAATACAGTTAACTCTCAATTTATAAAAAAAGATTTATTACTTTTTAGGAAATATTTCAATGAAAATAATAGTTCATTTATGAGTGAACAAAAGGGGGGAATTAGTTGAGATTAAGGAAGTTTGAGTTGATAATTCAAGAGCCGTGATTAGTTCACGGGTCTGTAAATCGTAAGGAAAACTTCCTCACTCAACAAAATAAGGGACCAGTTTTCCTACCTAGCGAAAGGGGACGAGTTTTCCCGAGACGAGTTTTCCGGAGACGAGTTTTCCGGAGACGAGTTTTCCGGAGACGAGTTTTCCGGGCACCCTTTTCTACACGCAATAGGCATAAAAAATAAATTTTGTCTTTTCGCCCCGACGTATTCCTAAGCACCCCGCACGTGTCATAGACCATGACTTTTCGTCCAATCGTTGTTTGAAAAAAAAACGCATTTTTGTAAATATTTTTTTGACGATCTCCAGGAGCTGGTCGAGGTCCTTTAACACGTGCAAAAAAGAGTTAGTAAAGTTGAGCCCAGTATCGTGTAAACAATACGACCGATTCCGTCCACGGATGTTAAACTGGTGCGGTGAGCACCTGCTATTTAATTTTCCACGTGGAAATGGACTTTTTACCCTATTCTTATTCTTTGCTAAAGTAAGCAATTGACTTGTATGTTGTTTAATTATTTCTAAAAAGGACTGGTTATTTTTAACTTAGAACTTTGACTTTTTTTTTTTTTTTTTACTCCATTTGATAAAGGACATTTTATTACCTCAGTTGCAGGAACTTTTTTTTTTACTTCATTTCATAAAGAACATTTTATTACCTCAGTCGCAGGAAGAGACTTACAATTAAGGGAAACTTTCCGGCTTTTCTTTTTCCACTTATTTTTTCAATCATGAGGAAATAAATTTTGTATAAAATTTATCCTCTGTCTCTGTCATCTTTGTTTTGGTTGTTCAACTCCATTTTATATATGTTTTTATTTTATTTTTGTGTTAGCGGGACTAACATAAACACCCACAGTCCCGCAACGAGTGGTGACCCAACATGAGTTATACAATCATACAAGATGGCTAGTGACAACACCAACTATGATCCCTCCATCAGCATCGCTGTGCCCCTGATGCACTTACCAACGTTCAGTGAACATGGTCCAAGCATTACCTCCTACCGTGATTAACAAAGAGGCCAACACACTCGAACATGTACTCTGAACATGAACCAACACCAAGCGCTTGACTTCATATGAGACGTAAAAGTCAAGCTCAGCAAATAACACTCTTCAGGACTTGCAAGCTTTCTCTGGCGACTTATTCAACAAACCCAAACCCACATGGATTTTTGTCAAGTGCATAAAATCCACAGACATCAATAACAACCACCATAGAAGTCACACACATTTAAAATCGCAATGAAAGAAAAATTAGCTTTGAATAAACTGAAGGAAGTTTTGATAGCATACTTTGACTAAGAGAAAGACACTAACATTCTTGTAGATTCAAGCCCAGTTGGATTAGTTGCAGTTCTGACACAAAATGGGAAGGTATTATGCTACGCTAGTCATGCCCTCACAGACATAGAACAGTGGTTCTCCCAAACTGAAATAGAGAAGTTAGCTGTTGAGTATGCAACTGAACATTTTCATCTCTACTTATATGGAACAAGGTTCACCATCATCATGGATCATCGTCACTTCTTGGGATTGTGAAAAGTCTGGAACCAATGATGACAAGGATTGAGTGCTGCATCTTCATCTCATGCCGTACCAATACAGCTTTGTACATATCATCCTGAAAAGATAACCAGAATCCTGCAGACTATCTCAGTCATCATCTACATCAACTACTATCAAAAGAAAATGTAGCAGAAGCCTACATAAAGTATGTAGTTTAAAACACTATACCCAAATCTTTAACTCCTTAAACAAGCTACAGGGGAGAACCTTCTATTACAAAAGGTGAAGGCTGCAGTTGCAGATGGATGATGGAATGACCCACAGCTATCAAGCTTTTCTCCATTCAAGGACGAATTATCAGTGCCTAGTGGTCTCATCCTTCAAGGACATAGTTTTGTGATTCCTTTCAATTTAAGGAAAAAGTCAGCTGACATAGCCCATCACTCACATCAAGGCCAAAACATCTAATCAGAGAAAAGGTGTGGTTCCCAGGAATAGATAAACTGGTGGAAGTAAAATGAATGTTGTATAAAAAAAGTAGTTACCTCCCTTTGTTCAAACTAATCGACCACTTCTCCTTTCTGAAAGCCCTATTTTGATTGGCTAGGATGAAGCTCCTTGGCCAATCAACAAACATTTAATATAAGCAGAATTCTGGAAAAACAGATTCGCACTTTTTTTTAATCAATCGTCGGCCTATAAACAACTATGGAAAATCTCTCCTAAATTTGCCGCCGAATTTTGATTGAACTTTTTCAGGGAGCCGTCCAAGACTTTGGACGATAAAGAACTTTTTTATTGGACTTCTAAAGCCGCAAACACAATTAGTTTTGCAAGAACCTTTTCCTTGTAATATTTTCAATTTAATATACATAATTTTCTCCAATTCTTGTGAGTTCAGCAATCTTTATTTCTGTATTTCCCACTTCCTACTTCAACAAGACACCAGCTCCCGGCAATCGCCACATTTTGCAAAACTAAATAACGTTTAGCAGCTTGTTGTGAAAAAAAAAAAAAAATAACAAGGAAGAGAAGATTTGAACTCCTAAGGATATTTGCAAGGAAAATGGAAAAAGGAATACCAATTTGAGAAGCCCCTCTTAAAAAAAAAAAAAAAAAAATTATTTCGTTTCCAAAAAAAAAAAACGAATAAATAGTAATTCTGCCTTTGTTAAAGGTTTAAAATTCAATGAACATTTAAAAAAAAAAAAATTTTTATTTCGTTTCCAAAAAAAAAAAACGAATAAATAGTAATTCTGCCTTTGTTAAAGGTTTAAAATTCAATGAACATTTAAAAAAAAAAAAAAATTTATTTCGTTTCCAAAAAAAAAAAAAAAACGAATAAATAGTAATTCTGCCTTTGTTAAAGGTTTAAAATTCAATGAACATTTAAAAAAAAAAAAAAATTTATTTCGTTTCCAAAAAAAAAAACGAATAAATAGTAATTCTGCCTTTGTTAAAGGTTTAAAATTCAATGAACATTTAAAAAAAAAAAAAAAAATTTATTTCGCTTCCAAAAAAAAAATCGAACACATAATATAATATTTCCTGTTGTATTATTGAAAGTTTGAAACTTTCTACCGACTGAAGTTCGCGTAAAGCAGGCATCATTCGTTCAAGAGCGTGGCGTTGTACTACGTCATACGAATGTAAATAAACATGGTCTTCTTATATAAGGGCGATAACTCCACTTATGCAAACTTCCGTCCAAGGGCCATAACTCTTCTCGGCCTATCCACAGACATTAATCAACAATACTCCCACAAAATTTAACTTGTTAAAAAAAAAAAAACTTAAAACCATCATCCTTTCCCAAAACAAAACAACTGTAAAATGGATGATTTCCGGACCTTGAAGGGTGTTAGGGCGCTCATGGACTCCAGAAACGTGTTAAAGGAAGATATTTCCCTTAACACGGACATGTTGGAAGAACGCGAAGGTTTGAGAAAAAAAACCTTCCAGGAGGAAGAAGCTATAATTAAGGAGTTGCAGATTGAGGTCCGCTCCTTAAATGATAAAATTAAAGGGCTGTGTATAAAAGCAGAACTTGATTTAAGGGAGTGTGGATTTGTTGAGGAGCAAAGGAGGGAAATTGGCTTTCGAGCTAATATTAATGATCGCCTTGCCGACATTGAAAACTCTATTGAAAACCCCACCACATCACGGAAAAATGAACCTACCTCTGTACCTTTGCTTTCTGTCCCCAAGTTGCAGTGTGCCACCTTTAGTGGAATCAATCCTTCCAAATTTGAATATAAAAATTTTATTGCTCAATTCAAAAACTGTACTGAGTCTATTGATTCCGGCAGGGCAAAATTAGCCTTATAGAAAGGGTATTTGAGTGACTATGCCTTGCAATTGGTTTCCCATCTGACCTTGGAGGATGGTAATTACGATGTAGCAGTGGATTTGCTGACCAAGGAATTCCTGGATGTCCCCTTTATAATAAGTGAGATCTTCAAGCAGATCATTTCTACTTCTCCTCAATATGACCCTGAATTTGTGGCTGTGAAGCGATACCTTGCTGAGGTGAGAGCGGATTTATCCGAATTGAGGACTTCATATCTGATAGATTTTTTTGAGGAGAACTCCCCCGGATTTTTGCTAGTCAGCCATATTATATATGAAAAGTTGCCAGTTGCCTTGAGAAGGGAAATTAACCACAGAGTGGGCACGAGTTACCCGTCTCTAACACAAATTTTTCAAAATTACAATGAGGCAGTTCGTGCTCTGTCTCGAAATAAAAAACTTTTTCGGGTTACGGAAAACCCCTCGAAGAATGATAAAGGGCAGGTCAAGACCTATGAAAAAAAGAATGGTGATGCTGCTCTACAGAATTTCACTACAAGCTCTTCTGGGGCATATTGCAAACTTTGCACATCACGTGGCCACACTATGCTAAAATGCACCAAGTTTGCATCTTATGAAGCCAGAGTTGAGAGGTGCAAGCAGCTAAAACTGTGTACAGGATGTTCCAGCTTAAAACATAAAAGTGAGAATTGTCCTGGACTCCAGAGCAAATCACCCCTCACGTGCAGCTTATGCCTTTCAAAGGCGCATATTGCACCCCTGTGCAACACTAAGAGAGTGGTTTCTCTATTCTCTCACGTTTATGAAAACGAAATCATATTGCCTGTTGTAGCTATTTCTTTAAATTATGGATCTGAGAAAGCTACTATTAACTGCCTATTGGACACAGGAAGTCAGCGTTCATATTTTTCTAAGAAAATATTAAAGGAGCTGAAGTATCCTGATGGAAATTCTGATCCAACCGATTATCAAATGAAGACCTATGCGGGTGTGACTATGAAGCGATTTGAACAGGTTGTCTTGAACGTTACCGTGGGAAAGGGGAAACAACTCCCTATTCCTGTTTTAATCGATGATGGATTCAGTATGCAGTTTGAGTTCGCCAGCTTTGGCCAAGTGAAGTCCAACCTGAATGAGTTGAAACACAGATTGGCATTTTCAAATGAAAAACAGGGTGATTCCATAACAATTCAGGGTATCCTGGGAGTTGACATATTTCAGTTCATGGAGGGTTCCAGAATCATTAAATGTATGAATGGACAGGCCTGGGATTTGCCTCAAGGGATTGCCCCATTTGGTAATGTACAACACTTTTTATATCCTCATCAAGTCAGTCCTGTGAGATGTGGAATTTCCAAAATAATTGTCAATTATCATACTACAATATCCAAATATGCCCATTGCCCTGAACGACAGTTGAATTCCATATTGGAACCCAAGTCTTCCTACCCGGATCCGTTTCCAGATGTATTTGAGAATTCCAACGTGGAACGGAATTTGGAAAAAATGTTTGCTGTGGACTCAGCTGCTGCTTCCCATGACGAAGAACTAATTGGTGATTATGACAGAAATAGGATTGAAATCTTCAGGAAGTCTATCGAATTCAGGGACAATTCTTATTTCGTGGATCTACCTTGGCATAAAGACAAAATCGATTCCGTTCCCTCTAACTATCAAGTCGCTCTTAAAGTGCTTGACAGAACAATGCTTTCATTGGAGAAAAGGGACTTGGATAAGACCTATACTGATATATTTCTTCAGCAAGAGAGCGAAGGGATTATCGAGAGAATTGAAGTCGCCCCACAAGATTTCTGCAAATACATTTGGATACCCCATCGACCGGTCTTTAAGTCGGATCAACAGGTTACCACTAAAATCAGGCCTGTTTTTAACTGTTCGTTGAAGACCGGGGGTGGTTACTCCCTCAATGAAGCATCTTATCCGGGTGTGAACATGATGAATAACATGCTTGAACTGTTGCTCTTATTTCTTACTAACAAATATGTATTATTGGGAGACATAAGAAAGGCATTTCTTATGATCAAACTCCGGTCGGTTGAGGACAAAAACAGATTTTGTTTTTTCGTAAAAGATGGAGACAATTTGCTTTGCTTCCGATATTGTACATTGATATTTGGCTTCAATGCCAGCCCATTCATTTTAAATTACGTTCTCAAACACCATGTCAGCCGTTTTCCGAATGATGCATGTACTGAGATGCTGAAAAATCGATTTTATGTCGACAATTTATGTATGACCAGCAATTCTTCTGAGGAAATAATCAGTCTCTATAGGAGTGCCGTGCCTCGTCTGCAGACGGGAAATTTCCAGTTGAGATCGTGTAACTCCAACTATGAACCTCTTCGAGACATTATAACGGAGGATGACAGAATCGTGCAGCATGGTTGCGAGTACGAAAAGGTCTTGGGATATAAATATCACCCTGAATTGGATACTATTAGCATTGTTAACACTATGGTTCAGAGGAACATACTCTCAAAAGGGATATTTTGGCCCAGACAGCAAAAATATTTGACCCACTGTCACTATGTGCCTCGGTTACAATTAGGGCAAAAATACTTCTCCGAAGATTGTGGTTGCTCAAGTTGGGTTGGGATGAAAAGGTTCCTACTGACATAATGACTACCTGGTCGAATTTGGCCGAGGACCTTTCTGGTCTAGGTGATCTATTTTTTACAAGCCATGCTATAGACACTGGTAGCCAACTGAAATTATATTTGTTCTGTGATGCGTCACCACAGGCTTATGGATTTGTCATATATGGCGTGCAAAATGGGAAGTCTCACATAATATTTTCCAAGGTTAAAGTGGCCCCGATGAGGACAAAGACATTACCTATGATGGAGTTGCTTGCAGTATATATTGCATTCAAGGCTTTAACTATGATACTGAGATCCTTCTCTGGTGTCAACATAGAGGACGTTTTTGTTTCTGTGGATGCGCAAGTTGTTTTGTCATGGTTGCTCACCGAGAATATAAAGGCAAAAAGTCTGTATACCAGAAACAGAATTAAAGATATTCGAGAAATGAAGGAGAAGTTGAGTGAGGAATTTGGGTTGGGCATTCATTACAAATATGTTCCTTCTGCCGACAACCCGGCTGACCTTCTTTCTCGTGGTATCACTCTGGAAAAGTTTAAACAGGGATTGGACTACTGGACATGCGGACCTGCGTGGCTTGTTGAGCAACCTGAGAAGTGGCCTACGAGTACTTTGAGCTGTCTGAGTCCGGAAAATAAGTGTCATGTGGAAAGTGTTTTCCATAATACATTGAGTGAAGCTGTTAGGGAACCACTGATTCCATTTGACAGGTTCTCGGACTTCAACAAGTTGTGTCGATCAACTGCTTTCGTATTCAAGTTTGTGCATCGATGCAGAAAAGTGAAGGAACATTCAGATCCAAAACAGACAGCCACGAATTACCTGATAAAGATGATGCAATTGCAATCGTTTGAAAAGGAAATTGCTTATTTGAAGAATCCTCTTGACAGGGAAATCCCAGTGCTGGTGAAGAATCTTAACGTTTTCATCGATTCTGATGAGATTTTGAGAGTGGATGGTAGAATTGCCAATTCGACAAGATATGACTACAATTTAATCTATCCAATATTGCTTGCAAAACATCACTCTCTTACAAAATTACTGATTATGGATAGCCATAATCGATGCAGTCATTTGGGTATTGGTACGACAGTGACCAAATTGCGGTTATCCGGATACTGGGTCCCACAGGCAAGACAGTCTGTGAAGACTGTGATTTCTAACTGCAATACCTGTAGGAAATTCAACAGCCTAGCCTTCAAATACCCCAAATTGACAAATTTGCCAAAACACCGTGTTAGATTAATCAATCCTTTCCAACACACAGGCATAGACTACACAGGTCACATCTGGGTACAAAGAGATGGAAAGTCTCATAAAATGTATTTATTAATTTTCACATGTATGAACGTGAGGGCTGTCCACATTGAACTTGTACCTGATATGAGCACACAAGCCTTCATTCAAGCCTTGATTCGGTTTTCAAATACCTATGGAGTTCCCAGTCACATATACAGTGACAATGCACGTTCCTTTAATGCAGCCTTAGGTGGTGATGTAATTAAACATCACATAAACAGTAATGAGTTCTGTAACTCATATTCAAGCGCTGGCATTAAACACATAAAAATACCCTTATACTCCCCTTGGGTTGGAAGTACTTGGGAAAGAATGATCAGAGTGATAAAGTCATGCCTATTCAAAACACTTGGCCGATCTAAAATCAGTTATTTTAACCTTCTAACCCTTCTATCAGACATCAAAAGAGCCGTGAACTCTCGACCTCTGACCTACAGATGCTCTACCGATATTGATCTGCTTCCCTTAACACCCAACTGCTTCACTCATCCAAATATAAACTGTGAGCTCTCCTTCCAATCTGACACACCCAGTTTGGTTGAGACAGAACCAATAACTAGGTCTCTCCTTGTGAGTACCTTGGAAAGCAGAGAGGAATTAATATCTAAATTCAAAGAGATGTGGCACGATGAATATTTGCTAAGTCTGAGGGAGAGTTGCAAGGATTTACACGAAATCGAATTTCACAATAAAATAAATATCAACGACGTAATACTCGTCAAGAATCCGGCCAAGTCCAGGCCCTTCTGGAAGCTGGGCAGAGTTATTGAGCTATTTAGTAGCAACGATGGCAAGGTTCGTTCTGCTCGAATAAAAAGAGGTGATGGTGCAGTGGAAACACATAGCCTCAAACATTTATATCTGTTGGAGTTATCACTCACTCATAACCACTTTCCTGACACCCCAGCAGATGAGGAATCTGATGAATTTGCATCCCTCCCTATAGAAGAATGTAGGGACCCATCGGAACCTTCAGAAGAAATGGCCAATTACAGGCCTAAAAGGATCAAGAAATCCACATCTAATCCTGAATACATTTATTATTAAAAAAAAAAAAAAAGAAAATTTGCATTGTAAATGGGCCATAATAATGCCTAACACATTAAGGTATATTCTATCTGTTAAATATTTCTATTAAACAGAATATTCTGTACAATTTAATTTATACATTACATTTATTATTAAAAAAAAAAACATTTTCCATTGTAAATGGGCCATAATAATGCCCAACACATTAAGGTATATTCTATCTGTTAAATATTTCTATTAAACAGAATATTCTGTACAATTTAATTTATATATTACATTTATTATTAAAAAAAAAAAAATTTTCCATTGTAAATGGGCCATAATAATGCCCAACACATTAAGGTATATTCTACCTGTTAAATATTTCTATTAAACAATATTCTGTACAATTTAATTTATACATTACATTTATTATAAAAAAAAAAAGAAAATTTGCATTGTAAATGGGCCATAATAATGCCTAACACATTAAGGTATATTCTACCCGTTAAATATTTCTATTAAACAGAATATTCTGTACAATTTAATTTAAACACTTTACGTAGCAATCACAAATATTGTAACTGATTGCCTTTATATAGCATGCAACGATTTCAATCGTCGCATTATTTGTTGTTGTTGGGAGAGTATAAAAAAAAGTAGTTACCTCCCTTTGTTCAAACTAATCGACCACTTCTCCTTTCTGAAAGCCCTATTTTGATTGGCTAGGATGAAGCTCCTTGGCCAATCAACAAACATTTAATATAAGCAGAATTCTGGAAAAACAGATTCGCACTTTTTTTTAATCAATCGTCGGCCTATAAACAACTATGGAAAATCTCTCCTAAATTTGCCGCCGAATTTTGATTGAACTTTTTCAGGGAGCCGTCCAAGACTTTGGACGATAAAGAACTTTTTATTGGACTTCTAAAGCCGCAAACACAATTAGTTTTGCAAGAACCTTTTCCTTGTAATATTTTCAATTTAATATACATAATTTTCTCCAATTCTTGTAAGTTCAGCAATCTTTATTTCTGTATTTCCCACTTCCTACTTCAACAAGACACCAGCTCCCGGCAATCGCTATAGTTGGTCTACCGAATACCATTAAGAAACCAGCACCAGGGCCGCAACATGATAGCATAAAAGAAAATGATTCTAAAGAAAAAGAGATGAAAGGGTATGCAGACAAAAACGGCCTGCAGAAAACAGAAGCAAACAAAGATATGCAGAATTTGAACAAGGTTAATTTTATTAAACACTAGCGGGGGTACCCGGCGTTGCCCGAGTGTTTGTTTCCGGGACGGGGGGGGGGGAGTTTTAAAAAATGTTATGGTAGGTAAGTAGGAAGGATCAAACCCGGAGTCATGAGTAAAAGTAGGAAAATAAAGTGTAAAAAAAAAAAACAAAAACATCTGCAACGTTAACAGTTCGGCCACCAAGAAAAGTCCATTCCAGTTGTTTAGGAAAAAAAACAAAAAAAAACGACTACGGTAGGTCGGCGCGAACGTGAAAATATAATGTGAATTGTCCAGCACGCTAACCACTACGCCACAGAGCACTGCAGCTTAGTTTAGTGATTTTAAATAACTTCACATGAAAGAACTACGAAGCCAAACCGGTGTTCTCTTCTCAACTGTTCCTTGTGAACGATCCCCAAACGGTGTTAAGTGGTGGCAGGGGGAGGAGGAATTTATTAGAGAGAAAATATTTTACCACTTCCATTGATCTTAACCGATTTTGGCCGTGACTTCTCAGCAGAAAAAGTATAGAAATCTAAGATTATCGAGGAATTTGAGAAATAATAAGCCTATAACACACCTCAGATATTGTTCTGCCGTTTGTGCATATTATATTTGCATGAAATATCTTGATTTTTAATCCTATTAAGGTCAAAATCCGACGGGAAAAAATGAATTCATTTTATTTATATAGAGATAATGAAGGGGGAAAAACAACAACAAAAAAAGTCTCCAACCTTTGCCCTTCCAATCACGTGTCTGGATCATTCTAAACTTGTGGAGATTATCCTGAAACAGTGAATATTTTTTTTACTAAAATTTATTTCTGTGCATCTGACTGATGTCGGTTTTATTGTCGATTGTTACGTGTTACTTGACTCAGTTCCTTTACTCATGCTTGTGTTGTGGGGTGCATCGATGAATATCAACATTTTAATAGATATTTTTTAATGTATAAATTTAATTTTATTGAACACTATGAAGGTGATAAAAGAAGACTCCAACCTTCCTCCAACTATCACGTGTCTCGTCATTCTAGGCCATTCTCTTGGAGACTACCCTGAAAGAAACGAGTATATATTTTTTATTAGACTCCATGTATGTCAAAAACTTCACTTTTAACTCTTGCACCAGTTAGGGTTGCAAGAAATCAAATAGATCGCCAATAATATGGTCAGATAGTTCCTTCTTGAATCCACGAGAGAGATCTTCCAATTTACACATGAAGGGGCAAGAGCACCTTATCTGAGTGCTTCCTTGATACAATGTTTTTTGTGTTTGTATATATCCTGCTTGTTAATGTGCTTCTTTATGTATGTGTGACAGTGCACCTTATCACCAATCTCTATGAGAGATAATCACTATCCCTATGACAGAACCACAAGTAAGAGAATTCTGGGCTTGGTGTTGCTATAAGCACCACACTATGTACAATTACGAAGATAAATATTGCAAACCATGGGACTCAGAAGAAAGATATGATTGTCATGATCTGTGCTTCCTCGATGGCTAACATGAGTGACACTGTTTTCATCCTATGAATGTTGACTGCTCATTTAATTTCAGGAACAAGAACATCAAAGACCTCAATTGAGTAAATAACTTCTCCCATTGCACGCACAACAATACTGACTGAATACAAGAAAGCACAACTATCCAACATAAAAAAACAAAGAAAGAAATGATCCACAAAAGTGGATAAACTGAGTGCCATTAATGAAGCCAGCCCAATGAAAGAGGATATCAAAAACGAATGAAAGAACTATAGGATATTCTTCTAATAATAATGCAATGGAACAACAAATCGCTGATTAAGTGAAACTTACATACAAGAGAGTTTTGATCTCAGAACTAGAATGAATGGAAATACAATGAAAGATAAATGAAGAAACAGAACAAGAAAAAGAGGACCGGCAAAACATAAACACTGAAACGTGGAGACAGATAACTGTGATTAAATGATTTAATTTGTGACACACCTGTTCTTTTCGCAGCCTGTAAGACCTCGTGCAGACAGAAAGAGTGAAAAGAAAAGAAAAAAAAAGAAATGGTCACCTTTTTACATGCTTGGCCAATATGCAAATGAGACAGTTCTAATTGGATACAAAAGAGCCTGATTTTTCCGAGTGCGTGTATGTTAAACTTGATTATTAAGTGGTGGGTTGTGTCAGCTGTGCGTTGTGTTTTGCAGTTGGATTTTGGAGTTGACTATTGAAGTCGTGAGTTGTGTCTGCAGTGTGTTGTGTGTTGCAAGCAGATTCTGGTCTAGACTATTGAAATTATGAGTTTGTGTCAGTTAAACGTTGGCTTGCAGAAGGAATCCTAGTACCTTGGGATCAAGATGTAAAGATGGGAGTCTTTCCAATAATGGCAGTGATACAACCCAAGAAGATTAAAGTCAGATCAGTTCCTGATTATCAAGAACTAAATAAGTACATTGCGTGCCATTCTGCTGGGAACACAATTGATGTCTATGGAGAAACTATGAGGAAGTGGAGGCAGATGATAATGATAACAAAAATCGTGGATTTGAAATTTGCATATTTACAAATTCATGTTGCAAAATATTTATGAAAGTTCCAATTAGTCCGATATGAAGGAAAGACGTATTGTATTACTGGTATCGTAGTCTCGCTGCCATCATGGCAAGACTACTCAAATAGAATAATGGCACGCAACCCAAAACCCAGTCGCGCAGTTGTTTAAAGTTCGTTTCAGCTCCACGTACATTTCCCTTTCTATACCCACGCAAATTCTGTGGACTTATAAATGAAACCCTGCCTTTCACGCGGACGTCTTGCAGAGCACCTTATGTCATAAAGATGTTTTTTTCATCCAATCAGATTATGAAGAAAACAAATTTCAAAAATATTTTTTCAGATAGTGTTTGTGGAGCCGGTTGGAAATCAATAAATAGTGCATTTTGTGCCAAACCAATCAGTCGACCCTAAACCAGCATGCTGTAGACTTCATCATTGACTCTATCCCACTGGATGTTAAATGTACGCACAACTGATAATTAATTTTCCATGGAAATTTACTTTTACTCTTTTCTATCTCTCTGCGAAAGTAAGCGATGAACTTTTAGGTTGGTTAATTATTCCTAAAAAAGGATTGGTTACTTCTAACCGAGAACTTTTACTTTTCTACTTCATTTCATTTTATTACCTCGGTCGCAGGAAGAGACATTTAAGAAGAAACTTTCTTGTCTTCTCTTTTCACTTAATATCGATTTTTAAGAAAATAAATTTTGTATTAAATTTATTCATCTGCCTCAGTGATCTTTTTTTCTAGTGATTGTTCAACTCTATTTTACACATTTTATTTTTATTTATTTGTTTTTGAGCTTGCGAGACTAACAATGGCACCTGTAGTCCCGCAACACTGGATTGAGGGTTTGGGTTTAATGTTGCCCCAAAAATCATGGCAAAAATTTTGAAAACTGCTCTCAATAAAAGTAGCCCCATTAAGGAGAACACAGATTCAGCAAAATCACCAGATTCATTGAAAGGAGGAACAGTGTTGGGTCTCCAACTCAATACTGATAGTGCACAAAGATTGATATTTATGAGAGGAAATGACCTGCCAGAGGTACATAATAAAATGAGCAGGCATGAACTGTTTTCTGCCTGTGGAAAATAAATAGGCCACTACCTAAAATCTGGATGGTTTACTAATGAAATGCCATGCTGGATACAAGTTTACTAACACAGACAAAAGAATGAACCATCTAATGTATATGGTTGATCTGAAACTTTTTGCAAGAATGATTTCCACCTCCCCTTCCTATCTCCCTCCACTTCATATCCCTCTCTTTCTCATCTACCTCCTCTTCTCATCTACCTCTCCTTCTCATCTTCTTCCTTACCCCCCCTCTTTCTTCCTTCTCCCTCTTTCCTCCCCTTTACCTCCCTCTCCCTAAAAAAATTGTAGCCGATGCCGGCACTACACCAAATAGTCGAAGGATCAAGGAAGATGGAAAGACCAAGGAGTGAAAGTACTTACCAGAACTCCACTAGATAGATGCGGACAGGGACGTGCAGCGGGGGGGGGGGATGTTAGGGGTGCCAAAGCACCTGATCCTTTTACTCCTGTTTTAAAAGTGCCCTTTTCATAGGAATGTATTATAGGCCTGTGCCCCTGCCCCACCAGTACTTTTTTTTTTTTTTTATATATATAAGCATCTGCCCTGAAAAAGTTCTCTGCATGTCACTGGGTGCGGAGAGGACTATGATGTTGGGGAGGCTTAATACCACCCAAATTCCAGTGAAAACCAATGGTTATTGCCAGCGAGAAATCATCGGCAACCGACTGTTAACACAAATTTATTTGCAAATGTTGTCAAAAGATTACTGGAAATCTGGGGCGACTTGTTGTCATTCAGACTCTGGGAAACACCACCGGTTTTTATCAGTGAACAATCTCTCTTGATGACCTGTGTGACACTCATCCTAATTGAAGTAATAATAAACTTACGAGCGTCTAATAGAGAAAGAGGGAGGAAGGGAGGGCGTTTGAGAATAACTGATGATGCTAATGACGCATGCGCCGACTACTCGAATCCTTGATGAGATTCACTTCTAATCAAAACACACACAGAGTCGTTGTTTCCATGCCAAACGAAAGAACGTTAGATAATTGTGAGTATCTTTTTATATATATATATATATATATATATATATATATATATATATATATATATATATATATATATATATATATATATATATATGTTTTTCTCTAATCAAAAGAAAGACTAATTTCATGGGGGAAAAATGTCGGTAGTTAAAATTAGAAAAAAAAAATATTAAAAACTGACATTTAAAATGAATTTAGTCTCGTTATCGATTTTATTTTATTCGAGTTATGTAAAATTTTGGATGAATTATATAAAGGAAAGTTTATTTAATTTCAAGCGATTACAAACACACAAATGGCGTCGCAAATCTGATCATTTTTGTTTGTTGATATTCAAATTTATCGTTAATTCGTTTATAATAACAAAATTTGAAGGAAAAATATGGATAAAACTTGCATAGAAAGCTCTGTTTTAAGATTATTTAAAAAATGGAACAGAAATTGAAATTTCGTCCCGTTTTAATCTTTAATAGAAATGAAAGTTTTTTTTATATAAAAATAACAATTCGTTAAGAAAAACGAAATAATTTAATTTTTAAACGAAAAAATTCACATTGCTGTATCTTTTTGGTATTTTTTTTAAACATAAGCCCAACTCACCATTCACTTTGGAAATGTCGAGTTTTATAGGTTTTCGGGTATACTTACAGCGAATACCCCCTCCCCGTGTTAAGAATAGCTTTCGGAATAGACACCTCCAGCCTCCCCATGTTAAGAACGGCTGTCGGAATAAACACACCCAACCTCCCCATGTTAAGAACAACTTTCAGAATAGACACAGCCAACCTTATTAGTATACCCGAAAACCTATAAAAGCTAACATGTTGAATGTGAACGATGAATTGGACTAAGATGAAAATGGAACGAAATTTAAATTTCCGTTCCATTTTTAAGATAACCGTAAAACAGAGCGTTCTCTGCAAGTTTTTCCAAAATATGTTTGCTCACAATCGTTTCCAGAAATTTATATTTTCTTTTTGTCGGAAGGCGCCATGTCTGCCATGCTTTGTCACTAAAATAAAGAAAATCTTTACACGATGACATACCATTGTATTAGATAAATATAATCATTTAAAAAATTCAATTAAAAATTTAACCCTAAGTAAATATCACATATAATATCATCACTTAGTGTGTACTATAGGCAACTCCAAAATTCACCACAGAATTACCCCCCCCCCTATATGTAAAACGATGTAACTTTATTATAAGTTAATATTAAAAAAAAAAAAAAAAAAGAAACTTCCTAAAAATTCATTAAGTTTTAAAAGATTTTTAAATGCTTAAATTTCTATCATTGCAAAATGTTTTGTTACAATATAGATTTTTAATTAATTGCATTTATCACCAAGTCCAAGCT
Organism: Euprymna scolopes; assembly: GCF_053919585.1. Taxonomy (NCBI): domain Eukaryota; kingdom Metazoa; phylum Mollusca; class Cephalopoda; order Sepiida; family Sepiolidae; genus Euprymna; species Euprymna scolopes. Next base: position 803,546 of record NC_136484.1, read on the forward strand.
TCGAATGCGTATTTTACTTCTCCATAGCATCAAATTTTCACAAAGTCCAGCTTTTGAATACGTATATAAATTATCCACGGCATTACGAATTTTCACTTTGACTTTCAAATGCACATTTAACATTCAAACGAAACATCATATGTTAACAGAAAACCATTAAACTTCTGCCCGAAGTGTATTGAAGTATTTAATGCACGTTACATTTAAACGTTATTAAATATTTTATGTTTTTATGAAAATAACTACCAGTAAATAAATATGCACATATTCTAAATTATACATAGCGTGGTGAATTTTCTCGTTGACTTCTGAATGTGCCTCGAACATTTAACTGAATCGTATTCCAACGCATTCACTTTATGAGACATGACGACAATTAAAAAAGAAAATCTAATGAATCCTATCTGAAGTTTTTAAAATTCGACACCAATTCTCTCTCGACACTCAATTTTTTTAAAAGGTCGACGTGAAGCATTTCAGTCTTTCTTCTTCGCAACACCTCCAAACCTCGACACGACTCATTCATTCTTTCTATTTTTTCAACGCCTTCAACTTTAGAAGTTGATGCGTATCATATAATATTCTCATTCTCTCAACACTTTTAATTTTTAAAGTCCTACATGAATCATTTAAATCTTTCCATTTCTCAAAGCCTTCAACTTTTAAAATTTGACACATATCATGTAATACTCCCATTCTCTTGACACTTTCAATTTCCAAAGTTCTTTGCCGAAATAGCTTGTAATTAAATCAAACTCGACTCTTGTCAGCATTCAACTGCCATTATAATATCTGATCCGTTTAGTCCAGTTCTTCAAACTCAACTCCCTGCCTCCTTGATTTCTGGTCTTTTTATAGTATCATTTATCAAACCAAATTATATTTATCACGATAAAGTGAATGTATGAAATACAAGTGCCAACCCAGGAACTCCAATGCTAAATAAATCTATGAACTAAAAGATAGGAACACAATACATTTAAAAAGAAAAGAGGAAACACTGTCAAATTTACAAGAATGTATAAGATATAACAGTATACTAGGTAGGTGATTCATTATTTTATTGTTATTATTATAAAAACAAACTATCACTATCACTTATTGTAAACAGGTACCATACGCTGTTTATTCAATTTTGTGAATCAATAATAATCACCAATCCTCTTGTTCAAAGAAAAAAAATTCTATTTCATCCAATGGTGCTAATTGTTAATTCTTTTTATAAACAATAGCTGACCAAATACCTCCTCAACTCTATAGATTGGCAAAATATCAATTTGTTGAATTTTAATGGACCACTCAAGGACGTCAGAAGGGAAGTAAAAGTAAATTATTTGTTGCTGTGATTTGGGATTGAAGGCCATGTTGTGAGTGACACATTCAAATTTGAGGAAATTCAAATGCGTAATGTAGAAAACTAAAATAAGAAATTTCACGCATATATAGAGCTGAGGTCAAACTTTTGTGTCTCAAGATACCAGTTCCTACAGTGCTGCAACAACCTGACAACTCAGCTTATGCATTTTGAAGAAGTTAAGGCAAATTATAAAACATTGTGAGAATGATCAACCCATCAGGAAAAAAATTCTAGTCAACCATTATATTCTTGGGCTCAACCTCATCCTCAGAAAAGTCCTTACTCAAAGAAGGGAATAACTTCAACATCACAGAAGTCCTACACATCACAGAAACAGAAGAGGCAATATTGAAGCATTTGGAGGCAATAAAAACACACACAAAGTACACCACAGATTCCCCAGGAAAAACACAATATGCCCATGCAATAAAGGCTGGGAGAGAGTACTATAACAGTTGCTACTTTGTTGGTTAAACCCTTACAGAGGCGAATGCCCAGCGAAAGTAAAAACCTATGAAAAGTGTGAGAGGACAGCATTTTGCAGTCACTTGCTGCATCAGAGACATGACAGACTCTACTTGTAAACGAAATGGGCCTCCATGATCAACAAAAAACTCAAGAAATAGAAACAGCCACAATATAACAACACACAGTGATGGGGAAGATGACTATTCACCGACAAAGGCATACTTCATTACCATATCTGAGCTCAAAATACCAAAATCTCATAGACAAGCAGATACAAGAGAGGCATATGCAGAATTAAGAGTAGGGAACAATATGTCCCAAATAGAATTAAATGCAAAGGTTCTATGAGTAACCTTATTTCTTGGGAGTGCTTCAAACAACTTAAGCATGTACACCTTTGAGACATTCCAATCCGACTATTCGACTTTAAGAGCGTCTCAGTTAACCAAGTGAGTGTGTTTCACCTAGTGGTCAGATACAGTGATAAATTTACAAGCACCAACTTCCATGTGATAAAAAGCATTGGACACACATAACTTGGCCTTCAAACCTCAGGGAAACTGGAACTAGCGATTCTTTATTTCATAATAGGGACCAATATATCTGATGAAGATCACACCAGTTCAACTGCAGCAACACAATCAAAACCAGCAGGAAACATGGAAAAGAGAGCACATACTCAAGGAATTTGCTGATGAGTTTAAAGGCACTGGATACCTACCTGGAGAGTACAGCATTAAGAGTGACCTGTCAGTACCTTCAGTAGGACATCCACCCCATTGAGTACCAATAGCCTTGAAAGAGAAATTCCAAGTGGAGCTAGACTCGTTTGTAGACCAGAACATAATAACTCTCATAACTAACCAATGTCCTGAGTCAACTCTTTTTTATGCATCACAAAACCCAACAGATCTGTCAGGCTATGCCTGGACCTCAAGGATTTAAACAAGGCTGTGTTGTAGCCACACTTTGTTACACAACCATTTGAGGAAATCGTCTCAGATTTCATGGAGCAAAATGGTTCTCATTAGTAAATGTGAAATCTGGCTACTAGAATGTGAACCTGGATGAAAAATCAAAGCTAACTCTATTTATCACCCCTGACGGATACTATATATTTAAATGCTTCTCAATCAGAGGTGAAAGTACACAAGATGAATTTCAGTGAAATATGGTTGAGCCCTTCAGAGACATCAAGAATTTTCTTTCAATATCTGATGATACTTATTTGTTGGATTTGAGGAGGATTGCATGAGCATGATAAGGCACTCAAGGAACCCTGGAAAGAGCTTGGTATAAGAACTGCAAGTTTGATCCACACAAATTAGTAGTCTGTGCAGAAATCTGTTTTTTTTTTTTGTCATATCATATCAAGAAATAGAATAAAACAAGACTCAAAGAAGATGGAGGCAATCATCGAGATGAAGCCACCAAAAGACGAAAAACAACTAGCAAGCTTCTTTGGGCTAGCAAATTGCTAAAACAAATTTGCACCCCAACTGACAATGGTGACCAAGCCACTCTGAGACCCTCTGTTGACAAAAACTCAGTTCATCTGGACAACAGGAACAGATAGCATTCAACTGTGTACAAGAGGAAATAGAAAAAGCAATTGTACTTAAATATTTTGACCCAAAAGTGCTGATCAATATACAAATACGTGCATCATCAGCTGGACTAGGCACAGTCCTCATCCAAAATGGAATGCCAGTCGCTTTAGTAAGCAAACCCTGTCAGGGCTAAAGATAAGATACTTCCATATAGAATCCAAAATGCTAGCAGTGATTTTTGGATTGGAAAAATTTCATCACTATACATGGGCCAAGTGGTGACAGTACAAACAGATCACAAACTGCTAGCATCAATAGCCTTAAAGAATCTATCTAATAGACCGTGAAGGTTAGAAAGAATGTTACTTAAAACCCAAGGCTATGAGTTCACAATCAAATACAATCTAGGAAAATCTATCCTGATAGCCAACTGCGTGTCCAGAGTGTCACTAAGTCCAGGGGAACAACTCAGTGATGTAACCATCAACATTCACCTCAATGCATCTCTCACCTGTCTACAAGATATCAAGACAGAAACATTCAAAGACCCAGCACTGAAAGAGCTCACACTGTTATGTTTGAATAGCTAAACTCAATCCTTAAAAGCAACAAATTCATTATACTCTCTCATTCAAACCGAAAATCCTAAAAGAACTACATTTATCCCACCAAGAGATATAGAAAACATGTTTACTGGCCTTAACTGTAAACTGTTTTTCATGCTAGAAGTATCAACCCAGTATCTCATCTGTAGCGGATCAGGATATAATACCCTAGCTCGCCACAAGAAAATAATGAAACGAATGGAATTGAAGGAAACAAAGACTCAATTGATGGATAAGATAAACGTCGTTTATTTACTGTTGAAAGAATGAACATTTTAGTTATAACATGTATTCATGTCCGTGCGTGTGTAACCAATGTTCGTTGCAGGATTGGTGTTGTAGAAGGATAGGAAATGTGTGTTCATCTCAAGTTCGGGTCACTGTTGTTTGTTCGCGCGTGGGAATTGAAGTGAGTGTTGTAGTGGAAATGAGAATCCAGCATGTAGACAAAGAAGAGGATATTAGAGTTGTCATCAGTTAGTAGTCAGCTACGCAAAGGTGTTCTCAGGCACCAGTTGTAAATAGAGAGAGAAAGAGTGTGAATGTGTACATACGGTCTGTTAGCTCGTGCCCCATACATAGTCGCAGGGATGTTGACGCGCACGAGCATGCGCCTCTCGCAAGGGAGGCGGCTGGTTAGCCCAACCTCTCTGGTCGAGAGTTGGTTCTAAAAAGGGTTAGAAACAGCTTGTCTCTTTGTTTTGTACTCGTTTCCGGTGGTCATTTGCGCTTGTGTATTTTTCCTTAGAAAGCGGAAGTGACGTCGTCCATGTGTGCATTCATGTGCGCGTGTGTGAGTACATATGTGTGCGTTAGCGCATGTGTATATACACGTGAATGTGAGTGTATGTACGCGAACGTGAATAAATGTATGTGTGTGTGGACGTGGGCGCGTATGTTTGTGTGCTCGTATGTATATGACATAGCTTGAAATGTGAATGTGTGTTTTTGTGTGAGACTTGAAAAAGGCTCGTACAATACTCCCCTTCCTAGGATAGAAAAAAAAAATACAAGCAATGTATATATATTTATGTATATATATATATTCTTTTGTGAGTAATGTTTTCGGCAGTTGATTTTTTTGTACTTTTTTTTTTTTTTTGCTGTTTGTGTGATTATTTGAAAAACGTCAAAAAGAACGGAATGTCAAAAATGAAGTGTGCTCATAAAAAAAGGGTATTTACTTACGCGTGGAAAATGCGTTTACTCTTTTTTAGGCTGACATTTGTTTGTTTGGTTTTTTGTTGTGTGCTGACATGTGTAAAGAGTTGCTTGGACAGAGAAGTGAATCGTTTGTTTGGAAGGAAAATTTTTTTGTTTCGTGGTGACGTCGTGTGTGTGCCCAGTTGATGGTATCTTTGCATGTGAGTCTGTGGTAATGTGCGCATCGTTTGGACTGGCGCTAGTCGCGCAGTCGTTCTTGTTGAACGATGAGTTTAGTTGCCGTTGTCTTCGCATGTGTGTCTGCGGTAGTGTGTGTACATTGTCTGTACGGGCGTTTGTTGTGCATTCGTTCGTGGTTGCCGGCTGTCAACGAAACTTCCAAGTTTTGAGTTTATCAGCGTGCGTGGTGCATCTCAACTTGTATTGGTGATTCAACTTCTTCCTATGTGTTGATAGGGATGTCCTGTAATTGTTGTTGTGTCTGCTGTGCGGGAGGGAATTGCATGGGCCTATGTGATTTGCTCCTCGTGTTTGTTGCAGGGTAATGTCAGGAAACGTGAAAATGTTTGTCGAGCTCGAATTTGTTTTTAAAATTCAGTAAGAAGTGTACAGCTCCGTGTTCGTTTTCTGCCGAGTCTGACGAGGGTTTCATCATTGTTGTTCGTTGAGTGACTTGTCGGTAGTAGGTCACTTTTTTTTTCTTTGTTGAAAAGTTTGTTATTTTCTTTATCAAATAAAATGCGCGTCTTGCTCAAAACAATTAATTTAAAAAAAGGTAGGGTCGCTATGCTTGTTCGTTTTCGCGTCAGTCGGGCGCCAGTTTGATGTGGACTTGTGGCATAGGAGGCAATGTTTGCTCGTCTCGCGTTCGGTTGTCACCCTTTTGTGGTGGTGGTGCGAATTAGGAAAAATAAATTGTCTCGAGGAAGAAACGAACGACATGTTAAATTGAATTAAACGAACAGCAATTTTTTTCGTGAAAGAAACAAGTGAAAGAAAAGGATACCACACGTGGTTAGCTTTGCGTGCGTCTCTCGCTGTTCACTGGTGAGAAGAAAAGTGTATTTTTTGCCGTGTGTCTCTCGTTGTTAGCTGGTTTATTGTTGTAGAGAGAGAGTCTGTGTGTGTATGAATGCTTCATTCAACCTCATCCATTTCATTTAAATAAAGGGGTCACCATAAAAATGTATCGGACCAGAGTATGATACCCTAGCTCGTCACAAGAAAATAATGAAACGAATGGAATTGAAGGAAACAAAGACTCATTTGATGGATAAGATAAACGTCGTTTATTTGCTGTTGAAAGAATGAACATTTTAGTTATAACATGTGTTCATGTGCGTGCGTGTGTAACCAATGTTCGTTGCAGGATTGGTGTTGTAGAAGGATAGGAAATGTGTGTTCATTTCAAGTTAAGGTCACTATTGTTTGTTCACGTGTGGGAATTGAAGTGAGTGTTATAGTGGAAATGAGAATCCAGCGTGTAGACAAAGAAGAGGATATTAGAGTTGTCATCAGTTAGTAGTCAGCTACGCGAAGGTGTTCTCAGGCACCAGTAGTAGATAGAGAGAGAAAGAGTGTGAATGTGTACATACGGTCTGTTAGCTCGTGCCCCATACATAGTCGCAGGGGTGTTGATGCGCGCGAGCGTGTGCCTCCCTTGTGGGAGGCGGCTGGTTAGCCCAACCTCTCTGGTCGAGAGTTGGTTCTAAAAAGGGTTAGAAACAGCTTGTCTCTTTGTTTTATACTCGTTTCTGGTGGTTATTTGCGCTTGTGTATTTTTCCTTAGAAAGTGGAAGTGACGTCGTCCATGTGTGCATTCATGTGCGCGTGTGTGAGTACATATGTGTGCGTTAGCGCGTGTGTATATACACGTGAATGTGAGTGTATGTACGCGAACGTGAATAAATGTACGTGTGTGTGGATGTGGGCGCGTATGGAAATGTGAATGTGTGTTTTCGTGTGAGACTTGAAAAAGGCTCGTACACATCATAGACACTACACCAGCATTAGACTCCTTCCTACCCATGGCAATATGTCAGTACAGACATCTTTATCATAGAAGATAAACAATTCTTACTAGTGGTGAGCCATTACATCTGCAGTCTCTTTTTTTGGCATCTCCCCTCGACCACATCAGCTACAGCAATTCAATAAATGAAACTCCTCTTAAAGAACAAGGCATTCCAAAAGTAGTATAGAGCAAGAATGGGTCACAATATTTTAATACAGAGCTTTCAAACTTTGCCAAATCTTACAATTTCGGGCATACTTCCTCATCACCACATCACCCTCAGTCAAATTGATGGTGCATATCTGTAAGAAATTGTTGATGAAAGTTTGAGAGATGGATACAACAAGGCTTACAAGGCCACACCACTATCAGCTGAAATCAAATCCCCAGCAGAGTTACTGAATGGAAGACCCATGAGAAATGCACTGGTCTCAAAACAACAACTAAGTGATGAACAAACAAAGATAGTGCTGGAGAAGGGTGAAGAAGAAACAAAGAAATGGTATTATAGAAAGAAAAACCATCTATATCTACAGAAGACAAATCAACAAAAGAACGAGGCTCTGGGAACCAGGAAAGACTGTCTATATTACTGCAAAAACTTGCCAGCATTGTAGTCCATCACAGAAACTGGCCATCACTAAGACTAACAACGGACAATGTAGACAACATGAAGTGTCAGCACCAACAGAAAACTTGTGGCACACATTAAATTCCTTAGCTGCACACCACTATCCCACCACAGTGGCCAAGGCTAGCCTGTGATCACTTATCAACCACTCCAAGCATCCATCCACAAATTCCATCAACACCTGCCAAACCGCGCAACTCCAGCAGGGTGAGCAAACTTGTACAGAGGCTTGATTTGTGACAGAGAACCAATGAATTATCCTCAACCGCCTTCCCCATAAACTGTTTCCAGCTCATTATAGTTCAGTGTACTTCTCCTTCAATAGAGAAGGGCATGTTGTAGTATTGGTAGTATCAACCCCGTTCCACCCTCCTCCTCTTTCATATCTCTGGTTTACCATGAGCAGTTCTGATTTGTAGACTGAGAGAATCATTCCAGTCTCACTGCATCCTCCTGTAATCCTTAACCATCTACACATCCCAATATTACAACAAACACTTCTTTGCACTTCATACATAACTATATTAAAAAGTTTGTATTTGAAATATGATTTTCATTTGTATTTTTATTTAAATAGGTTAACCTGGGGTATCAAGCCTTAGCAACTAGGTCTCCTTCACAAACTCCTCTATAGCATTACTATAGCACTTGAGGGGTAATAAATACCAAACTTGACTGATCACTTACAAATCACAGGACTTGTTTCTCAAAACTAGCATTTACAAAGTGAAACAAACAGTCATTTTTGCTAAACTGAGAAGCTGTTTTTGTTCCAGATCAGCAGTTATTTTGAAACTGACTACATATATTTTTACTCCAGAAAGTCGACTGCACATACTTTATTTCTCTCCATTAAATTGTTAAGCATGTAAACTAGTGTGTGCTTCTGAAACATTGAGATCTATCAGAGTTAAATGTCAAAATCTTTTTACACTTAATTTGTATCAGGTTTTCATTTCTCAGAGTTTTAAAGTGTATTAAGGTGTTCTTCATTCACAGCTTGTCAAATATGATCATAATTTACACAAATATTTTAAAATTTGCTGCAAAATTGTCAGCTTTTCATATGTTAATTGCTTTGTACTGCTGCTCATTTAACCATAATGCATGTAATAGTGTATGATTTATTTCTTCCAAAAATGTGTTGATCTTTAAAAAAGGTGGTGCTTAATGCTTATCTCTGTATTTTTCTGAAGGAAAAGAGTTGAAAATTCATTACAGAATAATGAGTTCTATGATTATATTAAGTTTGACATATTATTATTATCGATGAAGTTATATAAAAACAGACATTTTTGATTAAAGACGACATTTACTGATAAAAATACTTGAATACACAGTTATTTAGTGCTCTCTCAAAATGTTTGAGGGTGGAAGATAGGATCTGAGCAATTCAGATAATATAAAGTTGTCATGAAGAAGTAGATACGTCAGTTAATCAGCTAAGTATTTAAAAATTAACAAAAACTTATTGCTCAGAATAACGTTTGAGGAAATTCATATCAATAAACCCCCTGGGGAGCAAACAGTGTGGTGTTTTCTCAGGAAAATGAGCTTGCTGAGTGCATCAAGCTGATGCAGGTTGGGGTTAGGAATTCACTTTTGTGATAGCCCCTTTTCATTGAGTTTCTCTGAACTCACATATGACTAGTAGGGAAGAAAGAATTTCCTATGATATGTATGGCCTACATAGATTAATCTTTCAAGTCAGAGATTGCCAGGGATTTAATAGTGTCATATGAATCCTTTCAATGTCAAAATGGTGACTGTGAAATGTCAGCCACGTGGTACTGCTCACATCTTCTTTCACACCAGCTTCTCCAATGTTTGTACTGCCCACCCACACACCAGGACTCTCATCTTCAGTCTCCTCTCCATGACATTCGTACTCAGTGCAAGGTTTCAGGATCTACTCAGCATTGATTATAGTAAAAGTAAAACAACATTAATTGAAAAAAAAAATTGATAAATCTATAATGTTTAACCTCCTAAAGGTACACTTGACATTTCTCAGGAATCAATGAAGTCACTTATGAATACCGGTCCTGGATATGACCTTAAACTATATTCGATGGTGAGACGCCAGCTTGCGGGCTTTGGGGAGTGTAGAGCCACCCTTTAATTGCCATTGCTCCCAGGTTCACTCTGACCTGGAGTGGTAGTACCTGTTAGGGTCCCAACTATGGATTAAATAGAAACCAACTTAAAACAAAACAAATATACTCTATTAAAAAATTGTTCTTCAAAATCACTGGATTCGGCATTAAATATATATCTTTAAATTTCTAAATGCAGATGCCATATCTTATTCTTTTACATCAAAATTAAATATAAATTTGACATAATGGTTAGTGATTGCTAATAAGTTGATAGACTGTAGTTCAATCCCCAACTGAGACATAGCAACGACTCACAAAATCATTAGCAGTAGAAAATAAAGAGGAATTGGAGTAATTGATGTAAGAACCAATGAAAAGAGAACTTACAAACTGCAGTTAACTTGGGCGACCACCTTATCCTAGACATTGTAGCTTGAGAATATGTATGGTTATAGGGGTTTAGATTCAAAATCCAGAAAGTTTTTTATGACGAGGCAGAATTTGCAACTTTATTATATCAAAAATATTTATAAAATATTTATGAGCGTAAGAATTAAGGAAGTGTTATTGTATCCTCACCATCATCTAAGCAAACAACAGCTAGGGTTACTCAGCTAGAACAATGACAATGCGCAACACACATCTGCTTACCAACTGTAACACCCAATTGTGTGTGCAGCCGTATAAAGGGCATTTCGGTTACATGCACATTTGCTTTTCTACACCCACGCAAATAAATAGCAAAAGTTAGTAATTGTCATGTGACCGTGATGTCCAATTTATGCTAAAAAAAACCGCTTTTTTTCAATAATTTTATGACAGCCTTTGCTGGAGCCGGTTTGAAGTCATTATAAACTCATCATGCGCCAAAAATAATCTGCCAAAGCCAGCCCAACATGCTGTAAGCAAACAACCTAGACTCTGTCTGTGTGACATTAACCTCTCGTGCACCTGTCATTTAATTCAATTCTCCATGTGGACACGGATTTTACCCTTAGCTAATGTTTTTCTGAATAAGCAATTGAATTCTGATTGTTTTAATTTCATTTTAAAGAACATTACTTCACCAACGAGGATGACTTTCTTGTTAAATTTTATGGTTTATCCTATCTTAGAATTTTCACTTTTCCTACTTCATTTCCTTAAGAACATTTATTACCTAAGTCACAGGAAGAGACTCTCAATTAAAGAGAAACTTTCTGGTAGCCTTTTCCATTTTTAATTTTGAGGAAATAAATTTTATATAAAATTCTCTGCCTCCGTCATTTTTGTTTTGGTTGTTCAGCTAATTTTTGTTTTTGCTTGCCCTGTGTATGCGAGGCTAACACTGATACCCACAGTGCCCACAGCAGTGTATTTTAAACAATGAAATATTCAGTCATCATTAATTAGTAAACTATTGAATATCAATATCATCTACTATATTATCTGATCAGTAAAACTAAAAAATCAATTTTATAAATCTGAGAAATGTCTAAGTATTACCTATTATCTAAAAGTAAGATAAAAATTAATTAAAATACCTATATATTTTAAAAGAGTGGATTTTTGCATAAATTTATTCTTTAATGAGGAAAGTAAGGTAATATTATTTAAGTCTCTAAAACAGTTTCTTTTATGTTTCTGAATTTTGGAAATGAGGATTGGTTATTCATATTAGTTGGATTCTTCAGACTACTGTTTTCATTCTGAGTGTTATTTTCACAACATTTCGGTCGATGTAACCTCTAAGATTTTCCAAGGTAATCTTGACGAACTTAGCAATCTGTTGAATTCTAAAATCTGCACTACCATGCTCTGTCCATCAGCCATGACTGTCTAGAGGTTTTAAGTAATTCGCTATTCAATCTTCTTAGAGGGCGATCAAAAAATTAAATAGCTAATTACTTAGGATCTGTATTTAGTCATTGCTGGTGGAATGAGAGTATGTTATTTTCTCTTGTTTGTCCAGAGAATCCACTTGAAAAATAAATGTTTTAAAGTTTTAGAAATCGGAAATATAGCATGAAATATTCGGAAACTAAAATAAAATGGAATTTAAATTTGAGAATTTTACTAATCGTATACACATTAAGAATCTGTATACCATAATCTAAGTTTGTTTTCTTTTATTCTTTACAGAGAATCCAGTTAAATATACATTTTTCATCATTCGATGGATGATGATTTCAAACAGACAAGGAAAATTGAAAACATCGAATACTTGAATATTCAAAACTTGAAAGAAAGTTCAAAGCTTAAAACATGATTAATGAAACAAAATAAATATTTCTTGAGTAAAATTTCTGGTTCATGACTTTTGAGAAAGTAATATTGGATTAATTATAATGTTATATACCTGCATAGTATATGTGTTCTTAAAGTATATGTGCTTAAAGTTTTAGATTTCACAGTTAAGTATTCAAATGTCACAGTTGAAGAAAAGTATGGCAGCACAGATTGGAAAGAAAATATATTTATGTGAAATATGTAAAAGAACATTTTCCCAAGATTGTAATTTAAATCGACATATCCGAATACACACTGGAGAGAAACCATATTCTTGTGAAATGTGTGAAACATCTTTTACACAAAAGTCAAATCTGAACACACATATGAGAATACACACTGGAGAGAAACCATATTGCTGCAAAATCTGTAGGGATTCATTTACAGAGGAATCACACTTAAAAAATCATATGAGAATACACACTGGCGAAAAGCCATTTTCTTGCGAAATATGTCATTCATCGTTTTCACAGAAAAGTACTTTAAATCAACATATACGAATACATACTGGAGAGAAGCCATTTTCTTGTGAAATATGTTGTAAATCATTTGCTAAAAAAAGTAATTTAACCCAACATATGCGAACACACATTGGAGAGAAGCCACTATGATCAGTGATTATAATGGCTGTCCAAAAATCAAGACTTGATGACCAATGCTTTTAAAGAATGAATGGTCCAAGCAATGTCAGCAAGTGCAGTTTTTTTCACATGCACACACACACTATTAAAACTGACATAGTTATATAAGACAAGAAGGAATAAGTAACCTTAGAAGTTAGCATCTCCAATGATGCTGGGTTGAGAGAAAAAGATAATCAATACAAAGGTCTTATGTACGTGAAGAAAAGAAACTGGAATCTCTATCATTTCAATAATTATAAGAGCAACCAGGCTTATGTAAACGAATTTAGAAAAGATACCTGACAAATATACCTAGTAAAGCAAGCACTAAAGAGATACAAGCAACTGCACTTAAAGGGGCAGTTGTAATCTTAAAATTATCTGTTATCCAGCATATAGAATTAACCATCCGCAGCATAAACAAGAAAATAGACACAACCACGAACGTTTTCATACACAATACTGGTCTTAGAATGTGGAAGAAGAAACATAGATCTTATGGGACTAAGTGACTTATATGAGAGAAAATTATTATCTGCGACTTAATTACTCAAGGTGTAAGATCCTGCAAGTATATAAGTTGTAAAAAAATATTGTTACTACCCTTAATCACTGAGAACAAACTGAAGTTACATGAGAGAGAGGTGTATTTAAAACAAAAATAATGTGAATTTCATCTTTAAAAGCAACAACACTATTCATTAGCTTACAAGCTTATTTGCTGGAAGATACCTTTTCCGGTTCGAATAGAAATTGAGCATGTCTATCATATCCATGTTTAAAATTTCATCAGGCAAACATTCAGACTACACAGCTTAATATTTTTCTGTTTTTCACATGGATTGTTAAACATTGCTTATTTTCTCCAATAAATTTGCTTCAGTTTAATACTAGAGAAAAGCTTTATTATTCTAATGTGGTAAATCATTTTAAAAATTTACATTGGCTGGGCATGTATAAATAACTGAAGAATTCCAATTTTTCGTGTATGTGACATCCTTTTCCAGAAAATATACTATAAACTTCATTACAAAAATGGCAAAATCTATTTTTTGAAATTGTTGTTCATCCTGCTCAGAGAAAACCGAAGTTGTGAGTTCATAAGAGTGTTCCTTATTAAGACGCTGTATTCAAGGTAAACATGGAACTTCTTTTTCAATTAATGCAATCTTGAAGTACGTGGAAAATAAGTTCATGATAGTTTGTGAATAAAGTAAATTTTGTATATTCAACGAAATTCTTGTCTTTCACATAGTATCTGCCATAGTCTACTGAGTATAGTGCCGTGATTTAGAAATGCTTAGATGGCTGACTGACCAGCTTTCTTTGTACACATGCTTTTTTAACATCTCTATCTTGTTCATTTAATCAATTGTAAAGACCATCCATGTAATGATTAAACCATGACATCTCTCTATCTCTCTTCGATTTTGGCTCTCGAGATCAGTAAAACTCTTCACATGGCTCGGATCAGTTCCCCAAACTTCTTTCCTGTGATGCAACAAAAGCTGCCTAACTTAGACAAGGAGACAAAGAATCAATAATAGCTATCTAAACTAAACACATGTACATGAACTGTTTTTATTTCTAACAGGACCACTTAACTTTCCATCTTCATCTGTACACATGGACTCATAATATTATTAATCCTCTTTTCTTTTTCTACATTTATATTAACAAAGATGATCAATAAAGTAAGGAAATTTTATTTTTCCATACTTTCACAGTGCCTCTATTTGGGGAGCTGGTTTTCACCAACATTAAAAACGACCTTGTGTCACATTTTGCTTTTATGTGAAAGCAAATAAATACATACTTGGTATACTTTGATGCACAATATTTTTCACTATTCGCTTTCTTTAATACTGATTATGACCTGGTTGAACTAATTAGTTCAGTCGTAAATAAATGAATATAACGGCATAAATTAAGTGGGAATTGATTCAAACAAATCTTCTATGTATTAGTTCAGTGCCTGGATAGATGCCAGATACCTGCAAGTTGCAACTGTCCCATTGCTTACATTCAATATGCTGCTATTTCAGAGTGTGAAGGATTTTGTTTGTTGTCATAAACACTTTTTTCAAGTACTGTGGATAATAAGGTAAGTTTATGAAATGCAAAAATTCTCAGTGGTAGTTTAACTATTGAACTTCATAATTTTTCCAGATTGAAGACAATCATAGTATCATTACTCTTTAAACTAACTTACATTTACAATATATATATATTTAATCATGTACATCATAATTCAGGGCATGAAGGGTTAATACTAAAGATCGAATCATCTATTGGAAACGTGGTTTCCTTGTGTGTTGCAAAAAAAAAAAACAAAAAAAAAAACAAATCATTAATTAAATATTTAGAAATTTAAAAAGAATCGGAATCGGGAATCGTATTGGATTGGGAATTTAAGACAGAATCGATAATTGAATCGAAATCAGGGAAAAATTTGGAACTCTCCCATCACTAGTATATACACATATTTACACACACACACACACACACACACACACACACACACATATATACATGTATACACTTATGTATACACACGTATATATATATATATATATTTGTTTACTGATTTTGAGGAAAGAATTCCAACAAAGTGCTCGATTACAAAGAAAAACTTTTTCGATATAAGAGCTTAATATTTATTTATTTAATAGTACAGAAGTTCAGAAAAACATTGGTACCGTCGGTTTCAAGCCCAACATAAATGGGACCAGTTAATGGTAAACCATGGCTGACGAGAGCCTAACATTTATGTTTTACCATTAACTGGTCCCCTTTATGTTGGGCTTGAAACCGACGGTACCAATGTTTTTCTGAACTTAGGTACTATTATATATATATATGTGTGTATATATACATATATACACCTAGGGGATCAAACAAAAGGACACCGGACAAAACCAACCAGCTAATTAAAGCAAAAACAGATAAAATCCCAAATAAATAAAAAATATTAAAAATCACTTGTTATATTTTTATTTTTATTTAATTAAATTTAGGAAAATTACACACCAGAGAACAAATTTTGGCAAGGTAGGAAAATTAAGCATCTACGGATTAAATGTCAATTGGAGATAGAGTTTAAGGCCATTCTTAAAAACGATATTATTTTAAAAACGATATTGTTTTAAATAGGATTTAAGTGCCTCTCACAGAAATATACATATTTTTAAATATTAACTCTTGTTTGAAACTAAGTAAGTAAGTCGATTTTTCTAAGTTAGGTACGCGTTCTAAGAAGATTTTCCTTGTATTATCTTTTACAATTATTATATTAATAAAAAAGTAAAAAATTAAAACCCTATTACCAGAATTAATTCATCATAATAAATTTCGGTTTAATCATAAATACGTCAGTGATTATAAAATTTTGTTAATAGTTTGAAAAATATCAATTTACTCCGTGATTATTTGAAACTTGACAGAAATTCGGCAGTATTTAAACTATCGAATAGCAAGCCACTTAAATAGTATTTGAGGTGTAGTGCTTAGTTCCCATTTAAAATCATATCCCCTGATATGACGATCATCACATCTGTTTACAGTCTATTTTTATTCCGCACTTGCTTAATGTGTCTACAATTCCAAAATTACGTAATTTTGTTTGCTAATTTTCCATTGTATCATTTAATTATCAGTGATGTTTGAAAGTATTTTTCTTGACAAAAATGTTTTGTTTAGTTTTTTTTAACATTTTTTGGAACATCAAAATCAACTGCTTTCTTTGAAAGGTTACCTAGAAAATTTATGCAACTTTTTTTAAAACTTAGTTTTACAAATAAAATAAATTTATATCGTATTTTGGTGTTATTATCATTTTAGATTTAGTGATAATTTAAAAACAAATATTTATCACTAGTACCAATAATGAAAAATTAAATTAAAATTTTAAAACGATCGGTTTTGGAATCGTAAATTAGGGACACATTTTCCGATTCCAATATCTCTAAAAGTTCTGATGTTTTTAGAACGTTTTCGGTATAAAATTTAAGATTTTTTGTTAACTTTTATTTATTTTTTATTTTCTATTTTTATCCTCACCAAATGTCGCCCCTGGCATGTGCTGCTCGTAAAATAGGGACACATTTTTCCGATTCCAATACTTCCAAAAGTTCCGATATTTTACAAACTTTTTGATATATAATTTAAGATATTTTGTTAGTTTTTATTTATTTTTTCTATTTTCTTTTTTACTCTCTCAAAATGCCCCCCCCTGACATGGGCCTGTGCGTAAAATAGGGACACATTTTTCTGATTCCGATACCCCCAACAGTTCTGATTTTTTACAACATTTTCTGTATTAAATTTCAAATATTTTGTTCGCTTTTATTCATTTTAATTTATTTTTCTACTTTCTATTTTCACCCTCTCAAAATGCCGCCCCCCCCCCCCCCTGGCACGTGCCGATCGTAAAATAGGAACATATTTTTCCGATTCCAATACCTCCAGAAGTTACGATGTTTTACAAACTTTTTGGTATAAAATTTAAGATATTTTGTTAATTTTTATTTATTTTTATTTATTTTTTCTATTTTTACCCTCTCAAAATGCCGCCCCCCCTGAAATGGGCTGCTCTGCTCGTAAAATAGGGGTATTTTTTTCTGATTACAGTACCTCCAAAAATTCCGAGTTTGTACAACCTTTCCGGAATAAAATTTCAATTTTTTGTTACCTTTTATTTATTTATTTTTCTATTTTTAACCTCTTAAAATGCCGCCACTTGGCATGTACCGATCGTTAAATAGGGACACATTTTTCTGATTCCAATACCTTCAAAATAATAAAAACAACTTTTAAAATTAAACATTTCTTAAAAAGTATATTGTCTTATGCTTTTAATAATTCGTGGAAATACGTGTCCTTTCTCACGCCGTCTCCACAACTCTTCCATTAGATGCGAATGGTACAAATTATCATTAGTCGCTACCATCCTCATCTTCCTTTTCATGTGACCAGAATCCCTTCACAGTTTATTAAATATTAATTACATATTTTTTAATTTTAAAACTTTAATAATTTTTATTTTTATTTTAAAACTAATAATTCGTAATATTCGTGACTTAATTGACGGTGTAAAATACTGATGTGCCCCTTCTAGAGTTGTCGAACTTTGCCGAGACTTAACTGCAAGACTGCTAACTTGACGAAGTTCAAAATTTTAAACCCGCATTTGAGAGAGAGAGAGAGAGAGAGAGAGAGAGAGAGAGAGAGAGAGAGAGAGAGAACTGTGAGTTTGTGCGTTACAGCATTTTTGAAAGAAAAAGGTGTAAATAGCTTGAGTAACACAAAGAAAATATCCAGAGTTACTTATAAACTCACCAGGGCTTAAACAACATGTTTAGAAGTGTATAAGAGAAGTAACTCTAAATATTTTTTGAGTTATTTCCCATTGTGCAGACGAGGACGTAAATCAATGTATATAGAAATTACACTTTCAATGTGTAAAATATATATTCGTGTCCGAATTCTGCCAAGGACGACGATGATATACTAGCAGGGAGACTCGACGTTACTCAGGATTAAATGATGATCAACGCATGTTTAACCCCTCCCCCTATTTTTATTGTCATCAAAATCGGTGAAATCGCCCATTTTTTAAAATTAAATCGGATTGATTATTACTTGCTCTCTAGTTGGGGACTCATCGCAGTGTCAGAAATTTTGTGAAAATAGCGAATAATTCCACCCCATCTTTCCAAGCTTATAACTCCTCGAAAAATGCAATTCAAGCCCTAATTTTTTTTTCAATTAAAGGAGCAAGGACCAAGATTTCATTAAAAAAAACAAAAAAAAAACGTGTTTTTTTTTTAAAAAAGGTTTTAAACTTCGGACTTTACAGGTAAAATTCTACGAGAACAATATGTTCTTTTTGTTTTAAATTTGAATATATTATGTATTGACCTTTTCTCTTCAATTTGTGAGTAAATAATTATGTACTTATCCGGGTCTAAATTAATTATTATTAGACATTTACAAAATGGGAGGCGTGAATTATTCGACCCCCTGTCTTTCCAAGCTTATAACTCCTCGAAAAATGTAATTCAAGCCCTAATTTTTTTTTCAATTAAAGGAGCAAGGACCAAGGTTCCATAAAAAAAAAAAAAGAAAAAAGAAAAAACAAATAACGTGGTTTAAAAAAAAGGTTTTAAACTTCAAACTTTACAGGTAAAATTCTAAAAGAACACGATGTCCTTTTTTTTTTTAATTTGAATATATTATGTATTGACCTTTTCTCTTCAATTTGTGAGTAAATTAATTATTTACTTTCCGGTTACTAAATTAAGTATTTACTTTTTAATAGACACTTAAAAATTGGGAGGGGGGGGCCCGTGAATTTAAAAAAAAAAAACGTTTGTCTAAAATATTATATTCGATTTATTGGAAAGAACATAAAATTTCACACTGACCCTGAAAATATCGTAAAAATAGAATCAATAGAAAAATTTTGATAGATTTTTAAAGTTTAAAGATTGAAAAATATTGAGTTCGGAAAATTCATTACTGTTTAAAAAAAAACAAAAAAAAAAATATTTCTATTACTTTTAAAACAACTGTAATAGTTTATTTTGGAAGTATAATCCTTAAAAAAAATACATAACCCACTTTTAACAGAAATTCCGAGATTTTTATATTGTATTCGCAGTTTCGTGTTAGGGGTGTCAAAAATTCCTACAAAAATTCTGATAAGCTCACATGCCTCCCTGCAGTGACTTAGTGCGCAATACAATATTATTGCTTATATTTAAGAACCTACTGCTGATTTTATAAAATTATTTTTTATATATAATGTTTTGAATTAAAGTTTAAAATGCAAAAAGTCAAGTATTATGGTTCAGTTGTGCTCTAAACAGGAACATCAATTTAGAACGCCCCCCCCCCCTATCATATAAAAGGACCTACTGTTGATTTTATGCGTCTGGCATAACTACTTATGCGGTAACAATGACTTGAATTTTAAGTTTAAAATGAAAAAGTTAAGTGCCATGGTGTAATTGTGCTTTAAACAGACACATTCATTTCAAACGCGCTCCTATCATATAAAAGAATCTACTGTTGAGTTTATACGTCGGGTCTTTCTGTTTGTGTGGTAATAAAACTTCTTAAGTGCATTTGTGATGTTAGGCTGTGTAAAATGTAAACTTTCATTCATCGGATTTCGATTATCAATACTTATCAAAGACATTCTGATACGAAACCTATTTCAGAACACTGTCAAGTACATAAAGTACCTTCGTGTGAAATTTCATAAAATCGGCCTCGTCGTTTTTAAGTGCATAGGGAAGGAACTCACAGGCACAGACACACACATACAGACAAAGTTCCTGAGAGAGAGAGAGAGAGAGAGAGAGAGAGAGAGAGAGAGAGAGAGAGAGAGAGAGAGAGAGAGCTTATTGAAAATTAATTCAAATTTTCAATATAGCTTTTTACAATGGTCGACCATTTTTATCTTTTTTACTTGTGTACAGAAATAAACCAACAGAAGTTATTTCCCCTTAATTGTCTTATATTTCTCATTTTTATCATAGTAAACAAATCCGACAAAGTTCTTGTAGATGATGAAAAATAACCATGACTGTACATTCAAAGTTCTTTTGGTCGTTGAAGTATATCAACATTAACAATGCATAATGAATAAAAATGCACAAGACAAAATAACATTATAGATAGATCGCCAGACGGTACGTCTCATAGGGAAAGATCGTCTCCCGGTCCTTTTATTTACAAAAAAAAGAGATTTTAAGACTGTCGCGCCCTCTAGTGGTAGTTCATTGAAGTGCAAGGGAGATAATCCGTAGTTCATTGAAGTGTAAGGGAGATAATCCTGTCCAATATATTACATCCCTTCAATCTTACTCTGGATCATGAACATAGTCTTCAAATTTTTTTGGTGGTCTCCGAATACGACTTGCGAGAGGGTGGTGATGCCGATTTTTCTACCACTGCTGGAGTCTCTGCAACCTTTTCCATATGCCTGCTCTCAGGTATTAAACTTTCCTCAGGACTGTCGGGTGTGCTGGAAACTTCAGGTGTGCCAAAACTCTCAAGATTCTTTGCCACATTATCTGCTTGTATCTCAGGCGTAAATTCCACTGCTACTGATGATGAGAGTTTCACAAGCTGGTCCACATACCTCCTTACTAGCCCTCTACCGGTTTCCACTTCAAAATTCCCTGCTCCCAACTGTCTGGTAATGGTACCTTCAATCCATCGCTGAGTAGATCCATAGTTACGCACAAGCACAGGATCGGCTACTTTAAATTCACGGAGCGGCACCATTACCTTGCTCCCCCTTTCCATTTTATTTTTTACATCCATAGCCTTGTACGTGTCTGGCTTTGCCAAATGAAACGCTGTTCGTAACTGCCGTTTGAACATCAGCTCGGCAGGAGAAACCCCAGTTGATGAGTTTGGAGTTATCCTATAAGTGAATAAAAATCGGTTCACCTTGGTTTCAAGTGTTGCCTTGCCGTCTGTATTCATCCTTTTAAGCGCTTCCTTGAAGGTGCGTACACTGCGTTCTGCTAGTCCATTCGAGGAAGGATGGTAAGGAGCTGTGAAAATGTGCCAAATTCCATTAGCATTCATGAATGCTTTGAATTCTTCACTTGTAAAACAGGGACCGTTGTCACTCACAATTAATACAGGTAGTTCATGAGTTGCGAAGATCCCTCTCAATTTTTCAATTGTGGTCATAGCAGAAGATGATTTTGTAATGCCAACTTCAGTCCACTTTGAATGAGCATCCACTACTATCAAAAACATGTGCCCCAAAAATGGACCCGCATAATCTAAGTGGATTCTCTCCCATGGTGAACTTGGATATTTCCAGCAATGAATGGGAGCCTTGCCGGGGTTGTTTTGATAATGTATGCAGGTTCCACAAGCTTTACCGGCTCTCTCAATATCTGCATCAAGATTTGGCCACCACACATAGCTGCGAGCAAGGGCCTTCATTCGCACGATCCCTATGTGTGTCTGATGTAATTGTTGCAACACTTTTGTTCTGAGTATAGCCGGAATTACTACTCTACTCCCCCATAATACGGTACCATCTTCACATGTCAACTCTGTCCGTTTGTTGAAGTAGGGCTTCATTGCCGTGTCTGGAATACACCTACTCCAACCATTCAGGATGTATTCGTACACCCGACTCAAAGTAGGGTCTCTTCTTGTCTCCAATCTTACTGCCGCCACAGTCACTGGAGCATCAACCAAGTTCATCATGTGTATCCTGTTAGAATTAGGTGTGACATCTTGCTCCTGCACACTGATTGGAAGACGACTGAGGCAATCTGCATTTCCATTAAGGGACCCGGCACGATACTCCAACCTGTAATTATAGGCAGCCAGAAATATGGCCCAGCGTTGAACTCTGGCAGCAGCAAGAGAAAGGATCGGCTTGTTTTCAGCAAACAACCCCAATAACGGTTTGTGGTCAGTGAACAACGTAAAATTATTCCCATACAGATATTGGTGCAACTTTTTCACCGCAAAGACTAGGGCCAGCCCCTCCTTCTCAATGTGCGCATAATTCCGTTCTGCCTCAGACAGGGTTCGTGATACGTAGAATACTGGTTTCTCCCTTCCATCTTCCAGTTTGTGAGCCATTACAGCGGTTCAAGTATAGTTTTTTTTGTTTTTTTTATTACATTTTCACCCCAAACAAGGCAAATTGCCACTTTGGTGTAGGGGGCTACTATCAGGGGCAACAACTACTGGGGTACTATGTAGGGATTTGGGCAGCAAGGTGTCGGTTCACGTTACACTTGAACTTCTGCACGTCAGTACTGTTGGGGAAGCAGGGACCTGGAATGGAATTCCAGAGTCTAGCGGTTCTGGGGAAGAAACTATTGGAGTAAAAAGATCTTTTACATCTAGGGATCTCTACAGTGTGGGGGTGGGATTTAGCTGCCTGTCGGGTTTGTCGAGGGTGCACACGTCGTGGGGGCACAAGTGTCTGCAGTTCGTCAGAGCATTCACCACTAAAATACTTCTAGAAAAGGCAGAGGGATTCAACATTTCGTCGATGGGACAGAGGCTGAAGCTTAGATGCCAGTTCAGGGCCTATCAGGTTTGCGACTCTCTTTTGAACCTTGTCAAGGAGCGAGAGACTAGTAGCAGATGCACCAGCCCAGATGTGGCAGCAATACTCCATACATGGGCGAATGGTGGCCTTATAGAGGTACAGGATACTTTCGGGTGTTAGTAGTTTTCTAGCACGGTAGAGAGAGCCCACCTTTCTTGCAGCGGCCCTGGCAATGCCTTCAATGTAATTGTTCCAACTCATGTTTCCTGTGAACGTTAGGCCAAGGAGTTTGAAAGATTGACTCTCAGATAAAGAGTCGTTGGCCATTGCTATGGGTGGTAGAGAGGGTTTCTTGTAATTATTGAATGAAACTAGTTTAGTCTTGGCAGCATTGAACGCGACCAACCACTTTTGTCCCCATTCCACTACAGATTGGAGGTCTTCCTCTAGTGTTTCTGCCATTTCTTTAGAAATGTGTTCATTCGTCTTCCTGTCGTGCCTGCCATAGAGTGTAGTGTCATCAGCATATATACCCATCTCAGAGGCAATGTTGTCGGGGAGGTCATTTATGAATATCAGGAACAATAGAGGTCCAAGGATAGAACCCTGGGGCACCCCCGCATTTATATCATATTGTTTAGATGTACGACCGTCGAGGACAACCTGGATTTTTCTCTTATCTAAGAAGGATTTAATTATGTTAAGTATTCTACCAGTGATACCGTATGATCTGATTTTACTGAGGAGACCCTCATGCCATACCCTGTCAAAAGCCTTAGATATATCTAGAGCTACCGCTTTGCCCTCCCCCGCGTTGTCCAGTGAATGGTATATACGTTCAGAGATCACAGTTAGGATGTCTGCTGTGGAACGGGCTTGTCTAAATCCATATTTTTTGTCAGTCAGTAGTTTAGCATCTGTAAGATGATGGACTAGAGCATGGTTAATTATGGTCTCAAATATTTTGACAAAAAGTGGGAGGAGGCTAATGGGGCGATAATTTGATGGGTCTGTCCTTTCGCCAGAATTCTTGAATACTGGTACAACAGAAACAGTTTTCCAACAGACCGGAAAGCAAGCTTCATTAAGGCATTTGTTGTAAAGTTTGGAGAGAACTGAAGCTACTTCGGCTGAGCACTTTTTTAATAGCACAGCTGGTATAAGATCGGGTCCACATGCTTTTGAGGTATCAAGGTTTTTTATGATGGCATGCACCTGAGCAGGGGTGGTTTTCAGATCGTCTAGTGTGGCGTCTGTCCGCATAGGAAAGTCAGGTAGGGGGTGGTTGGAAGGGTCCAGTGTGGAGTTTGAGGCAAACCGACTGGCAAGCATGTTAGCCTTGTCAGTTGCCGAGGAGACAACCTCGTGATTGTTGGTTAGTGGGGGAATTGTTGATTACCCATTATTTACTACACTGTTGTAGATTTTCCAGAAGTCTCGAGTTCCTTTGGCAAATGACTATGATAATAGTTAAGTGCCCCTAGGTAGGCTCTTAATTCTGTGATGTTTTGCGGTCGAGGTGCCTCTGTCATGGCGGCTACTTTGTCTGGAAGAGGCGCTATGCCTTCCTTACTAATTCTGAAACCCAGATATGTCACTTCAGGAAGGAGAAACTTGCACTTACTTCTCTTTAATTTTAATCCGGCCTTATCTAGAGCAGCAAATATCCTGTATAAATTCTTCAGATGACTACTGTCATCACTACCTGAAACCAGGATGTCATCCACACGCACCTTGCAAAAAGGAATGTTCTTCAATCTTTTGTCCATCTCCCTTTGAAAAATCCCTGTAGCACTGTGTACCCCAAATTGTAGTCTGGTGGGCTGGTATAATCCTTGGTGAGTGTTTACTGTTAGCAGTTCCTGGGTTTCTGCATCCAATTCCAGCTGCTGATAGGCATGGATCAAGTCGAGCTTGCTAAATTTTTGACCCTCTTTCAAAGTAGCAAATATATCTTCTGTCCGAGGAAGAGAGTAATAGTCACATGGTGATGCCCGGTTTACTGTTTGTTTGTAATCTCCACAGATCCGGATGCCTTCATTATTATTTTTGGCAACCGGTACAATGGGGGCAGCCCACCTAGAGTATTCCACTCTTTTGTAAATTCCCTGGTTTTCCAGGCGATCTAGCTCCTTTTCCACATCCTCTTTTATGGCATAAGGTACTGGTCTTGCCCAACAAAATTTGGGACTCACCGTTTTATCAATGGGTATTTTGACCTTAAAATCCTTTAAACACCCCATTTCTTCACTGAACAGCGAATCAAATTCTTTTAAAAGCCTTTCCAACCTCGAAGGGGGATCTTCCTGGTATAAAGGAAACATGCTTCTCCAATCCAGCTTTACCTTATTCAACCAGTTGCGGCCAAGAAGTGTCGGTACATTACCTTTCCCCACCAGCAAAGGTAGTCGATGCTTTAACCCTTCCTGGATTACTTCCACGTCTGTGGTCCCATGTGGTTTCACTAATTCACCAGTGTACGTTCTCAACTTGACATGGCTTTCCTTTAGATCACGAACTTGGCCAATTTTATTGAATTTTTCTAGGCTCATTACTGTGCATGCAGCTCCAGTGTCCACTTCCATGACCACTTTCTCTTGATTAATTAGCAGTTCCACTAATACTGGTGGTGTCCGCAGGTTAGCAACTGTGTGCAAGTCTAGCCTTTCCATATTTATTTCCATTTCTTCACAACAATTTTCCTCCACATTGTTCACCATCCTGCTTTCCTTACCTCGTTTTTCGGAGGTAGGAGGCTTGCTCTCTTCTTGCCTACACTTCCGACGAGTATGCCCTATTCGCCTGCATTTAAAACATTCCTTGTTTTTAAACTGGCACTTGTCCGCTTGGTGGCCAGTGCTTCCACAACGATAACACTCTCGTTTTAATAGTAACCTGTGTACGGACGTTTCACTTCCACTCGTCTGTGCTCCCAACATCAACTTGGAATATTTCCTTGCCGCTTCCATAGACACTGCTATTTCAATGGCCTTGTGCAAAGTTAGCATTCTTTCGCCCAGCAAGTGCTCCTGTATCTTCTCATCTTTCACTCCCACAACCAAACGATCACGTATGTGTTCATTTACTTTTTCTTCAAAATTGCAATGTTCCGACATTTTTCTCAGTGTGGCCACATATTCACAAATGGACTCACCTTCTTGTTTGTCTCTCGTGTTGAATAAGAAACGTTCATGTGCCTCTCCATCAGAATACATAGTTCTTCAAATGTTTTCTGCTCTGGCCTGTTTTCGGCTAAACCCCTGAGAATAGCATAATTTTTTGCCCCAATAACCGACAAAAATATAGCACGTTTCTTACCTTCATTCAACACATCATTGGCAGTAAAAAAAAACTTTACTCTCTCAATATAGTGCGACCATTCTTCTTCCGCACTATTCCATTCTCCAATGGTGCCTAATAAAGCCATTTTTATCTGCTACTCGGCAACTTTTCCTCATTCGATTTGTTGTGGGTGTTCGCCTTTAATTTTAAATTGTCTTGTTACTCCTCCGCATTATTCGTTCCTCATCGCCAATTGAAGTATATCAACATTAACAATGCATAATGAATAAAAATGCACAAGACAAAATAACATTATAGATAGATCGGCAGACGGTACGTCTCGTAGGGAAAGATCGTCTCCCGGTCCTTTTATTTACAAAAAAAAAAAGAGATTTTAAGACTGTCGCGCCCTCTAGTGGTAGTTCATTGAAGTGCAAGGGAGATAATCCGTAGTTCATTGAAGTGTAAGGGAGATAATCCTGTCCAATATATTACAGCCGTTCCGTAAAATCGTCTCTTCAACAGCTGGTTTCTCTCCACTAAGCTTTGTGAATTTTTTTTTAGTTATGTTCCAATACAGGGATATTTCGGATTTTAAGTCTTTTCTAACATTTCGGATTTTTATATCTTTACCGATATTTCTTCTTCTCCAGCATGTTGCATGAACACAACAGGTGATGAAGAAAAATGGAAATCTAAGGATTTGCATAGACCCAAGACCACTAAATAAGGCTTTGAAAAGGGAACATTTCCAACTGCCTACATTGGATGATTTGCTGACAGAACTGGCTGACAGCAAAGTATTTTCCATCCTGGATTTACGAGATGGATTTTGGCATTTGAAATTGGATGAAGTCAGCAGTCATTTGACTACATTTACCATGCCATTTGGTCGGTTTCAGTGGGAAGTTTTACCATTTGGGATTACTCCAGCTCCAGAGATATTTCAAAAGGCCCTCTTTAACAATGTATGGGATTTAGACGGTGTGATCAACAAAGCAGATGATCTTCTGGTGATTGGGAAAGGTAAAACAATGGAGGAAGCAACAGCTGATCATGACAAAAAACTGAGAAAACCGTTGCAGAGATGCCGTGATCGTGGGATTCGATTGAATGCTGGAAAATTGAACCTACGACAAACATCTATATCTTTCCTAGGTCACACGATAACCAGTGATGGGTTACTCCCTGACCCTGGGAAGATAAAAGCTATAAAACAGATGCCATGCCCAACAGATGTTAAAGGTGTGCAAAGATTGGCTGGATTTGTGAACTACTTGGCAAAGTTTCTGCCACATATTTCTGACGTGATGGCCCAAATTCGGAATTTAGTGAAGGCAGATGTGCCATGGATTTGGTCTCAAAGTCATGAAAAAGCTTTTGAAAAAATTAAAAGGTTAGTGAGTGAGGCACCAGTATTGAGATACTATGAACCTAACAAACATTTGGTCATTCAATGTGATGCAAGTGAGAAGGGTATGGGGGCTGCACTACTGCAGGAAGGTCAACCCTTAGCCTATATCAGCTGTGCGCTGACTGACACAGAAACCCAATATGCGTAAATTGAAAAAGAACTGCTAGCAGTAGTCTATGCTACCGAACGGTTTCATCAATATACGTTTCGTCGACAGATAACGGTACTGACCGATCATAGGCCATTAGAAGCTATCATGAAAAAAGAGTTGGGAAAATGCCCCAAACGACTGCAAAACATGCTGATGCGATTACAGGCTTACAATGCTACCGTTCTGTACCATCCAGGTAGGAAGATGTTCCTTGCAGACACGCTATCAAGAGCATATATCCACGGAGTGAACAGTGAAGATATGGACAATGAAGATGATGTCAAGGAAGCTGAATACATTCCTGTAACAGAGAGGAGGCTGCTTAAACTGCGCTCAGCCACAAAAGAAGACCGAAGCATGCAGCAGTTGCAGCAAGTAATTGTGGAGGGATGGCCAGACGAAAAAATACATCTTGACCCAGAGGTGAGACCGTTTTTTGGTATACGAAATGAAATGACTGTACAAGATGGGCTAATTTTCAAGGGTAATCGTGTAGTGGTTCCAATTACCCAGCGGGCTATACTGAAGGAGAAGCTGCATTCTACACACCTAGGAAATGAAGGATGTTGCAGAAGGGCAAGAGAATGTTTGTATTGGCCAAACATGAACAGTGAGATCAGAGACTATGTTTCAAAATGCCCCACATGCAGAAAATATGAAGTAGCCAATCCAGCCGAACCATTAATGGCTCATGAAGTTCCTGACAGACCCTGGGCGAAAGTGGGAGTGGACCTGTTTAAGTTTACAGATAGAGACTATCTTTGTACTGTGGATTACATGAGCAACTTCTGGGAAATTGATCATCTTCAAAATACAGAAGCTAAGACAGTAGTAACAAAACTGAAACATCATTTACACGACATGGAATACCAGATCAGGTGGTAACTGATAATGGGCCTCAGTTTAGCAGCCAGGAATTTTCCACCTTTGCTAAAAAGTGGTGTTTCATACATACACCTGTCAGTCCATACAATAGCAAGGCGAATGGGAAAGTGGAATCTGCAGTAAAAATGGCAGAGAAGCGATGGAGGATAAGACTGATCCATACCTAGCAATGTTGGATCATAGGAATACACCATCTAAGGGTCTCTTATCACCAGCTCAGAAGCTGATGTCAAGGAGAACAAAAACGCTTCTCCCAACTAGAGAGGAGTTACTCAGACCAGAATTGGCCAAAAACCTCAAAAAGTGTATCAAACGAGACAGCAGGAGACAAGAACAGTTTTTTAACCACAAAGTGAAACCACTTCAACCGCTACACCCTGGAGATGTAGTACGGATGAAGCCCCACATAAAGGGCCAGAGAGAGTGGAAGAAGGCAATTGTATAGGAGAGACTGGATGAGCGGTCATACCATGTAAAAGTGAATGGGGAGCTATATCGATGGAATAGGGTCGACTTGAAAAATACTGCAGAAGCACCCCCACTTACATCGTTGATTCACCAGCCATGCAGAGTGCAGAGCGAAATAGTCAGGAATGAAGGTAACGGCATAGAAGAGAGAGATGACACAGGCCAACCTGGGTATGAAGGTGAATTGGGAGAGGGAGTTAACCTGACACCACCCCCAATGATATCAAGCCCCAAACAAACAAAAGCAAGCCTACGGACAACATGGTCGGGAAGAGTAGTGAGAGACCCTGTGAGATTCAAGGACTACACGAAAAAAAGTAGGGAAGGGCAGAATAATCCCTGTTAGGCAGGAGGGTAGTCTGCCCAATGAATGCCTAGGTCACTTTTTTTATACATATTTTATTTTAATTCCGTTCAGACGTTTTTTTTTTGTTGTTGTTTGTTTTCTCCTTTCTTTGAGAAAAGGGAAGATGTTGCATGAACAGCAACAGGTGTTACACCGTTTGGAGTAACGCCCCTTGGAGGTGACCGGTGTAAGAAGAGTATAAATTAAAGATGGTTTCCGAGTAAACAACGACTGGTTTTATGTTATATTTTATCCGTGGGTATCCTCACACATGAAACAGTCTAGACATGCCACAACATAACCATCACTTGGTTAGCTTCTCCAAATTTCCAGATTTCCAACTGATTTTAAGTCCATTTTTACGTTTTCATTGATGGAGACAAAGTATACGCGTCTGTAGCATCAGACCGCAAATTGTCGCAAATCTTCAAACAAAACAAGTGGGAACTTTCCAAACTAATCGGCAAGTACAATTCAGTCATACAACAATCATCATCATCATAAATATGTAAAAAGAGTAAGAAGGAAGAAGAAGGGGGGAAAAAGGAAGAAAGATTAAGCAATAATAAAATTCCAACACTTCATCACCACCACTCCACCAGTAGGTGTACCAGATTTTGGGGGGAATTTTTTACACCCCTAGCGCAAAACTGCGAATAAAACATTAAAAAAAAACTCGTAATTTCTGTTTTTAAAGTGGGTTGTTTATTTTCTTTATGGAATATACTTCCAAAATAAGCTATTAAAGTTGTTTAAAAAATAACAGAAATATTATTTTTTTTTAAAAACAGTATTTACAAAGTGACGGCACGCCTTCATGCAGCCATTTTTGTTACGTAATGACATCAATTGAATTTTACGAGTTAAATATTTTTAAACTTTAAAAATCTATCAAAAATTTTCTAATGGTTCAATTTTTACGATATTTTAAGGGTCGATGCTAAATTTTATGCTCTTTCCAATAAACCGAATATAATATTTTAGACAAACGTTTTTTTTTAAATTCACCTCCCCATTTTGAAATATCTATTAAAATTTAAATAATTAATTTACTCACCAAAGTTTTATATATCACAAATTGAAGATAAAAGATCAATAAATTAAATATTCTAATTAAAAAAAAAATGAAGTGTTTTTTGGCAATTTACCCGTAAAGTCCAAAGTGTAAAACCTTTAAAAAAAAAAAAACACGTTGATTTTTTTTTTTAATGGAAGCTTATGTTATGCTTATATTGTAAAGTAAATATCGGACGCTTACGACAATTTTTTCTATTTCATTCAATGTTTTCTTTTTTTAGATATTAAAAAAAATTCTCTCGATAAAGAAGTATTACAATATATTGATCAAAAACTCTTTGTACCCCTATATCTTGGAAACCTTTATAAAACATCATCAATCCTAAAGTCTCAGCGCACTTAATAATAACCACAACCACAACCGTTCTTTTTCAGCATTCTTGTTCTCTCTCTAATTTCGGAGGTACCCCAAAAAGGGGACCCACTGAAATGGTGACCTTTTTTCAAACTTCGTTAAAATCTATGGTAACCGTCATAAATCTAGCCGGATTCCTTACTAATCTCCATGAACATGTCATCCTCATTCCTTCAGTATTTTGGTTTGCTGGGGATGGTGTCGCCGGCTCATTCCTTCTCTTCTATTACTTTCGAGCCAAGGTGTTTGCGAATTACAAACCTCTTCTGTACTTGGCAGTTCAGTTATTGGTGCCTCCTCGCTAGGCCTTTGGTATGACTGAGGGATCAATGATGGTGATGGGAGTGCTTCTGCTGTTTTTTTAAAATCCACCCTATTATGTCGGAGCAACTCCCCATCAACTTTGACATGGTATGACCTCTCATCCAGTCTCTGCCACACAACTGCCTTCTTCCACTCTCACTGACCTTTTATGTGTGATCTAATACGTCCCACATCTCCATGTTGCACTGGCTGAAGTGGTTTTACTTTCCGGTTGAAATAATGCTTTTGCTTTCTGCTGTCCCACTTAACTGTTTTGCTTAGATTTTTGTGTAGTTCTGGTCTGCGTAGGTCCTCTCTGGTTGGAAGAAGTGTCTTTGTTCTTCTTGACATTAGCTTCTGCGCAAGTGATAAGTGACCCTTGGCTGGCGTATTCCTGTGATCCAGCATCGCTAGGTATGGATCAGCCTTATCTTCCATTGATTTCCGGAAAATGTCCTTTGCCATCTTTACAGAAGATTCTACTTTTCCATTTGCCTTGCTATTGTAAGGACTGACAGGTGTATGTGCAAAACACCACTTTCTTGCAAAGGTGGAGAATTCTTGACTACTAAACTGTGATCCATTATCAGTGACCACCTGATCTGGTATCCTCTGTCATGCAAAATGGTGCTTAAGCTTAGTGATCACCGTTCTAGCTTGTGTAGTTGGGAGATGGTCAATTTCCCAGAAATTACTCATATAATCAATGGTGCAGAGATAGTCTCTACCTGCAAAGCTAAAGAGATCTACTCCTACTTTTACCTAGGGTCTCTCCGGAATTTTATGAATCATTAAAGGCTGCAGGATTGGCTAGCTCATATTTTCTGCACATTGGGCATTTTGAAACAAAGTCTCTGATGTTACTATTCATATTTGGCCAGTACAAGCATTATTTTGCAGCATCCTTCGACCCCTAGGTGTGTGGAATGCAATTTTTCTTTTAACACTGCTCGCTGTGTTGTTGGTACTACTACTCGTTTTCCTCTGAATATTAATCCGCCTTGTACCGTCATTTCATTCCGCATGCTGAAATATGGCCTCCCCTCTGGGTCAAGATGTACTTTGTCTTCTGGCCATCCTTCCACAATTACTTGCTGTAACATCTGCATACATCTGTCCTCTTTTGTGGCCGAGTGCAATTTGAGAAACCTTCCATCTGTCACTGGAATATATTCTGTTTCCTGGACATCATCATCATCATTGATACATCCATGAATGTATGCCCTTGATAATGTGCCTGCTAGGAACATCTTCTTACCAGAATGGTATAGAACAATTAAATTGTAAACTTGCAACTGCATTAACATATTTTGCGGTCGCTTTGGGTATTTCCCAATTCCTTTTTCATTATTGCTTCTAATGGTTTATGATCAGTCAGTACTATAACCTGTTGATCAAATGTGTATTGGTGAAACCGTTCACAAGCATAAACCACTGCCAATAGTTCTTTCTCAATCTGTGCATATCGGGTTTCTGTGTCTGTAAGTGCTCAGCTAATATATGCTAAGGGTTGACCTCCTTGTAGCAATGCAGCCCCCATTCCTTTCTCACTTGCATCACATTGAACGACCAATGGTTTGTTGGGGTCATAGTATCTCAATACTGGTGCTTCACTCACCAACCTTTTGATTTTCTCAAGAGTTGAGAAAACTTTGCTATCAGCAAGTTCTGGGAGGAGATCGTCCAGTACCGGTAACTGGAAATGCTCCCGTTTAAGAGTCTTATTTAATGGTCTGGGGTCAATACATATCCGTAACTTTCCATTTTTTTAGATTACCAGTGATAAGGCACTTACCCATGGTGATGGCTCGTCCACTGGTTCTTTTTGACCAGTCTTTCTAATTCAGCTTTCACCTTTACCTTGATAGTCACTGGTATTCTTCGAGCCGTTGTAGCATGTGATGTTACGTTGGAGTTCACCTCCAGATGAACCTCTCCAGGTAACGTACCCATGCTTCCTGGAATACATCCTGAAATTCGAATATGATGCTGGCTGCTGTCTTTTTGAGATATGTTTGCAACCCTCTTAAATTTGTCATTGTTCACACTAATGAGTGCCATTTGCTGGATGGAAGTCTTCCTTTACAATGACAAACTTCACTGCATTTAAACTTCTTTTTTCATATTATTCAAACGCAAATAGATCACAATGACCAGATAAAGCAAAACAATCTTTTTTTTTTTTTTTTTTGTGTGTGTGTGCAATCTAACACAATAAATCAAACATTATTTATCTTCGTTTATTTTTCTTACAATACATTTTCCATTTTGTATTCTTCCTTGGAACTCTGTTCATCCGACCGCTGCGAACATGTTTCATTATCTTTTCATGCGGCTTCCCATTAATGAGAACAACACAACACGTACACTTGGTTTACTAGCATCTTGTTTTATTCTCACGCCATTATCTACAATACAAGTCTGTCACCGCCAAGGGAGGTTACTCTAGCGGTGTAACTGGAGATTAGTTCCTCATGCAACAGTCTGTCTCGTGGCTGACGTTCTGGAGACCCGCCAGAAGTTAGATCGAGCGTACCGGAAAACGAAATGAGACCAAATTGACAATTCGGAAATTTAAAATAAAAAAAATTTAATGGCTAATGTTTTTAAAATAAGTAATTTCATTTTT
The DNA here is from genome assembly GCF_053919585.1 of Euprymna scolopes. Lineage (NCBI taxonomy): Eukaryota > Metazoa > Mollusca > Cephalopoda > Sepiida > Sepiolidae > Euprymna > Euprymna scolopes. The sequence continues at coordinate 837,280 of NC_136484.1, forward strand.
TACTTTGGCTGACGTCATCGGCTCGGATGTTGTACGCAATTCGTTCGAGGGAGCATTCATTATTCCGAAAAAGAAAGAAGTTTGGCGTGTGTTGCCTTTTTTTTTTTTTTTAAAGACATTAACCATTAAAGTTTTTACATTTTAAATTTCCGAGTTGTCAATTTGGTCCCATTTCGTTTCCGGTTCGCTCGATCTGACTTTTTGATCACTTGCTCCTGAATGTCAACCTATTTCACATTCTTCGTTAGCTATTTACACGAGACATACATATTTTAATCATGATTTTCTCTAGTTCAGATGGGTAGAGTAAATAAACTTTTAACTCGAAATGGCCTCTAATGTAATACAGTAATGTACTAATGTATAACATAAGAAACAGGAGAGAAACTTTTATAATGCATACACAGCTTTATTTTCTCATATACTCTCAATACGCTTCCAAGGGGTTTTACCGAAATTACGTTAGCTGACTATAACTTTTTAAATAAACAAACGAACAAAAAGAAATTTTGAAGTGGATTACATAAAAAATAGTAAAATAATAATAAAAGCAAGCGAAAAAAATATATTGTAACCTTAGGAAAAAAATCTCATTTCGTTTTACTATAATATTTAGTTTCATTTTAATTTTTGAAAAAAAAAATGAAACAAAACAAAAAACAAAAATGTAGTAGGCAAAGCAAACAAAAAAAAATACAACTAAAAACAGACGGAACACTGCTAATTCTGCTACACTCCCTCCTGATCTCATGATAACAAACAGGGCATGCCCACGTGTTTGTGCCTTGTATAGGCATGCGCGACAACAAAACTTGGGTTTTTATAAGCGGAAGTTTCGAGGTTGTCAGGAATCTACAGGCGCATGCGCAAGAGGAGGGATTGAGATAGTGGTATAAAAGGCAGGTCGAGTGAGAAGGTTGTTGTTGTTGTCATTGGACGTTACAGTGACACGTGCGTTAGCAGGTGATTAAGAGGCTGTTTTTTTTTGTGTGTCAAGTCACGCACCTCGGTGAAGATCATATAAGTCGTGCACCTCGGTGAAGGTGAAGGTCATAAGCTATTTCGTTTTGTCTCTTTTCCTGGACAACTATGGCTGGGACAAAATTTGATTTAAAACTAATACCCGAATTCGACAGATCCACTTCTGTTGTCGACTGGGTTGAAAGGGTTTAGCTGACCTGCAACCTCTGTGAAGTAAAGGGGGTGCATACCGTGATTCCCCTGAGATTGGCTGGAGGCGCCCTAAGTGTATATCAGCAACTTAGTGCCGTGGAGAAGGCTGATGTTACCTGTATAAAAAATGCTTTATACAAGGCATTTGCTATGGATCCCTCCACGGCCTACGAAACATTTGCCTCTAGGAAGCTCATGCCAGGAGAAACCGTGGACATCTTCTTCGCGGAGCTAAAGAAACTTGCAGTTCTATTTGGCAATGGAGTGTCAGAGCAGACACTGGCATATGCGTTTGTGGCCGGCCTTCCCACCCATGTTAAGCAACTGTTGAGGGCTTCCACCAGCGTATCTGTAACGCCCATAGAACATTTGTTAGAATGCGCTCGAGCCATTATCAGAGATGAGGAGGACCTGAGGGAACCAGATGTAATGATGGCGCAGGCAGCCAAGACTAATGCTGAAAAGAGTCCCAGTTTGAGACCCACGACCAATGAGAGATGTTTCTGCTGCGGCCAGCGAGGCCATTTCGCAAGAAGTTGTACTAACAAGGGGCGGGGGCACCCGCACTGTTTCCAATGTGGTAGTTATGGACATTTATCCCAAAATTGTGTGGGAAATTCATCAGGGGCAGGACGTCAGCACCCCCCTATTCCCCGGACAAGATTTAATTGAGGCGCAACTGACAATAAATGTGTACGTGGACCAAGTGCCTTGTTAAGCTCTTCTCAACTCCGGGTGCTCACACACCATCATGAGTGCCAAGTTGTGTCGAAACTGGACAAAGCAGAACATCAAAGTAACCACAATAGGTGGCAATACGCAAGCTTGTTGTGGAGCCGGAACTGTCAAAGTCTACACAGACTCTGGTGTGGCCGCAGACATTAATGTGCTGGTGATGCGAGGGGATTTGCTGGGATTTGATGTACTGTTGGGATATGATGCTATTAAGGCACTGGGGGGAGTGGTTATCGGAAGAGATGGGACTGTGCGATTTTTGGAAACCCCAGTGTGTGCTGCAGTTCACATTGATCAGCCTGATTTTAAGGTGGACTACGACCCTCACCAAAAAGCATGGACTGCATCGTGGAAGTGGACAGAAGGAAGGGCGCCAACCAAACTCAAGAATAGCATTGCAGCGTACTCGATACCCGACAAGGCCCGTAATGAATACAAGAAGGAACTTGAGGCATGGATCCAGGATGGATGGCTGATCCCCTACCCCAACAAGCTGGGACCACCCAAGGGTCTGATTCCCTTAGTGGCGGTAGTCCAGCATAACAAATCAAAAGTTCATCCGGTGCTGGACTATCATGAACTCAATAGATACATTGAGACGTACACTGCCGATGTTGACGTGCGCGCCAGCAAGCTGAGAGAATGGCGCCAGAAGGGTTCCAATGTGTCTATAGTAGACTTACGGAAGGCTTATTTGCAGGTGCGAGTGGATGAGACATTGTGGCCGTTCCAGACAGTGTGGTTCCGGGGTCAGAGATACTGCCTTACTCGACTTGGCTTTGGGCTGAATGTGGCACCGCAAATCATGAAGACCATCGTAAATGCAGTGTTGTCCCAGAAAAAGACCACTGAGGACGCAACATCGGCCTATATTGACGATGTGTACGTCAATGAAGATGTACAATCTGCGTCACACGTCAGAGAAAAGTTAGCTCAATTAGGGTTGCAAGGATCCTGAACGTCTGAGGGATGGAGCACGAGTATTAGGATTGGACGTTTGCGGGAAAGACGGTACTTTACGATGGAGGCGTGGCAGTGAGATTCTAAACATCCCTGATGTTATTACACGGCGGACTATTTTTTCCTTGTGTGGGAAACTTATTGGTCACTTACCAGCGTGTGGCTGGCTCCGAGCAGCTGTGGGCGTCATCAAACGGAGGGCAAGTTTAGTAACTACAAGTTGGGATGATGTATCTGATGATGCTCTTCTAACTCTGATGATGACAGAAACCCTAGAGAGAGTTAACAAGGAGGACCCTGCCCATGGAGAATGGTGTGTCGATGGGGACACTGTGAATGTGTGGGTTGACGCTAGTTCTTTGGCATTGGGAGTGTTATTGGAGCAACGTGGAAACGTAATTGAAGACGCGTGCTGGCTGCGACCCGTGAATGATGCTCAACACATCAACCTGGCGGAACTGGATGCTGTTGTGAAGGGTTTAAATCTGGCACTGCAATGGCAGTCAAAGAAGTTACACTTGTACACGGATTCTCTCTGCATCTACCACTGGGTGTCCGACACTTTCGGGACGAATGAGAGTCCGCACTAAGGCAGCCAGTGAGATGTTAATCCGGCAGAGGCTAAACACCCTGAAGAGTCTGGTATCAGAGTATGACCTGTCGGTGAGTATAACGCTCGTGGCATCACACTGTAATCGTGCAGACCAACTAACCCATGTGCCTCACAAATGGTATGAAGCTGTGAAGACAGGCGTGGAGTTCGCTGCTCGATCTTGCGCAGTTGGCGCGATTAGCTCATGCCAAATACAAAGAATTCATGTGCAGAGTGGACATCCAGGTGTCAAAAGAACTCTGTATTTTGCGAGGCGTGTGGACCCGGCAGTGACAAGGGCGGATGTCAGGCAGATCATCAAGCACTGTGAGGCATGCCAGTCTATCGATAATGCACCTGAGCAATGGCAGAAGGGGCGATTGTAGGTTGAGCATGTGTGGCAACGATTAGCGATGGATATTACCCATTACAGTGGTAAGCCCTTTCTAACCCTTATCGACTGTGGACCCACTCGTTTGTGGTGTGGTGGCAAATGATCAGGCAGGACTCAGCGAATGTTGTCCGCCAACTGTCATCTATTTTTTCTGAGCGAGGTGCACCGGAAGAGATATTGACGGACAACGATGCTGCTTTTTGTAGCCACCAAGTTCGGCAGTTGTTGAATGAGTCAGGTGTCCGACTACAACTGCGATGTGCTCATGTGCCATCAGGGAATGGCATTGCTGAGAGGATCCATCGCAGCATCAAGAGAATTGCTGCCAGAAAGCAATGCATTATTACGGAGGCCACGTATTGGTATAACATCACACCAAAGGATGGGAAGACACTAACAACAGCACCGGCCAATGCCATACACAAATACCTTGTTAGGATAAAGGGTATTGACACTGTCCAGCCAATCGACGAGGAGAGTCATGAAAAATACAAGGTAGGAGATCCAGTTTGGGTTAGACCCCCTGGAAACCGGTGCACCTCCAAGTTCAAGTGAGGACGAATATCTGGAGTGGTCAGCCAGCAGTCGGTCCTTGTTGATGGAACCCCACGCCATGTGCGCGATCTTCGCCCAGCTAGTGAAGTACATCCCACAACTACAGAGAGTGATGAATCATCAGATGATGAGCTGCTGATGAGTGAGGTCACCGAGCAAGAGAGTGGTAGTTGTAGTTCGTCTGATCAGGCAGGATCAGAACCAGAACCAGAACCACACCCAGAACCAGAACCTGAATCCGAGATTGTAAATACCACCCTTCGCAGAAGCCAATGAACTAAGAGGCCACCCCCGGAGTGCACTCTATGTGATTATCAGATCAGGGGGGAGTGTAGTACTTACCAACAAAACAAACGCCCATGTGTTTGTACCTTGTATAGGCATGCGCGACAACAAAACTTGGGTTTATATAAGCGGAAGTATCGAGGTTGTCAGGAATCTACAGGCGCATGCGCAAGAGGAGGGATTGAGATAGTGGTATAAAAGGCAGGTCGAGTGAGAAGGTTGTTGTTGTTGTTGTCATCTTCCTCATTACCACCGTTATTGCCGCCAGACTGTTCCATAGGCCGTGTTTCACTATCAGGACAGGGGGGGCAGTATCCGTCTTTGTCATGTACTCTTTTGTAAAGGCAAGATGGGTGGTCCCTCTTCCGCTTCTTCATTATGTGCATTATATGGCTCTCCATCGTCCTGCATTATACTCTCTGCTCGTTCAGAAGACATTGTATTGTCTTCCTCTTCCTCCGATGTAACAATATAATGTCGAGGGCGCAGATCTTTCACGTGGTGAGGCACACAGTCCACCAAAATCGATTGAGGGCTTGGTCACCTCACCCTTGCCGAACCTTGTGGTACATCGATTTTGCAGTCTTTTGACCCACACGTGATCTCCAACCTGGTAAGAGCTGTCGTTGGGATCTGCGGACGCAGTTGCAGGATTGGTCTCCTTTACTCGAACTTCGTATCGATAAATCCTGTTGGCAGGCGCAGTGAAAGGAGATGTGTCGTCTCTTGGTGTGATGTTATACCAGTAGACAGCTTCCTGTATGGGACAGCGCATTCTAGACGCTATTCATTTCACTGTACGGTGACATCGCTCCGCTATGCCATTCCCGGCTGGAGCGTACGCACAATGGAATCGCAAGTGAACCCATTTATGTGCAAATGCTTGGAATGCGTTGCTGCAGAAAGCCGTGCCATTGTCTAAAAGGATTTCATGCGGCGAGCCACGCTCAAGGAACACTGTTTCCAACTGATGGATCATGCTTGCCGAGTCCTGCCTTGCCAATTTCCTCCAAATGGAGAAACGCAATGGACCACAGTCTGTTAGAGTTAAAAAATGGAAGGTGCCATAATGCATGATATCCATTACAATTCTTTGCCAATTCTCGTTAACTTCCAGTTTTCCCTTTTCCCACCTGACTGGCGCTGGGTCAATGGCTGACATTCCTCACATTTCCGTATGACCGTTTTAACGGTTGCTTTTGTTGTGGTTAGGCAACTTCTCCTGACAAAGTAGGTAGTGCGTCGCACCCCCAGATGTCCACTACCTTTGTGAATAGCCATGATTTGATTCTCATCCAGCTCGTCTGTGTGAACCGCGCTTATCACCGGGTCAAGCCCGTTTTTCTATTTCATTGCCTCAAACCATGTCTGTGGTACTCGTGTCAATCAGTCAGCAATGTTTCGTGCTGATGGAACCAGCGTCACGTCCACTGTCAGCCCGTACTCTTTCATGAGCTCCTTTAGAGTGCTTAGTCGCCTCCTAATAAGCATCTCGCTTGTGCTTCGGTTCGCACTCGCGCCTTTCCAGTTAGCGTGTCCGAGACCCAATGGTATACGCAGACAGAATCTGTCTTTATGTGTAGCACTTTGCTCTGCCACTGTAGAGCCAAATTGATACATTTCAATACGGCATCCAGCTCGGCTAAGTTGATATATTGCGAGTCACCTTCAGGTCGCAGCCAACATGCATCCTCCAACACAGTTTCGCGCATCTCCAAGGCTGCACCAATTGCTAGGGAGCTAGCATCGACCCATACATTCAGCTCTTTGCCATCCACACACCAATTTCCCCGGACCGGATCGTTCCACTGCACAGATTCCAAGGTTTCGAACATCATTCGATGCAGTACGGTGTCCCTTGCTTCATCATCCCAGTCCTTTGTTAGCAAACTTACTCTCCTTCTAAGTATTCCACAAGCCACACGAAGCCAACCGCACACCGGAAAGTGCCCGACAAGTCGACCACACAGGGAAAACATTGTTTGTCGCGTAACAATGCTGGGAGCCTCTGGAATTGCATTTCCTTGCTTCCACCGTAGTTCACTGTGTTCCATCCAGACCGCCAATCCCAGCACCCATGCACCGTCCTTCAACTGCTCTGGGTTCTTGCACTCCAACCCGAACTGCACTAGGTGTTCTCTTACATGGGTCGCGGGCACCATGCCCTCGTTGACAATTGCTCTCATGATCAGGGGAGCCACATTCAAACCGAACCCCAGACGGGTCAGGCAATATTTTTTCCCATCGATTTCCACAGTCTGGTATGGCCACAGTATCTCATGGACCCGGACTTGTAGGTATGCTCTTCTGAGGTCCAGTGGAGACACGTTAGCACCTTTTTGTCTCCATTCGCGCAGCTTAGCCGCACAAACATCTGCGTTGGCCGTAAACGCGTCTACGTAATGATTTAGCTCCCGGTAGTCCATTACCGGGCGCACTTTGGCTTTGTTCTGCTGCATCACAGCCATCAGGGGAATTAGGCTTTTGGGAGGTCCCAATTTATCCTCTTGGTACGGCACGAGCCAACCATTATCTAACCAGGTGCGGAGCTCCTGCGTGTATCCTTCACAGATTTCTGCCGGCACTGGGTATTCTGACACTCGATTGTGTAGTCTTTCAGGGGGGTGGTCCTTAGACCACTTCCATGATGCGGTCCACGTTCGGTTTTGATGATCAAAGGTGGCGGTGAAATCTGGTTCATTAATAGAAATGGCTGCGCATTTAATATTTTTCCTGTCGCCCCACCGCACTGATCCTGTAGGGCTGACAACGACACCGCCCCGAGCTTTTATGGCGTCGATCCCTAGAAGTAAGTCAAACCCCAGCGGTTTGCCACGCACCACCAACACATCGATTCTGGCAGACACACCTTCGTCAGTGGACACAGAGACCGCTCCAACACCGCAGCACGCATGGGACATTCCACCAATTGTTTTGACATCTACGTTCATTTTTCTCCAAGACCGACACCGGTCTGCATGTAAAATAGTCCTAGAGCATCCTGTATCAATAAGCGCCAAACATTGCATCCCGTCAACATGGATGCTTATCACGGGAGCGTGGTGCTCGCATCTTGGTGGGGAAGGAGACTGCCGCTTATGCGTCCTCCCCGTGCTCATTTCCCGAGCAATTCCGAGCCCAATGTCCACTCTCACTGCAACGGTAACACCGTGTTCCACATTTTCGACAGTCCTTTGCAAAGTGGCCTTTGGTATTGCACTTGAAACAGGTCACACTAACAGGAATATTCTGGGCTCTGTGGTTGTTGGGTGAGCGTGTGGCCGCAACCACATCCTGATCCTGATTGTGTTCCCCAGTCGTCAAAATTCTTGCTCTCGACATTAGTTCCCCCATGGTCAGGACTTTGATGTTCGGCACCTGTTGAAGAGCAATTGAGATAGCGTCAGGGAACCAAGTGACGAAAGTCAATTTTGTGAGTCTCTCTAAGCCATCTCCTGTGAACCCGGCTGTAATATCTTTACCAAATAAAGGGAGACCACCGCAGGTGTCACAGGAGTTACGGCCCCTGGCGACATCCGAGGTAGTAGTCAGTCTGATATCCACCGAGCACGATATTCCTCGTTCGTTTTCTCTCTCTCGTCAATCTCCGTCCATCCTACAACCTCACTATGGTAATAACCGATATCTAGCAAGTATCGGTTACTTACCATAAGGATTATCACATTGGCGACGAGGATAGAGTAATTTACAAAAATAGACATAAAAAAACACAGAAAAAAAAAACAACAACAAACAGTCACACGTGTTGCAAAACAAACATGGCTGCCCTACCTCACTACCCGGAATTCGACTGCGAGTCAGAAGCCAAAGCAGCAAGATGGACGAAATACATTAGCAGATTGAGGAACTATTTTATCGCCCACGACATAGAGAGCGATAAAAGACAAAAAGCAATTTTGCTAACGTTTGTTGGTGAAGCGATGAACGACCTCATTGACGAATTACCAGCCGAACAGACCACACCAGGAGAAAATGAAACCCACTTCGACAAACTCGTCTCGGCTGTACAGGCTCATTTCAACCCCCAAAATAACACGGAATACAACCGATTTGTATTCCGTAACATCAAACAAACCACGCCGAATGTAGAATTGAAAGAAGCAGCAGCTACATGTCACTTTGCAGACGCAAACGCTGAGATAAAGTCTCAACTGATAACAGGCTGTTCATCAGAAAAAGTCCGGCAAAAGGGTTTAATAAATTCTAACATGTCACTACACGACTTGATAAATTATGCCAGGACGACGGAAACAATAACAGCGCACCTACAACAAATGCACTTAGAGGACACGACAATACAAACTACTACTGCAGTAGTAAACAAAGTCACGTACGGACAGCGACAGACACGTGACTGTCCCCAGCAAATTCATTGCAGGAATTGCAACGGAAAATATCCACATGAACGAGGACCAACGTCTTGCCCAGCATTTCAGAGCCAATGCACTTATTGCCGGAGATGGGGGCACTTCGCCTCTGTCTGTTTTAGAAAAATGAACGACGAGGACAGACAACGTAGAACAAATCGTCCTCCACGTCCACAAGTCCAAACCAGCCGCCGACCGGTGAACTGCATCGAGGACAACCAGCAGGACTCAACAGCGGCAGTGACACAGAATATGTGTTTCATACAGGTAAGATGAAAAACCTTCCCTGTTTTGATATATCTTTTGGCAATAGCCACCAAACGTTCAATGTGTTAGCCGATTCAGGAGCCACTATCAACATTTTGTCTGAAGCAGATTTCAAGTGTTTAAAACCGACACCATGTCTCCGACCGACAAAAACTGTGATATCTGGATTTGGGGTCAAGCAAACTACTCCAGTTCTAGGCCAATTTAGGACCCTCCTAGAGTTTGGGGGCATCTCCTGCCAAGCTAACATACATGTAATAAAAAGCCCAGAAAAACCTATCATTGGCTGGGAAACATGTGAAAAGCTTAAACTTTTATCAGCAAAAAAGCTCCCAGTTAACCACATCAGCAACTCTGACACACAAATCCCGCAGACAACTCTTAAGCTTTTGGAGGACTATGCAGACCTATTCAATGGCTTAGGTAAACTTAAAGAGAAAAAAGTCCATCTGTACATAGATGAAAATATACCACCCATCGCTCAGAGATACCGCAAAGTCCCCTTTCATGTAAGGAAGGACATAGAAGAGCTAATACAGAAAGATGAGAAACTGGGGATGATTGAAAAAGCGGAAGGACCAACCCCGTGGGTATCCCCTATTGTGGTGGTACCTAAGAAAGACCAAAGTAAAATCAGAGTTTGCATTGATATGAGAGCGGCAAACAAAGCTATCAAAAGGGAACGTCACCCTACCCACACACTTGATGAGCTGAAGGCCATTCTATCGGGAGCCAGTGTCTTTAGCAAGTTAGACCTCAATCAGGGCTACAACCAGTTGGAACTAGCTGAAGAATCCCGATACATTACCACGTTTGCAACACACCTGGGCCTATATAGATACAAAAGACTATTTTTTGGTGTCAACTCCGCCAGCGAAATATTTCAGGAAGAGATTAGCCAGGCACTCGCAGGGATTGAGGGAGCCATCAACATCAGTGATGACATTCTTTGCTTTGGATTGGACCAGCAAGACCACGACGGAAATCTCCAGAAAGTATTTCAACGACTACGCGAAAAAGGCCTAACACTGAATAGCAGCAAGTGTGAATACAACAAGAGGTCATTGGAATTCCTCGGACACACATTCGATAATGAAGGCATCAGCCCAAGTAACCGTAAAATAAAAACAATCCTCGAATTACCAGACCCCCAAAACGCATCAGAAGTCAGAAGTTTGTTGGGGATGACCAACTTTTGCGGTGCACAATTCATTCCAGACTACGCAACCCTGACTCATGAACTGCGTCAGCTAACAAAAAAAAAAACACTCAGTGGTCCTGGACTGAGCACCACACTGAATGTTTAAAAAACCTCAAGGAGGCTTTGAGTAAAGCATGCTCACTTGCCTACTTCGACCCTAACAAACATACTGAGATATATACCGATGCCAGTGTTGTAGGCATATCTGCTGTACTATCACAAGACGGGCGGGTAGTACAATTTGCAAGCCGAGCACTATCCACAGTTGAACAAAGATACTCTCAAACAGAGCGGGAGGCCCTCGCCATCACGTGGGCATGTGAACACTTTCACATATATATCTTTGGGGCCCCATTCACGGTTCACACAGATCATAAGCCCTTAACATCGATCTTTAATAACACCCGCTCCCAACTATCTGCGCGCATTGAACGTTGGGTTTTGAGAACACAGCCATACAATATGACTGTCACATACCGACCAGGTCATGACAACCCAGCCGACTATCTCAGCTGCCATCCAGTACATCTACCACCAAGCAACAGGGAGCAGAAAATAGCGGAGTATATAAACTATATTCTCTCAACGTCGACCCCCAAAGCAATGACAATTGATGAAGTTGCAATGGAAACTGCGAAAGACAAGACGCTCACTGCAGTCATTCAAGCCATCCTCACCAACAAATGGCAAGGTGCCAATGACGGCATAAACAAAGCCACGTTTCTCACCCTACATGCCAACCGTGATGAACTATCACTAGCACATGAGGACAGTATTATTCTGAAAGGGCGCCGGATAGTGCTACCCGAGACCCTACAAAACAGAGCTGCCAAAATAGTCCATGCCGGCCATCAAGGCGTCGTGAAATCCACGGCCCTCCTCCGGGAAAAAGTCTGGTTTAAAAACATGCAGCCTTTAGTAGAAGAAAACATCAGGAACTGTCACACCTGCCGGATCAGCACTCACAAAACGGCAAGGGAGCCGCAGAAAATGTCCCCACTACCAGCAGCCCCATGGACAGAGGTTAGTGCTGACTTTGGACATCTCCAGAATGGGAAATATCTTCTTGTTGTCACAGACGAGTACTCACGCTACGTTGTTGTCAATATCCTGGACTCTATCTCAACAAACTCGGTCATACCCCGTTTAGACAAGATATTTGCCGAATTCGGGGTACCAGTATCCCTCAAAACAGACAATTCAACAGCCATGATTTCAAAACCTACGCCTCCGTCACCGGTTTCAGACACAGGAAGATAACAGCTCTATGGCCCCAGGCCAATGCTGAAACAGAACGCTTCATGCGCACTGTAAAAAAATCCATCAAAGCCGCCTTAATCAAAGGCCAAAGCTGGAAGCAGGAGCTATTCAAATTCCTGTTAGATTACCGAACGACACCGCACTGCACCACCGGTGTTTCTCCAGCCTCAATTCTATTTGGCCGGACCATAAAAAACCGCCTGCCACACCTAGTTGCACCTATAGCTGGAGACCATAGCATTAGGGTACGTGACACTCAAGCCAAGAAAACAATAAAGAAATATGCTGACAGAAAAGTATACGTAAAGCCCAATAATCTGAGTGTGGGTGACACCGTCGTTGTAAAAAGCGACCACACTTCAAAGGCACACACCCCCTATCAACCTAACCCATTAACCATAACAAAAAAAAAGGGATCCATGATTACTGCCACACACAAGGACAACCAAATTACAAGAAATGCCAGCTTCTTCAAAAAAATCCCTAAGCCACTAAGAAACCTCACACATGACCCACCTGAATACTCTTCATCTGAAGATGAGGGACACATGCATGTGACAGCATCACCAAAATCTAAAGAAAACCAGGGACAACACTCTTCAAACCTCAGACGCTCAGGCCGCACAAGACGGTCACCCAAAAGATTTGATTGCTAAATGCTACAAATACCCCTGTACATAATAATGCATAATTATCATTTTCTTTCCCTTAGGTTGACAAATGCTTCCCTCCAACCCAGCAACGCAAACACTCCAGTCACACCACGCATGAACAAACTCCTTGATGAATATAAAAAAAATAATAATAATAAAAAAAAAAAAAAAAAAAAAAAAAAAAAAAAAAGAGAGCATTGTAATGTCTTTACCAAATAAAGGGAGACCACCGCAGGTGTCACAGGAGTTACGGCCCCTGGCGACATCCGGGGTAGTAGTCAGTCTGATATCCACCAAGCACGATATTCCTCGTTCGTTTTCTCTCTCTCGTCAATCTCCGTCCATCCTACAACCTCACTATGGTAATAACCGATATCTAGCAAGTATCGGTTACTTACCATAAGGATTATCACAATCCAACCAACTGCCTGATTTTGTTGGCATAAACATCCACACGTTCGCCAACCCATCTAACCATAGTTATTTTTCTGTATGCTGCAAACGCGTTGTCGGTAAATGCCTCCTTTAATCGGGCCTCAATCTGGTCTATTTCTCTTTGATCGTCCTCCTCCATTTCCATGCAGAGGGCCAGTGCATCAGTGCATCACCTTCCAGATATAAAGGTAGCAGACTCGCTACATCATCCACCTGCTGAAGTTGTGTGACAAGTCTCACTTTTTTCAGCCACGCTACAACGTCTCCCTTGCCAGAGAACGGCTTGATAATATCGCTGCCTATCCGCACCTTCGCCATAGTCGGGCCGAAATAGCTTGAAACAAAAATGTAGTAGGCAAAACAAACAACAACAAAAATACAACTTAAAACAGATGGAACAAAAACTCGCTTCTCGCAGACATGTGGGTCGTAACAAGCACTATCTACTCGCCAGAATCACCTACACACAATCTGCAGAACACTCCCTCTCCTTTCCAGTGTCCTGCCTTTATAGCGGCCGGGAACGACATATTTGCATAATCGCATGAGAGCAGACGTGATTCAACGATAATTACATTGGGTAAACGCTAATAAAAGCCCATGGACACCATCTTGGAACTCTCTCTTTCGCTCAACCCAAAACAGACGTATCCGAGGTAAGCTCTCTATTTCTCATTTTGGTTACTGCTAATTCTGCTACAAAAAAAGAAGAAAAACGGTAAAAAAAAAAGGGAAAACACCTGTAATTTTTTTAATAGTGTTTAGATTATTTCGTCGTGGAAAATAGAAATCTATCTATAAAAGGGAAATTGTGTGTGTGTGTGTGTGTGTGTGTGTATGTGTGTGTATGTGTGTCTGTGTGTCTGTCTGTGTACATTTCCCTACCAAACATTTCAGTCTACAGACTCGAGATTTGACATAAGGGGTACTGAGATTTGGTAAAATCTTTTTAATCGGTTTTCGGCCAGGAATTTGGTGGTCAAGGGGTCAAAGTTCACCGATTTAACCTTTGAAAACTCTACGAAACTCCTCCGCCAATTTTGGGTCTAAACACTTGAAATTGTAAATGTAGGTTACTTGGACATGGATCAAACTTTTAAATTTGATTTGAGCTCAAAACAATAAATGTTAAGGGGTCAGAATTGGGGGGTCAAAGTTTTAAAAAATTTACCTCTGCGGTCTCTCCCAAATTACTCAGCCAATTTTTGGTCTAAACATTTAAAATTTTACATAAAGCGTATTCAGACAAAGGGCAAGCTTTTTAATCTGTTTTTTAGCCGAAAATTTGTCTGTCGAAGGGTCAAAGTTCGAAAAATTCGACCTTTGCAGACTCTACCAAACTCCTCTGCCACTTTTGAGTCTAAATACTTGAAATTTTAGTTGTAGGTTTATTTTGACATGAGTCAAACTTTTTAATATATATATATATATATATATATATATATATATATATATATATATATATATATATATATATATATATATATATTTAAAAGAGTGTAGCCATCAACAATTGTGGGTTTTTTTTAAAGGTTTTCATCATATTTTTATTTTAAAATATTTTTATAACGCGTTTCGAGCTTAGGGTGTGCTCTCTTCAGATATTTTCGTAAAAAGTTTTTCTTTAAAATGGGAGTTTGTAGATGATATGCCTCCGCTGATATTAAATATGTTTTTCATAGTGATGCGATGCGTGTGTTCAGTGTTCAGACATTCTGTCTCCAACTGTAAGTGTTCACAGTGACCGGTCAAAGTTAGTTTCAAAGAGTGTTTTTTAGTCCATATGGTGAAGGTTTTTATGGCTTTTTTAGAGTTCTTTTTAAAGACTTTCTTTCCCCATGTATAGCATACACTCACACACAATCACATACGCATACATATACATTCATGTACATGTACACATGCACACGCACACGTACGCAGGCACACACACATACACACACGTACATACATAGAAATATATGTAGGAGCATACATATATACACATATACATACCCACCTACACACCCACACACGTAATCGCATACATCCACCGCTAACAATTATTTTTATTTTTTTATTTTATATATATATATATATATATATACTTTTTTTTTTTTTTTCCCCAACCAAAACACGCATGTATATATGCGCTTAATCATTCAGACATACGTACACGCACCCACACACACACAAGTAAGATGGAGAATAGGAAGAAGATATATATACACACACATACACGCACATACACACATATATGTACACACATGTATGTATGTGCACATACACTCACAAACATCCACATACTATGTAGGCACACACACATACACACACACATGCACACACACAGACATATGCAGGGGCTCACACCCATTGTAGCAGGACCAGCCTGTCCGACAAGCAGACTTAGCAACTTAATAGACATCTTATTACAACCTTTCACAGATCAAGTTAAGAGCTACATAAGGGACGACATCCATTTTCTTACTACCTTACCACATACAGTAGAAAACGGGACACTATAAGTTACATTTGACGTTAGCAGTTTATATAGTAATATACCCCATGAATTAGGAAAAGAAGCAATACTATTTTGGATCAACAGACACGCACAAACACTACATCCCAGATTCACAAAGCAATTCATTATCGATAGTATAGACATAATTCTAAATAATAATTCCTTCGAATTCAACAATACCAACTACATCCAAACACTAGGTACAGCAATGGGAACGAAAATGGCACCGACTTACGCAACCCTTATATTAGCCTACCTAGAAGAAACCTTATATAAAAAAATAGAACAAAAATTTGGCCACAGCACTAAAATACCGTTTGTAGAATCATGGAAAAGGTACTTAGATGACTGCTTCATCCTATGGAAACCCACATGGGGGGACATCACAGACTTACACACCATACTCCAGAACCTACACCCAAAAATTAAATTCACCATAGAACAAAGCTCTACAGAATTACCTTTCCTAGACATACTGATAAAGATTAAAGACAATAACATTATCACAGACATTTACCGCAAACCTACAGATACCCAACAATACCTACACTTTAAAAGTCACCACCCTAAAAGCTGCATAAAATCAATTCCCTACACCCTAGCACGTAGAATCTGCACCATAATCACGGACAATAACCTTCGAAAAATCCGACTCAAGGAACTACGAATAAATTTAAGAAAAAGAAAATACCCATCACAACTTATAGACAAAGGGATCCAACTTGCGACAAATATATCAGTAGAAGATTTGAGAACCCCTAAAGAACGAAACAAAGAACAAATCCTAACATACGTCTCCACACGCAACACAAACAACCCAGAGCTTTTCACAGAGATAACGAAAAACCTCGTCCTACTTAACCAAAACAGCAAACTAAACAATTTCCTTAAAACAACAAAAATAATAAAAAGCAAACGCCAACCCAAAAACCTAAAACGCATTCTTACCTCATCCAAACTTAATCAAGACGCAACAAAAGGAGTCATAAAATGCAACAAACAACGATGTGGAGTCTGCAACATAATATTAGAGGGAAACACATACACATTTACGAACCCCATACAAACATTCAACATTAAAAAAAAACTAGATTGCACCTCAAAAAACGTGATCTATGTAATAAAATGTCCAGCATGCGATAAATCCTACATAGGCGCTACAAAAAACCTTAGTAATAGAGTAGCCCCACACCGATCCAACATCAAAATCGCGGAAAATAGACACCTACATGTATCACAACATATACACACATGCAGTGGAGGCAGATTCGAGATAATACCCATCTTCCAAACTGACAACTACTTCTACTTGCTAACTCAAGAAAAAAATTTCATAGCAAAGTTTAACCCCGCCTTAAACATCTCTCCATAATTATACACATAAATAGGCAAAACACAAAATACACTTACACGCATGCATGCTTGGGTAGGTGTGCCCCCTCACACACGAAACAACAAAAAAGCACAATAAGGCACATGCACACTTTCACGGGTGCGCGCGCCCATACCCAGCACAGTACCATTTCTCTTAACTAAACAAACAACTAGAAATTAAACGTATGTATGTGTATGTGCGCGCGTGTGTGCGTGTGTATATGTGTGTGCGTGGGTGTGCACATATGATTGTGTATGCGTGTGTGTATAATTATATATCATCTGTTATCTATGCTACATCTTGTCTGTATGTATACGTGCACTTATGTTTGGGTGACCGAATCCATGTATGCATATGTGCTTGGATTGGAAAGGAAACTTCAACCAATATATACATAAGGTGGAATGTATGAATATGTATGTGTGTGTGTGTGATTGTGAGTGCATGTGCCCATATATATATATGGGTGGATGAGTGTATACACATCCGTATGTATGTGTGTGTATGTATATATATATACATATGTATGCACATGTATGAGTGGGTAAATGTGTTCGTGTGGATATGGATATACGCGTATGTGTGAGCCCCTGCATATGTCTGTGTGTGTGCATGTGTGTGTGTATGTGTGTGTGCCTACATAGTATGCGGATGTTTGTGAGTGTATGTGCACATACATACATGTGTGTACATATATGTGTGTATGTGCGTGTATGTGTGTGTATATATATCTTCTACCTATTCTCCATCTTACTTGTGTGTGTGTGGGTGCGTGTACGTATGTCTGAATGATTAAGCGCATATATACATGCGTGTTTTGGTTGGGGAAAAAAAAAAGAAAAAAAAGTATCTATATATATATATATATATATATATATATATATAAAATAAAAAAATAAAAATAATTGTTAGCGGTGGATGTATGCGAGTACGTGTGTGGGTGTGTAGGTGGGTATGTATATGTGTATATATGTATGCTCCTACATATATTTCTATGTATGTACGTGTGTGTATGTGTGTGTGCCTGCGTACGTGTGCGTGTGCATGTGTACATGTACATGAATGTATATGTATGCGTATGTGATTGTGTGTGAGTGTATGCTATACATGGGGAAAGAAAGTCTTTAAAAAGAACCCTAAAAAAGCCATAAAAACCTTCACCATATGGACTAAAAAACACTCTTTGAAACTAACTTTGACCGGTCACTGTGGACACTTACAGTTGGAGACAGAATGTCTGAACACTGAACACACGCATCGCATCACTATGAAAAACATATTTAATATCAGCTGAGGCATATCTACAAACTCCCATTTTAAAGAAAAACTTTTTACGAAAATATCTGAAGAGAGCACACCCTAAGCTCGAAACGCGTTATAAAAATATTTTAAAATAAAAATATGACGAAAACCTTAAAAAAAAACCCACAATTGTTGATGGCTACACTCTTTTAAATATACATTTTTTCTCTCGTTGGAACTACACAACCATCACTTTATGTATATATATATATATGTATATATATATATATATATATATATATATATATATATATGTATATGTATATATATATGTATATATATATATGTATATGTATATATATATGTATATATATATATGTATATGTATATATATATGTATATATATATGTATATGTATATATATATGTATATATATATATATGTATATATATATATATATATATATATATATATATATATATATATATATGTATATATATATGTATATATATATATGTAAATATATATATCATTCAACCACGGTAGTGGTTGAATATATGCTTAAGTCCGAAATTGAATGAATCGAGACACATTCAAACCCCCACCACTAATTCCGTTCGCAACCAAATTTCAAACAGGTTATATAGTTGGATAGAACACCTCATTAGCTACATTTTGAAAAAAGAATCTCGAAAATTGATTCAGTAGAAAAAAAGTTACAACAAAATATGTGGGTTCACAAACAGGAGAGTAAGTACATAAGTGACTAACGTTTTTTTTTTAAATTATTTTGCATAACTTTTTTTGTATATAAATATTTTTTACTGCGACTTTGCCAATATGACATGTTAGCGTAACTGTTAGAGTACCGGGGGTTGATAGAAAGATTTTAGGTTCAATCCCGTGTATCGTTTTTTTTATGATTAAAAAACCGAACTTTTTTTTTAATCACTAATTTATTTTGTAACTCTCCTCATGATTTTATAGCAAAAAAAATGCTGAATTTATCGATTAAAAATATTAGTGAATTCTATGATATACATATTCTTTGAATTGAACTCAAATTTTTCGTTATCACATTTGATGAAAAATGTAGTCCCATTTTGGCAATGCGTCTGACCAATGATGCTTTTGAACCCGCGACCAGCACTGCGATGTCATCAGCAGCAACCTGGGCATAAATATTCCTATTTTTAAACTCCTTTAAAAGAGGATTTAGCATACAGTTCCATAGTAAAGGTGATAAAATCCCACTTTGGGGGTTTCATTTAACTACTTCCCTTTTAACAGTTGCCCTCAGTAGTTCTACTTGAACTGTTCTCTGCCTCACCATATACTCAATCCATCGGATGAGTACTGGTGGCACATTGAGTTCTCGGAGCGACTTGAACATACTACTGAAGAGTATGTTGTCAAAAGCTCCAACGATATCTAAAAAGACACCGAGTGCCATCTTCTTTTTTGTTAGTTTACGCTCTATACAGATCACGAATTCATGAACTGCAGTCTCGGTAGAGACCTTGGCTCGGAACTACTGTGATTGAATGATAAATATTGCATAAATGTGTGTTTGAGAGCTAATTTTTTTTGACAATCATTAATAAATATTATAAATTTATATATTAATACAATAGCAATGCCTGGAAAAATCATGGATTATATGGAAAAATGCGCGCATGAAAAGTAATATTCTTAAGATTTTATTAAACCTGGAAAAGTAAAGGACAAGAAATTCAACCTGGAAAAGTAAAGAACAAGATATTCTAGTAAAGTAAAAAATAAGAATTTTTTAGACTTAAAATATTGCAGCTAAAAATAAAATTTGAATATTGATAAATATTTTATTTATTATTTGCATATGTTGTTGTTTATTGTTGAGTTAGAAAGAATTAAATGATCCTAATTTTGATATAATAAAATTATTAATTTTTATGTAAATTATAAAATTATTCTACTAACTAACTAACTAACTAATGAATTAATTTTATTCAAACAATTTTCACTACATAAATATATGCAAATAATAGGGGGAAAATAAGTTCAATCCAGCGACTGACTGACACCCTTTCTAACTCAACAATAAACAACAACATATGCAAATAATAAATAAAATATTTATCAATATTCAAATTTTATTTTTAGCTGCAATATTTTAAGTCTAAAAAATTCTTATTTTTTACTTTACTAGAATATCTTGTTCTTTACTTTTCCAGGTTGAATTTCTTGTCCTTTACTTTTCCAGGTTTAATAAAATCTTAAGAATATTACTTTTCATGCGCGCATTAGGTATTTAATTATTATAGTAAAAAAATAACTATATATATATATATATATATATATATATATATATATATATATATATATATATATATATATATATATATATATATACGCACATAAAGTTATGAACACTACATAGGGCCCTAGCAAAGCCGGCTTGAACGGCTAGTAATTAATAAAGGGATTATTCAGAGTCTTCACCGGTTAATCTGGCAGACTCGCAGCAAACGTCGGGGAACAAAACTTGAATTTAAC
>NC_136484.1:1495329-1697829 GCF_053919585.1 Euprymna scolopes
TCAATTTAGTAAATTCCAAAAATATAACAATTCAGGCTAAAGACAACAACTATATCTGTACATTTATAAAAGTGAGAATGTGTGTGAGGAGACTTCTCAGCCTATATCCTAAACGATTTTCTTTATTTACAGACGTTAAATTTGATATGTAGGGTAATCAGACATGTGGAAAACTTTTTAACCAATTTTCACCGCAAAAAAAAAAACTGCTAAGGAATCAACATCGAAAAATTGATACGTGTGGGTAATCAGATTTTTATTTGCTTTTTAACATTTCCACGAAAGCGCATGTGTAAATCGTTCACGTGACAAATTCCTTATGTCAAGCATAAGTAGGTTCGAAAATACTTTTTAATGATTGTGTCAAACTGGTCTGAAGGTTATCGTGCTAGACTCACTGTATTGAGGGTTTGTGTTCGACCTCAACTCGAGTATTTTTTTTTACTTACAAGAAGTGAACTGTTTATAAAAACATAATAATCGTATGCACATGTCTCAGGTTTTGTCTGAATTAAAATATAATATTAATGCGTTTCTTACGACAGGGCAACGCCGGGCGGTTTGCTGGTTAAAGAAATAAAACAAGTTTTTATTGCAAAAACGTGTCTTAGAATTTCGGAAGAGGCTTCCATCTTTGTCAGACAATCTACGACAAATTATCGCTATCTGAATTAATTTCGTTCTTCTTCCTCAGCATTTGTACCTTTATCACAGCAGTACAAATTTCAAGACGTTGATCACTCACAAGATTTGATGACTTCAAATTTTCTACTAAAGGAGAATTGTTAAAAAAATAAAAACAAGCGATCGAGGCAATGTGAATAACATCTAAAACATGTCAGTTATCAATATGCCAGAATAATCTGCTTATAATAAGTGACCGAGTTTTTGATGCTAACAAAATTTTGTTACATGATCAGATTATTCTTATGGCCATTGTAAAGGAACAATTTTGTTCTTATTACCACACACATTAGATGATAAATCCACCCGAGCACGATCTCTCTTTTGAACTAGCAGAGGTGGAATATGAATAGCAAACAATATTAAGATACAAATATTAATCTGGGAAAATATGCAGAACCTGTCTTAAGGTTAATAGTTTTATGTACGCCTTGAAGAGTAACGTCACTCCGGGATTTTTTCCCAGTCCAACCCATCCTATTAACATCAAAGGATACATTAGGTCGGATTTAAGTGGATACTTGCATCATATGGCAATCTTCTGACATCTCTCGTCCCTTTAACTCAACCCCTCATTTGTCCACAAGAATATTTTTTATGATTATTAGGAATATAGATATACCATACAATAATATTATTTGAATTTTCACAAAGGGTTCCTAATTTTTAGTATATTTTTTAATTCTGGATCAATCTTTGCTGAAATGGATTCACTCTTCAGAATATGAAATCATCTACAGAGATTGCAAAACACATATAAACCCAACATTTACATCATATCAAAAAACAGTCTAATATCCAATGCACATTCTATTCTCTTTTATAACTCTATTCATTTGAACTCTCTTTCTCACATACTGTTAACGATATTACTTTTCTGAAGGTTTTAGATGAGAGTTGGTTATTCGTATTATTTGGATTCTTCGGATTACATCTGTTCTCATATTGAATGTCATTTTTACAACGTTTTGATCGATGTAACCTCCGACCTTTTACAATTGATTTTTCAAGTACTCCAACAACTGCCTCACAGATCCTTGCGGACAATTGTAGTACGAATTTTAGAAGCATTAAATATGCATTAAACCTATTTTATTTCTAGTTATAAATATCACTATTCTATAACTAATTATTTTTACTACATATTACTATTTATATTACTGCATATATTAATATTATTTACTTATTGCTATATACATTATTTATTGTTTACACATACGGTTCCAATATAGCGTTTAATTCTATACTAGGTCAACTTAGTAATTAGTTGCAGCCCAGCGTATGTGCTGCTTCTTTGAATCGTCTTACATTTCACCGTTCTTGTCTGTTTATAATTTTTACTTCGTCCCATAATGGTAAATGGTTTTCTTTTTCGCTCCAGATATGGTCAACCATATCTGACTTTTTAATCTCTTCATGCATTACGATTTTTCAATGTTCTTCTAACTATGCTTTTAGTTAACGACATGCCTTAACTTTTATAGTTTTCCACATTTACATATACACAATTCTTAGTCATGATTTTATTTTCTGTAGAAAGCTTGATTCGCACAATCTGTTTTCGGAGTGTAGAATCGCTTCTGAATATTGTTTTGATATCATATGGACTACATATTCTTTGGAAAAGTATTTGGAAAAATCAATTGTAAAAATGATATTCTCCTGCATACATTTGCTAATTACTTAGGACCTCTATCCAGCCATGGCTGACGAGAGCATACTACAACTGTGAAGTAAATAAAGAATTCCGTTTGAAATTTCAGTCCGAGTTTCTGTGTTCGACAGAAACATTCCCGAGTACAACAAGATATAGCTTTAGATATATCTTGTCGTACTCGGGAATGTCGTACTCGGCAAGGTCGATCGAAACGATGTTAAAATGACACCCAAATCCGAAGCAAACAAATACAAGTAATGAGATATGACGATAGTCCAGTTGTAAATAATACGAACTGATAACCCAAGTGTTCCAAGTTCGAATCCAGTTTATTCCAAAAAACTCATTTTCACTTAGAATGTTGGCAACCTTCATGTGGTCCCTCCCGCAAGTACCCGATGTCTTTTTAGAAAATATTCTGCTAATAAAAATTCGAGGAAACTAATGCGAACAGCAGAATCTTCGAATTCATGCGATATCATGACGAACAAGTGTAAAGAAAATATTATATATGCCGTATTTCTCACCCAAAAAAGCATATTAGTTAGTGATAAACTATTGTATCTGGAATCGTAATTCGCAAGTAAATTTGACATTACTATTCTCACAGTTGTCATTGATTTATGTTAAGTAATATGAGTAAATTAATTCTTACTATTCGAATTCGAAAGCTGATAATTGCATGTATATAAAATGGTATATTTAGTTGTTTTATTTGCTTGTATTACTAATATCTACCCAAAACATATCCCATCAAACCTAGCAGTTCCCACTAACTGCTTATCTGTGACTTTTAATATATCAAGGGTTATATTAAACTAAAGATTTCAACAAGTCATTAACATACAGTTCAAATGTGACTTATTAAATATCTCTGTCACTGCATTGGATATATTTTTCTTATTTTAAAAGAATACTAATTTGTCAATGTTCAGGTGGATCAACATTAAACCAAGTAAAGTTCATTTGATCTCTTAAAGCATGGAAGCCATCAATACACGAGCATCAGTTGCTTCAGTCTGTACAAGAGTATCTAATGAAATGATAAAACATTTTAGTCACACAAGATTATTTTTACGACGAGTGTATGCTAAAATAATAAAAAAGATCATACTCTACCCTTTATTGAACTAGCAGAGGTGACATCTTAATAGCGAATAATATAAACATATCAAGATTATCCAAGCTTTTAGAATGTTTCTAATGTCAATCTATACACGTCAAACCAGACATTAAGTCGATTCTGAGTTAACAACTACATCATTTAATATATCAATAGTTTGATATCTGTCTTCTCCTCTTGAAGAATACAGGTATGCCATATGATAATCCCACTTTAATGTTCTATTTTAATTATTTTCAAGTTTGAATAAATTAATCAAGACTAGCAAGGTCACCCGGCGTTGCTCGGGACCGTATAAGACAATTAAAACAATTTTAAACATGCCTGTTATTCTTAGGATAGAGGATTTTTGGATGTCCATGTATCATTTGCCTTCTTGAGCAAAGGAATATTTTACCTACCCTAGGACGGGTATTACACAACATATGTATGGAATAATTGTACCTTCATTGGAAGGAAATTTACAGCACGTATGTGGAAAAAATCCTTACGTAGGGCGAGTTAGGTACAACAGATATTTAAAATTATTTACATAAGTTTCTGTTGTGCTAAATTTTCGGTATGTCACAGATAAGAGTGTGTTTGTTTTTACATCAGAGTACAATAGTGAAGAAGCACAGGATTTTTTATATAAATATTTTACTACTCGAATATATTACATGATTTTCGATTTTGATAACTTATGTACGTCATAGATAAGAATTTCTTTGTTTTTCATATGGCCACCTCACTTTATAAGTACCTTATTTCCTGGGTAGGATACTGTAGAAGTACTATTTTTCTAATATAAAATGAAAGAACTCGATACTTTTAGGTAATATTCTGTTGTGCTAAATTTTCTGTGCATCTAGAGTAAGAATTTGTTTGTTATATCATCTATTGTTATAGTGAAGAAGCACCTTATTTCTCATTTAAAAGTCATGCTATTCGATTATATAACGTGATTTTCGGTTTTAACGACTTTTATGCACGTCACAGGTAGGATTTTATTTGTTTTTCATATGAGTACTATACTACACAAGTACCTTATTTCTAATATATAGATGAAACTACTCGATGATTTTACATAATTTTCTGTTGTGTGAACTTTTCCGTATGCCAGAGATGAGAGTTTGTTTGTTTTTATAATAGAGTGCTATATTAAGGAAGCACCTTATTTCTTATATAAATGTCATACTACTCGAATATATTATATAATTTTCGGTTAGGATTACTTTTATGTACGCCACGGGTAAGATTTCCTTTGTTTTTCATATGGGTACTATACTGTACAAGTACCCTATTTCTCGGGTAGGTTACTGTACAAGTATCTTTTTTCTAATGCAAAAATGAAAAAAAAACTGGATACGTTTATGTCATTTTCTGTTGTGTTACATTTTCTGTACGCCAGGGGTAAGAATTTGTTTTGTTATCTGGGTGCTATAGTGAAGAAGCACCTTATTTCTCATATGTAAATCATACTACTCGAATATTAAACGTGATTTTCGGTTTTAATAAACTTTCACGTATGTCACAGGTAAGATTTTCTTTGTTTTTTCATGAATACTATACTACACAAGTACCTTATTACTTTGATAGAATTTCTTGATACAAATAAATACATAAAAAACTAATCATTGTATGTGATTTTTGGAATATGACTATACAAATATACAAACATATAATACATTAAATGTTTAATGATCAGTTAATTAGTATAGGAGTGAATCCAATACATACAAATATATAAGTATATATGTATGCTAATCATTCATAATGATCGGTTAATTAGTTTAGGAGTGATTCCAATACATAAAAATATTTAAGCATATACACATAATTAAAATTCATAATGATCGGTTAATTAGTTTAGGAGGTAATCCAATACATACAAATATATTAACATATACACATAATTAAAATTCATAATGATCGGTTAATTAGTTTAGGAGTGAATATAATACATAGAAATATATAAGCATATACACATAATTAAAATTCATAATGATCAGTTAATTAGTTTAAGAGGGATTCCAATACATAAAAATATATAAACATATACACATAATTAAATTTCATAATTATCAGTTAATTAGTTTAAGAGGGATTCCAATACATAAAAATATATAAACATATACACATAATTAAAATTCATAATGACTGGTTAATTAGTTTGTGAGTGAATCCAAGACATAGAAATATATAAACATATGCACATAATTAATATTCTTAATGATCAGTTAATTAGTTTAGGAGTAGATCTAATGTAAATGCCATTACTTGATTTAGTTACGTGATTTTTGGAATGTAACAAATAAGCTTATATATCATATATATTTTGAATATGACATTTTCGTTACGTAAATCAACAACATTCTTCTGTGTTAATTTTTATTTTTATTTCGGACTATTAGTCTTATCTTTATTAGTTGTTGTTTTTGGATCTTTTTATTGGTTCACAACGTTTCGGCCAACTCTTCCTCTGGCCTTCGTCAGGTGGTAACCGCGACGGATAGGAATTTCGAATCTCCTAACTGCATTCTCAGCCATCACTGCCATCCGTAGTTGTTGTCGTCTCACCACATTTTTGACCAATTACCTCTGGCACGCTTTGGGTGGGATTGAAACCGCTATCTTCAGACAATGTTCATCTGGAACCGTAGAGATTCAACGTCATAATATATAAAAAAATATATATAAAAAAGAAATAAAAATAAAAATTAACATATAATGCTCATCTCAAAAAATGAATTCCAATTAAGGAATAATATATATATATATATAACATTCTTCTGTATTTATTAAATAAAACTTTCTTGTGTATTTATTAAATAAAACTTAAAATCAAAAATATCGGAATGAAAAAAAAAAGAACTGATGGAGATCGAAACACTTGTGCTAGTAATCAGTCACGTTACCCGTTGCACCAAAGGGACAACAGCTTTCAATATTTGAAATATCTTAATACATATATTTCTCTTTTAATCGATGTACGCATGCGCAGAATGACGCCATTGTGCTACGCTCGTCAAGGTGTTATTGCTTTCAAGTTTGAACCCTTTTTTGAAGCCCTTAGCAATTATTTTTTATCGATTAAATGTCCTTAATAAAATCCTGCATCTTTTAAGCTATTGCACGTTTTCCAACGATCATCCGACTAGGGGGATATACAATTTGAAAAATGGAGACAGACACACACACGCAGACATAGTGAGTTTTATATATTAGATTAAAACAAGGAAAGTAATTCATTATTAAACAAAGTAAATTTCACCTTGTCTGAATCCATGTCACTGTTTATATTTCTTCTAGAACTAAAACTATTACAATATTGGACACAATTTTCAGTCGAACTGTATTTAAAACAACGCATAATATTGTCATTTACTGTTTCAACATTCTCTTTGATAGCAGGAGTGAATTTTGTTTCACGTAAATGAAATAAAATTAGAAAATATTTTCTTAAATAACTCTTTCATTATGGCATATATTCATCCATGTAACCACTTTTAATCGGCGTGAATTAAGAAAACACGAAGGAAAATCTATTCAACTTCTGTTTAATCAACCTAATCGGTAAGCAAAGTAAATAAGTGTATCTAACTATCGTTTTATCAATCAAATTGGCCATTAAAACTGTTATTTAATGGTTAACAGAACAAAACAAAAAAAATAACGTTATATTACTACTGTTTAATTAATAACTAAAAACGCTATTAAGGATACTTATTCAGAAATACTTAGAAGCAATCCCTGGAAGACCAAGTTGTAACGAGATACAAATAGCAGCCATAAAGGGAACAGTATCTATTCTTAAAAGAGCCCTCAGATATAAATTTAAATCATAACAGAATCAAGTGTTAGCTCCAGGAGGGAGTCCCTTGATATCTTAAAACTTACTGAAGTTAAATTAAAAAAAAAGGTGAATATAACAATAAACAAAGACAAAAACTATTTAACTGCTGTTCAATCTAATCTACAAAGAAACCCGCTATTTAGGACGTCAATATAGCTATAAACCTAAGGGAATAAATTATAAGTTCTATTAACGTCGCTAAAGAGGGAGGCGCCGTTTTACAGTTTGTCACTGTACAGAGGGAGACAACTCTTGTTTACTAAAAGATTCGTTCAAAAAAAAACAAAAAAAAAACGCTACAAGGTTTTTGACGTAATAAAGTTGATAATCTTAATAATACAAAATGTAATCTTTACGCGAATATTAAGAGAGTTGTTTCTGTTTTCATATCATAATTTACGATGCTAAAACCAACGAACAAACGATATTTTCATTTTCTGCGGCAACTTTTTTTTTTTATTATTAAAAAAGTAAATGTTATGGTAAGGTTTTTAAAAAAACAGTCTTTAACCTTAAAAAATACAAAGAAACTTTTAAGATGCGACGACTTTTATGAATTTATTTATTGAGGACTATTATTCTCACCGTTCTTAGTTGTTGTTGTCTCACGACGTTTCGACCAACTATTCCTCTGGCCTTCGTCAGGTGGTAACCGCGACGGGATAGGAACTCCTAATCTCCTAACTGTATTCTCAACAATCACTGCCATCCATAGTTGTTTCGTCTCACCACGTTTTGGCCAAGAAACCCTCTGGCCGGGCTTTGGGTAGGATTGAAACCGCTATCTTCAGACAATGCTTACCTGAAACCGTAGATATTCAACGTCTTTATCCACCTGACGAAGGACAGAGGAATAGTTGGCCGAAACGTTGTGAAACAATTAAGAAAGATGAGGATAACGACGACAGTTGTAGAGATATTGTAATTTTTATTAAACGAAAAATTTATTATTTATGTTAAAAACTAGATGTTGGTGTTATAAATATTATAAGCTTTGTTCAGTAAAAAAAAAAAAAAAAAAAAAAAAAAGCCGCCACAGCCCTTTTTTCGCATTTTCCTCTTTGTTTTATTAAAAGTTTTCTTTTGAAAAAAAAAAAAATTCCTAAGAAAAAAAGTTGCCGTAGCTTACAACTATCATCGTATTTTGATTTTTTTTAAAAGTAGATGTTGGTCTTATTAATATTACAAGCTTTGTTACAGCAAAAAAAAAAAAAATGTCGCCGCAACTTTAAAAAGTTCATCCTTGTTTTATTAAAGAGTTTCATTCCTGGTATTGTTTAAAGGTTCAATACTAATTTCTTAAGAACCTTACCATAACATTTACTTTCAAATAAAGAAAAGATGTTGCTGAACTTCTTTTTTAAACGTTTTCATCTAATGAAAATATCGTGGGTTCGTTGGTTTTCTCTTAATCGTCGCGAGAAAAGACTAAACATTGTTATCAGCTTTGTTACATTAAAAAGAAAACTCGTCGCGGCTTTCTTTTCTTTTTCTTTTTTTTTTTTTTATATATTTTGATTTAATAAAAATATCGCGTCCTAAATTATGAGATGAAAAATGAACGAATCTTTTAGTAAACGAAAGTTTTCTCTCTCTGCACAGTGGCCAACCGTAAAACAGCGCCAATAGAGGTTATAATAGCCAGGAAATTAATTTTAAAAACTTTATTATCTCTCTTACTTTACGTTAATGCTGTTCAATCGCGATTTATTAAATTGAAGTTAAATAGTTACTTATATTAACGTTAGTAACTAGAGTTTCTAATAGGAGATTATATTGATTAAATAGCAGTTAAATAGTTATCTCAGATTATTGTTATAGGGGCACCGCGAAAGAAAGGTTATGGACGTTCTTTTTTTTTTATATGGAGGTCGCCACTAGAAGCTTGGTTTTGGATGCATTAAAAGTAACCAGCCACCTCTTCCCCCACTGTACCACGCGCTCAAGATCAGAAGAGAGAGAATGAGAGAGAACCTTGTCATTTACGGCCTATGATGTGTTGCCATAGGTGGTCGTGTCATCAGTATAGATGTCAGCGAATGATTTAAGTATGTGTTTTGGAAGATAATTAATGTAGATCAGGAAGAGAGTTGGGCCCAGGATGGACCCCTCAGGGTCTCCAGCATTAATACTGCTCAACAACGGAGAGAAATGATTTAATGATTGAGAAAACATTTCCAGTGATACCGTAGCTGGAAATCTTGTGAAGTAGGCCCTTATGCCATACCTTATCGAAGGCCTTCGATATGTCAAGAGTAATTGCCTTAAATAGAAAGCCATTGTCAAGAGATTCACTAATTCTATGAGATATAACCGTTAGCACATCTGCTGCAGATCTTGCGGAGCGGAATCCATATTGCATGTCACTAAGAAGGTTGTTTCTGCTGAGGTGGTTGACTACTTCTTTATTTAATATGGATTCCAACAACTTACTCATGACACACAGGAGACTTATTGGTTTGTACTGAGAGGGAGATGACTTTTCACATGAATTCTTAAATACAGGGTATAGTGATGAGGTTTTCCAGGATGTTAGAAAGCACTTCTCCTTAAGGTAACGCTTAAACAGTTTTGTAAGTATGGGGGCAAGTTCTGGTTGGAGCTTTTTCAGCTCTATAACTGGAATGCCGTCATGGCCAGTTGCTTTACTGGAATCAAGGTTCTTGATTAGCTTGGCGACCTCACGCACAGATATTTGTATGTTGCATAGCGTGTTGTCTGTTATAGGAGGAAATGCGGGGAGTTGATGGCTTTCGTCGCATAGGGTAGAATTAGCTGCAAAGTTCGTTTAATTAAATTATAGTTAGATAGACTTACCTCCCTTAAATTAACTTTATCTATCTATCTATCTATCTATCTATCTATCTATCTATCTATTGTATGAAAGTCACTTTGTGTGTGTGAGTTCCTCAGAGATTCCGAAACAGCTGAGCCTATCTTGTGCACATTTCACACAAAGCTATTTTACATATCTGACAGTATTCTTAGATATGCTTTGTACAGAAATGCATCATATAAGTATCGAAACCCGAAAAAATCCGATCTTAAAAATAGTATTTTTTCTCTTCTAGATAAAAAAAAAAAGAATTTTTACAGGAGAATATTTTACGTTACACCGCTGTAACGCAAAATGTAAAAATTCTTCTTTTTTATTTACAAGAGAAGCAATACTATTTTTAAGATCGTCAAGCCCAAATATCAACTGATGTAATATTGTGAACAAACACAGACGGAATTTGATGAAATTATTATTATTATTATTATTATTATTATTATTATTATTATTATTATTATCATTATCATTATTATTATTATTATTATTATTATTATCATTATTATTATTATCATTATTATTATTATTATTATTATTATTATTATTATCATTATCATCATTATTTTTATTATTATTATTTATTTATTTATTTATTTATTTATTTTTAATTAGTCCACCGGGCAAATTGTTCCTCGTAATCTATAATATTCAATCGACGATTGATTTCATAATAATGCATACGTAATCTGCATAAATTAATATATCATGTTTAAAACGTATTGTAAGATCAGGCAACGCCGGGCGATCAACTAGGTGTTATATAAATGGCGTTGAATAAGGTGCTAATCTCTGAATATATTGATTAAACACTAATTTATTATTATATTAACACAGATAATTAGAACTTATGCGATTTTATTGATGAATTTTAGTCAAATATAAAACCTTTCCCCTACATTAATATGATATTAATGCTAAATAGAGGTTCGACTGGACGATGAATACAGTTACCTCACTTACATTATCGTTATATTAACGCCACTAAATAGAAGATCTTACGGGCGACTTTATTGATTAAATAGAAGTTAAATAGAGTTAATCTCCCATACATTATTATTATTTGCGTACGTACAAAATGAATGGTTGATCCTCAAAATGTATAAACATTTTAACCCCTCTCTTCTCTTAAAAATTCACCAAAATTCAAGAAAATCAATCAATTTTAATGAAGGTTTCAGAATTTATTAATTAAGATACTTATTATTTGTTTGATTTTTTTTTTTTTACCTCTTAGTGCATAAAAAAAGAAGCTTTGCTAAAATTAAAGTTTGCAGTTCTATAGAAAAAGACGAATAATTTTATGTTTGCTTTTTATGAAAATAAATCATCGTAGATGTTTATAATTATTTTTTTTAACATTTCAAGAACATTACGATAAAAAAAACCCATAAAGTCAATGTTAATGAACTAAATATTACCTGAATAACCATCAATATCTCATACCAATGATGTTAATATTGAATTAAGCATTATTTATTTGGGAGTTTAAAAATTGTTATGGTAGGTAAGTAGGAAGGATCAAACCCGGAGTCATGAGTAAAAGTAGGCAATTAAAGTGTGAAAAAAAAACAAAAAAAAAAAACATCTGCAACGTTAACAGTTCGGCCACCAAGAAAAGTCCATTCCAGTTGTTTAGGAAAAAAAAACAAAAAAAAACCCACTATGGTAGGTCGGCGCGAACGTAAAAATATAATGTGAATTGTCCAGCACCCTAACCACTACGCCACAGAGCACTGCAGCTTAGTTTAGTGATTTTAAATAACTTCACATGATAGAACTACGAAGCCAAACCGGTGTTCTCTTCTCAACTGTTCCTTGTGAACGATCTCCAAACGGTGTTAAGTGGTGGCAGGGGGAGGAGGAATTTTTTAGAGAGAAAATATTTTACCACTTCCATTGATCTTAACCGATTTTGGCCGTGACTTCTCAGCAGAAAAAGTATAGAAATCTAAGATTATCGAGGAATTTGAGAACTAATAAGCCTATAACAAACCTCAGATATTGTTCTGCCGTTTGTGCATAATGTATTTGCATGAACTATCTTGATTTTTAATCCTATTAAGGTCAAAATCCCACGGGAAAAAATGAGTTCATTTTATTTATATAGAGAAGATTTCACCCCAAAAATAATTGAAAAATATTTCATGTGATTTTTGTGATAACAATTCTGGTGAAAATTTCAAATATCATGTGACATTATGGTGTAAACATCAACGTAAGAATTTCATTTTACAATCTTGAAAATAAAAATAAAATTGGAAAAATTTAAATCTGCGATCACCAAGATAAAATAATTTAAAAAAATGGTATTATTTTTAAAAACCATTTATGTAGACAAGAACGGATGGGCAACAGTGTAAAAACAAACAAAATTTGCCTCCCAATCACGTATTGTATTTAAATGTTTGTAAATAATTTTTAGCTAATTTTTCAATGAATAAATTGTCGGTGCAAGCAGTGACTTTTCCGCACTTAAAATGTACTTTTACTTTTATATAAAAAGGGATTAATTTGATTTATCGTTATGAATCGACCTATCATTTAAAAAAGCAAATAAATATTCTAATTAAATAAGTACCACCTTTTTATTAAAACAAATTGGATTACTTAAATTAATGAATACTTCTGTTTATCTTCAAAAATATTGAAATTTCAATATAATAATGTTTCAATTCCTTTATAAATTTTAAAATAAAATTGACTTTCTGACATTTTAGGCTTTCATAGAAATAATGCGTGACGCTTTGCGGTTTTGATTGTCCAAAGCTGGGTCATAGTAAACTCTAAATTTTGAGGGTTAATTTTTTTTTTGTAATAACTAAACACTTTCTTTATTATCTAAAGACTTTACTAATAATCCTTAAAATTGTCCCAAAAAACTAATATTCAACGGATTTTCAAGGGATTTTCACAATGAATTTATTTAACTTTCAGATTTAACTGATCTTTAGAGTTTTCAAAGCCGCCGTAAACACATTTTTCATTATAACTGTTTTACGTGTATTTTTTTAATATTTTAGAGATTAACTTCAGGCTTTAACATTTGGAACACAATCAAAAAGTAATCGAAAACGTATTAACAAATTATGATAAGCCGACTTTAAAAAACCATTATCATAACCATTATAAAAAACCATTATCATAACCATTATCAAAACCATTAGCATAACCATTACAAAAACCATTATCATAACAATTATAAAAACCATTATCATAACCTTTATAAAAAACATTAGCATAACCATTACAAAAACCATTATCATAACCATTATAAAAACCATTATCATAATCATTATCAAAACCATTAGCATAACCATTACAAAAACCATTATCATAACAATTATAAAAACCATTATCATAACTATTATAAAAATCATTATCATAACAATTATAAAAACCATTATCATAACCATTACAAAAACCATGATCATAACCATTATAAAAACCATTATCATAACCATTACAAAAACCATTATAAAAACCATTATCATTACCATTATAAAAACCATTATCATAACCATTATAAAAACCATTATCATAACATTATAAAAAAACATTATCATAACATAAAAACCATTAAATTGCATGTATTTATTATAATATAACACTACTAAATAGCGATTCAATATTGAGTAAAGTTAAATATACGTTTCTCACTGACATTATTTTTATATTAACGTCAGGAAGTTCTTATGGACGATTTTTTGATTAAATAAAAGTTAAATCATCATTTTAACGCCGCTTCGTAGAAATTCCAATGAACGATTTTACTGGTAGTTAAATGAAATAATTTCCCTTACGTTATTGTTGTATTGAAACAGCTAAAAATATTACTTGTTTTGATTGGACTATTGTTCTCATTTTCAGTGTTATTTGTGTAACGTTTTGGAAAGGAAATGCACTTTTATTTTAAATTATGAAAGAAAATAAAAAGAAAAAAAAAAAGAAAAAAGAGGAAAAGTTACTGGCTACGGAGCCAGTGACTTTTCTTTCTTTTTTTTTTTTTTTGCAAAGGTCGGAGGCTACACCGACAGAAACATTGCACAAATAACACTCAAGGCGAGAACAATAGTCCGATCCATACAAGTGAGATAAACAATCAACCCGCATCTAAAAAAAATTCAGAACTGTAGCTAAATTAAGATTCGAATTTTCCATTGCATTGATTAAATATATATATATATATATATATATATATATATATATATATATATATATATATATATATATATATATATCAAATAGTTACGTAAATCGCATTATTGCTATATTGATGCCAATAAATAGATGTTTTAATGACAGTGTCTATTGATTAAATAGAAGTTAAATAGAGTTGTCTCCCTTACATTATTGTTCGATTAACGCCGCTTAATAGAGATTTTATTGGCTTGAGTAAATATAAGATAAATGTTAACTAGAGTTATCTCCATTAAATTATAGTTATATAACTGCCGCTTAAGAATGATTTTTAAAGCTGAATGTATTCATTACTAGCAGCGAGATCTGGCTTTGCCCTGAATTAAAAGGGGGTATACGAATGTTCTACACTTCCAATACTTGTACCTATTTATTATGCCTCCCCACGGGACAGAGTTAGACACCAGGGTCGTTTTTTAACGTGGAGAAAAGGTACAAAAATAAAAATTGTCTCAGTCGTGAAGGATTTCTCCTCCACCGAAAGAGAACAAGAAATAGAAGTGCAACATCTGAAGAACAGATACTACACTTTGATCTTGTTTATATATTTTATTGAGAAAGAAAAAATTGAAGATAAAAAAAAACGTACAAAAAATTCAATTCAACAAAATTAGGCACAAGGCCCTACAAGAAATTGGGAGGGGGAGGGTACAGGGTCTTTT
Organism: Euprymna scolopes; assembly: GCF_053919585.1. Classification (NCBI taxonomy): domain Eukaryota; kingdom Metazoa; phylum Mollusca; class Cephalopoda; order Sepiida; family Sepiolidae; genus Euprymna; species Euprymna scolopes. The sequence continues at coordinate 1,510,321 of NC_136484.1, forward strand.
TGACTATGTAACAGATGAGACTTTGAAGTCTTACTCTTGACTGGCAACATTTACCAAAATACCTCAATCACTCTGTGGATCCTAATCTAACTAATAACCCCAGCGTTCAATGTAAAATTTAACTATGTACAATTTGTATATTCATTTCTGTATGTTGTGTGTGCATTTTTTTTTTTTTTTTTTTTTTTTTGTGTGTGTGTATGTGTGAGAAAATAAAGTTCGATTTCATTAGAAAGAGTTCTTGAATTAATTGGCATAAAATGTTCGTGGAGTGGGAAAAAAACTAATGAAAATGTTCATTTCAAAAATAAGGAAAAAACTACTAATGTGTTGTTAGTAAGACCCCCCTGTACTATTCTATGTGGCTAGATCCCCCACTGTTTTCCGGGGAACCGAAAACAAGCAGAGCATCCCTAATGGGGTTTGGGGAAGTCGCCTTAATGGAGGTGGGAGAAAATAAAGCAACGGATGGAGGGGGTAGGAAGGTGACCTCTGAGTAGGGGGATGACTGGGGGCATCAGAAAATAAAGATGAGGAGCAGGGGGGTTGGGCAGACTCAGAGGTTCTCTAATACCAAAAAATAAAATCAGGAACAGGATCTCATTTGTACCACCAGTCAAGAGTTACTTTACTGAACTTATAATGCTAACCTAGGCGGGATGGGTTCCGTAGGACCCAGCACCGCCCATGCCATGCCTAAGGAGGGAACACGTATTGAAACTTGGCTCCTCGACGGATGCACAAACTAGTGCTGTGCACCCACCTCTTGTCAAATTCCACTCTAGGCAACCTCTTCCAATCGCATCTGATCTTTACTTTAAGCAAATGTTTAAAGTAAACGATCAGATCCCGATCAGGAACAGATGTCCCTTCGTGGACCAACTTGAGGCGCGTGATCCAAATGGTCATGCGCGCTACTGCTAGGATCGCCAGGAAAACCAAACTTTCCTCCCTGGGGAACGGCGGCTCCATGTTGTACACAAAAGTTCCTACGTCAAGATCGAGCAGACACTCGGCATCGATGCGAGCTGTTACCCCCTCGACGTACTTTAATAGGGGCTGTATCCGGCTGCAACTAAAAAACGCGTGCTCGATTGTTTCGGGCTCGCGTTCGTCACAGCACGGACAGAAGCGGCTGGTATGTTCTTTATACCGGAAAAGTACGTCGAAGAGGGGCAGCGCATTTCGGACCAGTCGCCAAGTCAGGGAGAATTCCGAGTTATTCAGAATCTCCTGTCCCGGCGCCCAACACCATTGAGAACGGACAACCTCCATCGACCATCCCATCCGCCTACAAAGTGGATCCTTCGCGGTCCCCTCCACTAAATCCCGATACAGTTTCTTCCTTGGCTGATCGAGGACATTGGTCCCCGGCAAAGCTCTAAGAGCGGTTCGGCATTCGGAGAAGAACTTGGACTCCCCCTTCGGTCTACGACGACCTTCTACCGAAGGGTTGGGTTTGAGATTGGGAAACGAGTTCTCAACCACAGGGACCCAAGGAGCGTCTCCTTCAAGCGAACGACCCAGGAAAGCCAATCTCTCGGCGTTTCTATGACACAAGAGACTGGGCTGACCCAGGCCTCCCTCGCTCGGATTTTGAACACAGACCTCTCTGCAGACATAATGCTTACCCTCGTTCCACAAAAGTGAATCAAGGCGCCCTTGTAAGCGGGTTAGTCGTTCTGCAGGGAGAGGAAGTACAGACAAACGGTAAAGGATGAGCGGAAAGACGTATGTAGCACACGCCTCCGCCCGACCCTTCAAGGACAATTTCCTTCCAATCCAAGTCTTTACTGACGATTTGACCTTAGACTGTACTTCCGACCAATTCTTTTCCAGCTGAAGTCCCGGTCCAAACCAGACACCGAGAATGCGGACCGGTCCATCGGTCCAGCTGAAAATACCTGGAAGCGAGTTTACCCCGGTCCAGGCCCCCAACCGCAGGCCAACAGACTTGCTACGGTTGAAGATGGCCCCTGTTACTTCTTCGTATCGAGCGAGCGCCTCGACCACCGCTTGAACGTCCGTGAGGCAAGACACGAACACGGTGACGTCATCGGCGAACGCGGAAACCCTGGCTCGTGTGCCTCCAGGGAGAGCTATTCCGCGCAGGACTGGTGTAGCCGCCTCGTCCCTTAACTTGCGAAGGAGGGGTTCCAACGCCAGGACATACAACAGAGGCGACAGCGGACAACCCTGTCGCACCGACCGAGAGACAGCGAATGACTCCGACAGCTTACCGTTGATCTGCACCGCTACCGTCGGCCTGTCATACAGAACAAAGATCCACTTGCGGAAGTCCGGATTAAATCCGGCGGCCTCTAGCACAGATCCTAGGAACCGATGGTCGACCCTATCGAATGCCTTGGACTGATCCAAACTGATCAGCGCGGCTTCGGCGTCGTCTTCTGTCCCCTCTATGATCGAGCGTATCAAGTGCAAATTGTCTTGAATCGATCTCCCCTTCACAGCATAAGTCTGGTCCGGTTCGATCAAGTCAGTGATGACAACCTGCAAGCGATTCGCAAGAATCTTTGCCAAAATCTTTAACTCTGTGTTTAGCAGAGTCAAGGGCCTAAAATCATCAAAGTTTTCCCTCCCACCATGCCGTTGACCTTTCCTCAGCAATGTAATCACACCCTTGGTCACCTGTCCAGGGATGGAACCCTGGGCAAACCAATGGTTGAACATATCCTTCAGAATAGGGACCAACATGGGCGACAGCCTCAAGTAAAACTCGTAGGGTAAACCATCAAGCCCCGGGGATTTGTTATAGCCGACCTGCTTCAACGCAGTAATGACCTCATGTTCAGTAATAAGACCATCACAGCTAGCCGCCCGAGCCACCGTGAGGCGGGGCGAGTCAGCCAAATAGCTGCCAAACTCATCAACCCTGAGTCCGGGTAGTTGGGTGAAGCGCACCGATAGATGCTCCCGAAACCCCTCGCAGATCTCCCGAGTCGATACTAAGGGGTGTCCTTCCAGGTTATGTACTTTACGAATGTACCCATCCGAACCGCGCCTTAAAGCAGCCTTACGCTCAACAGCGTCAACATTCACAGCCTCGCACTTTGATCTTGACCAAAAGGCCAAAGACCACTTAACTGTCATCGAAATCGGTGAATTCACCCATTTTTCAATCAAATCGATTGATTCTCTGCTGTAAGCAGGACACCACTGTGCTGCACCGATAGAAAGCTTCACATGCCCCCCCCCCCCCCCGCAGCAGCTTAATCCACAATGCATTGTAATCTATATTACATTGTAAAGAACCTACTGGTGATTTTATAAAATTATTTAGGCTTAAACTGAAGTTTAAAATGCAAAAGTTAAATATCCAAACAAAATCATTAATTTCGAACGCACCCCTATCTTATCAAAGAACCTACTGTTGATTTTATATACCGGCCCCTTCTTCTTGTGTAATGATAAAACTTCTCAAATATACTTGTGATCTTAGACTATGTAAAAGTTTTAACTTTAGTCAAAAATCTTCTTTAATCGGATTTTTTTTTCGATTATGAATGTTTGATATTTATCGATGAAATTCCGATACAAAACGTATTTAAGCACATTTACAGAGACATGAAGTACATTTATATGGACATTTTAAAAATCAGCTAAGCCATTTCGGAGTCCGTAGTAAACAATCTCTCTCTCTCTCTCTCTCTCTCTCTCTCTCTCTCTCTCTCTCAACACACACACACACACACACACACACACACACACACACACACACACACATACGTAGTGGCTTTTACATAAAAGTAGAGATACGGGAGTAAAATAGTTATTTATTTTACACTTTTCTTATATTAACGCCAATTAAATGAGCTTCTGGTTTTAACGCCAATTAAATGAGCTTCTGGTTTTGATTAAACAGAAGTTAAATTCTGTTTATGGGAATCGCTTCAGACGGGAAGCCACCTAATGTAAAGAGATAACAAGGACTAAATATGATTATTGCGAACACAGGCGATGCCTATTGACCTTAGTATTAAAAAAAAACTAAGGTTAAAGGTAGGGGAAAAACAGTCAGCAGGAAGAGTGTTCTACAAGTTTGCGTTTCTTGAAAAGAAGTTACTAGAAATTGTGATTAATCGTCATTAAATAAAGCTTCTAATGGTCAATTATGTCGATTAAAAAATGGTAAATATAATTATATCCCTTGGATTATATTTATATAACCGACGGTTCTAACTGTCCCAAAGAAATTAAATAGAGTTATTTTTATTACATGTCCTTTACATTATTGTTATAGCAACATATCTCAATAGATTATCTTCGCTTGAATTAAACAGATTTATCTCCCTTACATCCTGTTAGATGAATGCAAATATACGAGTTATCTACCTTGCATTATCTAAAAAGATGGACATTCCGACATATTCCTCGAGAAATTTCGGTAAAGATGCAGCATTGCAGCACCATCAATACACCCTAAAAAAATCCTTTAAAATGACCACTGTTTCAGGTTTTCGGGAGTGCCGAAAACGAAATTAACGTTTAAAATTACACGATCAAGTAGTTTCAATGATGCGAAGAAATTATAGTTTCCAAGAGTGGAGTGTGGTCATTCTAATCATAGATTAATTTAACGTAAAATCAGCACCCACTTTACGGCCACCTTTTTGTCAGAGGGTGATCAACGTAAAATGAACACAATTTAACGTAAAACGGGTAATTGTGGCTTGGTAGACCAACACAAAACCTACTTTAAAAACTTATTTTCAGAGGTTTTCAGGTGTGCTGAAAACAAATATCGCATTCAAAATTGAGGCCTGCAATTAGTTTTCTGGGTGAAAAGATAGTTTTCCGCAGGTTTAATTAAATGAAAAATATATGCGCGCTTGCGCGTATAACAATTCCCACCTCTTAGAAAATAACATCTCGCATTTAAATTTTCCGCAAATAAGTAGTTTTCCAGATATTAAGCAATGTACTTTTATATATTATAAATGATGGCCATTATTGTACGCACAAGCGCGCATATATTTTTATTACATGAAAGATGCGGAGAAGTATCTTTTCAGTATCGTGAAAACTAGTTACCGGCCGTAATTTTAAATACGATATTCGTTTTCGGCACACCTGAAAACCTTTGCAAAAGAAGTTTTTTTAAGGTAGGTTTTGTGTTATCCATGTTGCGTTAAATTGTGTTAATTTTACGTTGACCTCCCCTCCCAACATAAAGGTGGTCATAAAATGTGTGGCCATTTAACGTGGAATTAATATAGAAAAATGATACCCACTTTTTAAAACTAAATAGCAGATAGATAGAGCTTTTTCCCTTACATTATTGTTTTATTAACTAATTAATTATAATTATTAACTAGAGTTACATCGCTTACCTTATTAATATATTCACATCGCTAAATAAAATTCCAAGTTGCAGATTGCCATAGTTAAACAGAAATTATAAAAAAATTTTTAGCTTGATTCCATTATTGTTATATCAACGCAACTAATATGGAATTAAAAGTTCTTATTAACGATTATAATGAATAAAATTCAAGATAATGCAATTATAGATAGTAGAGTTATTTTTTGTTTTACGTAGGAGTCACCACTTATCAAAGCCCAGAGGCTACTCGAGGATAAGGGTTAAAGAGTGTACAGTAGTCAATGGGACAATATCATAGGAATCGTTAGTAATGGAAATTTGCTAAATTGGATTACTTAAGGGGAAAGGCTCATCAGGAACCTGCTAACGTTGGGCTTGCATACGACCATAGTGTAATCAGCTGAAAAGTAGGCAAACGGAAGACAGGTCTACAGATGTGCAGTTCTAAGAAAGAAACTTTTTTTATAGAATCTACGTTTAGGTTTAGGCATGGATAAAAAGTGGGGGAAATTATTGATAGTGTTTTCAGCTAGACGAGTCTTTCTCGTAAAGTTTGGGGAAGGGGGACCATAGATTAGAGCTCAGACGAGCACTTGCCATAAAAATAACGATAAAGAAGAGACAGGCTCGCAACGCCTCTTCTGTGAAAAAGAGGTTGTAGGGAAGAGAAAAAAGGCACTTCCTACTTGGATATGAAGGCTATTTTGAACTCTGTCAAGGCAGGATAAGATCTTCCCAGCAGCTCCATCCCAGATGTGGCAACTACTCCATCCTTGGACGTAGCTAGCTCTTATATAGATAGAGAATTGCATCAGCAGTGAGATATCTACTGGATCGATAGAAGGATCCCACCATTTTTCAATGTCTTTGGTAACGGATTTTATGTACGTGTTCTATTTCAGATCGGGAGTAAAGGTCAAGCCCAAAAGCTTGTAAAAACATGGAGCCTCCTCAAGACGAGAGCATTTCATTTCAATTGATGCCAGATGGGGATCAGAGAGTTGATAGATAAAAGTTTGTTTTCGATACATTAAAAGTAACCAGCCACTTTTTTCTGATTGTACCATGTGTTCAAGATCAGAGGAGAGAGCACCAGAGAAGACTTGATCGTTTACGGCCTTTGATGTGCTGCCATAGATGCTAATCTCCTTAGCATAAATGTCTACGAATGATCTAAGGATATGATTTGGAAGATCATTGATTTAGATCAGAAAGAGAGTTGGACCCAGGATGGACCCCTGATGGACTCCAGCATTAATATCGTAAGCTTCTGATTTCTGCCCATAAACCACTACTCTTATAAACCTACCAGAGAGAAATGATTTAATAACTAAGAAGGTTTTTCCAGCTATACCATAGCTGGAGATCTTATGGAGTAGACCTTTATGCTATACCCTATCAAATACCTTTTATATGTCAAGAGCAATTGCCTAGAAAGGAAGCCTCTGTCGAGAGATTCTCTAATCCTATGAGATATAACCGTAAGCACTTCTGCTGATCAGTAGATCTAGCAGAACGGAAACCATATTGTATGCCACTAAGAAATTTATTTTTGCTGAGGTGGTTGACTACTTCTCTATTTAACACGAATTTCAGTAATTTACTAATGACGCACAGGAGACTTAGTCTGTACTGAGAGGAAGATGACCGATCATCTAAATTCTTAAATACAGGGCATACTGATGAGATATTACAGGGTGTTGGGAAGCAACCCTCCTTAAGATAACGCTTAAACAGCCTTGTAAGTATGGAGCTGGTTCTGGTTGGAGCTCTTTGAGCATTTTAATTGGAATGCCGTCAGGACTAGTTGCTTTACTGGAATCAAGGTTTCTGATTAGATGGGCAAAATCACACGCAGATATTTCTATGTCGCATAGCATGTTTTCTGATAGAAGAGGAAATACGGGGGGGGGAGATTAGCGGCCTTGGTCATATAGGGTAGAATTAACTGCAAAGTTTTTGGTAAAGAGTTTTGCTTTGTCTAATGCTGGCGAGATTACCTCACGTCTATTGATGATAGTTGAGATAAAGCATCCGCTTATGTTTAGGATCTGTTTATTATTTGCCAAAATTGGCGGGAACTAAGCCGCGGCTCCGCCCCTTTGTACTTGACGGACTGAGCATACAACTCTCTTGCGTTCTTCATTACTCTTTTAAAGTGGTTACTGGCAGTCCTGAAAGCGGCTTTAGTCTCAGTACATCTGTTACGTTCGAAGCAATAGAAAAAGTGATTTCTGCGCGCAATGACAGTAGCACATTTCAGGGAGAACCATGGCTAGCTGTTAACTTTTTGCTGGTATAGCAAAAATTGCTTGGGCATCCCCATCGGGGATTTGAAAATAAAAAAAAATATCGTATGAAAAAAAAAAATCTCTTAATATAATCCTTTAGACATATTAATCTTTCTTCATCATTGCCCTTGCAAGGCACGCTTTAAATGCGTCAATTGACTATTTCTTGATGGATCTAAAATAATGTTTTATGCTAACATGGAAGTTTCACGATTTCTTATGTCTGGTTTCAGTAAAAACTATAATTTTTAGTTTTTAACCCATTTCCTCATTTTTCTTTTACCTGGTTACACTTTTATTTAAATCGACACACCGTTGTCATAACTTTGTGTCATAACTTTTTTTGGTACTTCTACAGTTTATCACCGAAAAATGGAGACGCTATTTTTTTTCGCGCACCTGTTGTTAAAATTCGAGGGAGAAATAAGTATCGTAATCTATGGACGAAGTTAGAAATAAATAGCAAAAAAATTAAACTAGATATTAATTACTTCTGGAAAGAACTGTGAAAAAAAAAATAAAAATAAAATAAAGAAAGAAAGAAAGAGAACATATATCCGTCATTGTTTAATTGGAAATGTTTCAATTTAATTAATCAAAACGGGAACATTTTTCATGAAACATACATATATTTTTTTTTATTAAAAACAGAAAATGAAAATGACGTATTGTCTAAACTGGGCGAGAGCCATTTGAAAACCAAAGTATTTACTGCATAAAAATTTATCAAAATATAATTGTAAAAACGTTTATTGAAAAGTTTACGTAAGAAAATATAATTTTAATAAAACAATTTTGTAATGAAAGTAAAAATTTGATTTTTATGAAATAGTTTTTTTTTTTCGAACAAATAAATAATTCCAATGAAACATTTTTTGAATTAAAACAACTTTGAAGGGTCAACAACAAATTAATTTAAAGAAAACCGAAAAATCATTATCTAGTTTTTTTTTTTTGTTTTTTGGGAGGGGGGGTTGTTATTTATTTCATGCTTCAGTCATAGTTAAAAATACTGATTTCTCCATTCGAGTTTAACAACAGATGCGCGAAAAAAATGCGTCTCCATTTCGGCGATAAACTGTAGAAGTGCCCATTTTTATTTGATCAATAAAAGCGAGTAATAAGGTGATATTTTCGAGGAACTAATGTTTTTTGAGTGCATAAATAAAAGACAGTGTTTATGATTAACGAAAAAAAGTTCTGATCGTGAAAATCAAGGGGAAATAACTTAGTAATCAAGGGGAATAACTAAGCAATCAAGGGAGATAACTTCGAACTTAATACGAAAGAAAATTAACTGCTATTAAAAAAATTCTGTTTATTTACACAAGTAAGTTTTACATAGTCGTTATTATTTATATTGTTGCATCATTAAATTCAGAAATGTAAGGTTGAATATTAAAATTAGTATTCACTAAAAATAAATATGTTTCTTTGCACGAAAGTATGCTGATCAATCATTTTACATTGATTCTCAATGGATACAGGCAAAATGAATGCCGATGCTCAAAATGTATAAACAAAAGTTTAGTCCGTAACCAAGATGACGGACTAAATTTTTGTATAAGCAATATCGCCTGAAAAGGTTATTTATAATATAAAGCTGAACGTGTGTGTGTGTGTCTGTGTGTGTGTGTGTGTGTGTGTGTGTGTGTGTGGTCACGAATAGGCTCCTATATGGTTTACTATTTAAAAAAAAAATGATTACATATAATAATAGAAGATGTATCGAGGATCAGGATTGGGTATGTTTGATCTGGCAGAACGGTGGTTCATTAAAATTGTGAGGACTGCGTTCGCGCCTGGCCCCCAAAGTATGGAAACAAATGAAAAAAGAAAAAGCGTTTACAAGGGTTTTTGATATAGATGTACATAAGAATAGTTTGATAAGTATGTTTCAACTTAAATAGGGATGGTATAATGAAATTGTGGGGTCTGCGTTCGCGCCTGTACTCCATGGAAATATGGCACAAACTTTAACAAAGACTTTTCATATCTATTTGCTAAGTATACTTTGATAATTATGTTTCAGTTTGAAGAAATATGGTATAATAAAATTATGGGGTGTTCGTTCGCGCCTGACCTCTATAGAATGTAAATATGTCACAAAGTTTAACAAGGTTTTTTAAAAGGGGTGAGGGTCCACAATAGCACCTTAACTTTAATCTTAATTCACGTTAGCTTTTATTTATTTTTTTGAGTTGAAATTTTGATTTTTTTTAACCGGTTCGTGAATTAAAAAAAAATAAATTTACAAACTACTTAAAAATACAAACCAATGAAGTTTTCTACTATAAAAGTAACTTTTATTGACTATGGCAACATTTATTTCTTGTATATTTATATTATTATATATATATAACATTTTCTCTTTCCAAGGAAACATCATTTTGTTGATCACTCTTGGCTACGAATGGAAACAAAGTTGATATAAAAAAATATATTTTCGCGAAAATTATCTTTACTTTCATCATATTTTGCTTAGGGTAAAATTTTTGAGTATCAAAACCTATCTCTTTACAACCCCCTCCTTTTCATAACGTATCATACTTTCATTTTCATAGTCCATTTTCAGTAGGCTGTTTTTGAACCCAGTCAACGACGGGTACTTCTGCTAGTATATATATATATATATATATATATATATATATATATATATATATATATATATATATATATATATATATATATATATATATATTAGGTGTTCCGGGCCTATGTACTGTTCATGCAGTAATATGCATATGTATATATTAAAAATGTGAATATGTAAAGTAATGCCTTTCTGTATAATAGTCTTCCTTAACTACCATAGAGAAAAAAAAAGACATACATTTTCACTTATATATATATATATATATATATATATATATATATATATATATATATATATATATATAGAGAGAGAGAGAGAGAGAGAGAGATAGATAGATAGATAGATAGATAGATAGATAGATAGATTGGATGTAATATATAGTAATGATTTAAAAAGTATAAAAAAAGACGCCACCACCGAAAATCGAAACCAAAACGTTCATCTCACGATTAATTTTGCCCTGCCGTCAATGTCTGGGCTATGAAACATGTTTACTGCAAAGCTAAAAATTTAAACATGAACCAATAGCTACTACGTTATGCATTTGTAATGCCGGCGTTCGACCTTCCCCTGGCAAATTTCATTTTTTTAAATTTTCACACTTTTGCACCGGTTTTTCCGGGCTAAAACCCAAATATAAAGTTTTGCATGCATTCAAATACCTTATATATGAAGTGTCATGTCTATAGACAAAAAACTCTAGGAAGAGTTTGGTAGGCAAAATTTGTTAAACAAAAATATATAAGTATACATAAATATATATGGAAATACCTTTTTTTACTATACACTTTTACGCAAATATTATGCAAGTATAAACTATGTAGAATATCTGCATGAATATAATTACACATGATAGTTAACTAAAGTTGATTATCCCATTAGAAAACAGAAGCAACTAATAGGGAATTAATTAAAATGAATATTTACAAAAATATGCAAATGAGCTGGATCTTTTGCTAGTGCTAATGCAGCCTCGTCAGACCTTACAGAAATGGCTATTATTATTTGGAATAACGATTTTAAAAGAAACACAAGAAAAAAAAGAGAGGAAGAGAAAATAATTTTAATTTTTAATTCAAACAAGGGACGAGGTATCAAACCAGCTTTAACCCAAGCCGACGTCTCACCAATAGAAATTTTGTACACTCGAAAGGACGATACCTTGTCCCTTGTTCGATATGATGTAGATTCTTTCCACTGTCGGATCTGTGCCGCGGGTTGCTTGATCTGTGTAAGTTAAGAGACATTCTTGCGTGTGTGGCGTGTTTGCTCAGTTGGTAGAGTGCTCGCCTAGCATGCAAGAGGTTCGGGTTTCAAATCCTGAGCGTGGATATGTCTAACTGATGAGCCCAAATAAGGGCTAAACTCGAATCTTGGACTTCCGGTTTGTTGGCTTTCTTGGATCTTGTGGGCTGCGACCTTGGTCTGGCTGTGGAAAATCATTATATATATATTCTTTCACACTTTCTGAAGACACACGCATATATTGCTTTTTTTTATTTACTTTTATTGTTTCTTTTGCTATTTTTTTGTCAGCAAAAGTTGGGGTTCTTTCCAAGAAAGGATTACTTTTTTTTCCGTAAATTGTTAGGGGAAAGTTCGGAAAAGTGTTTTCAAGAGAATTTACAAATTATTTTTTGTCAACAGATGTTTTAAAAATAAACAGAAAAAATACTTCGTGTCATCCAAGAAATAATTAAAATATTACATTTTTGTATACAAAAAAAAAAAAAATAAATAAATAAAAATAAAAGTCAGTTTAGTGCTTCAATATTGTAACAACGCTCGACTTCATCCGGTGATTGCAGGTCAAACCCTAACGATAACTGAGGGAAAATCCCAAAATGTGTACTCAAGGTCTAATACAAAGGTCTAGTAAATCGATCCCCTTATTGGAAACACTCAAGGGAAACACGGTATCAAATTATTGCCTGTATGAGAGAGGTTCTTTTCGTTCCCTCACCCCAATATTTTCACAAGATTATTATTGATTTGACACTCAGCAATCAGATTCTGCAATTTTTTAAATGCCAAAAATTCAATAATTAAAATTTTTTTAGAGGTTGCACAGTTTCTAATATAACGTAAGTCTTTGTGGTAGTTTCATGACAAATCTTGAAATAACTTAGTGTATTAATGTTATTTTTGACATAAAAATAATATTTAGTTTTTGTATATTGTATATTAGGTGACTGAAATTCCATTTAAAGTCTTTAATTTCTTGAATTGTAAAATCACGATCCACAATAGTCGCTTTGCTACTAAAACCCATTTTCAATGAATAATTGACAGGAAATCGACCATACGTGGTTAACTTAAATTAAATTTTAATCACATGATTGCATTTTCAATAATTACGTGATTAAATTTTCCCCATTTAAAATTTGTGAAGCATTTCAAATATACCCATACAGTAAACACATTCTGTTTACATTAAACGAAATACTGGTGTTAACCGAAAGTTCCTTTTAGCGATGTCACGTAACTGGTGAATCACCGGCGGTGATGCTGATATTTCCCCAAATAAAAAATGGCAACATCGTTACAAAGAAAAACACCCAATTTATTAAATAAAAATTAAGTATAATGTTATAATTAAAAAGAGATGTATAAAAACACGCATAGGTACAATGAAAATACTATATCAAAATATATAAGCAATCGGACCAGTAGTTATTTAGATTATCGATTACGAACAAGCATCACATTTTACGTTTCTATGTATATAGATATAGTAATGATTTCAAAGGTTAACAAAAAAATGACGGAATCGTTACAAAGAAGGATCTCTCGTACAAAAAATATCAAGAAATTAGAAAAAAATCTTCGCTATTTCGTGTAGAAGTATTGTTTTGATTGAAATATTGTTTTGATTGAAATATTGTTTTGATTGAAATATTGTTTTGATTGAAATATTGTTTTGATTGAAATATTGTTTTGATTGAAATAGGGTTTATTGACGCAATTTACAAACTGCACATGCACTAATCGTCGGTATTTTCTTCCGTTTGAAATAACTACATTTGGGACGTTATCAAATTCTGCCCGACACACATCTTTTTTTCTTTTTTGCTTTTTGCTTACAAAATTTTGCTTTCGGTTTCGCTTCTGGCTGATGGCACCAGAGTCCCGTTTTATACCACTAAGCAACGCCCCCGCCCCGTTTTCACAGTTTTCCCTCCACCCGTCACAATTTTTTTCGACCGAGCAACGCACCTTCGCCCCTGTTGTCATAATATATTTTATGACCGGGCAACGCCAGGTGCGATCGCTACTAGTCTATTGAATAAATCTGAAATGTGTGCGTGCGTGTGCGTGCGTGTGTCTGTCTGTCTGTCTGTCTGTCTGTCTGTCTGTATGTCTGTATGTATGTATGTCCGTTAAAAACTTTTCTCATGCATATCATACAGGCACGAACATGGCATCGTTAGAAAGAACGATCTTTTGGACAAAAAATATAAAAAATTGGGAGAAATCGAGTAGAAAGTTTTGTTTGAAGGGAAGTCAGATAAAAACCTTGTTTTCGACACGGTTGGCAATCGTTTTATGTTCTTCCATTTTAAAAAGATAAATTTGCTGGGATATGACGTCAGTGTCCTGGGCACATCGATAACGTATTCGATTACTTACTTGAATTATGCGTGTTCGCGCCCCACGCACTTCTTTTTTTGCTTACAAAATTTTGCTTTTGATTTCACTAGCTGATGTCACCCAAATCCCGATTAAAAAAGTTTTTTACGACTGAGCAACGCCACTCTTCCTCACCCTCATCGTCACAATTTTTGTTATTGCCCTCCACTCCGCTGTTTCAATTTTTTGTTTTACGACCGGGCAACGCCGGCTGCTCCTCCGTCTTCGTTGTCACATTTCCCTCCTACACCCGTTGTCACAATTCATCATATTTAAACGGATTTTACGACCGGACAACGTCCCCACAAGTGTCCCCAATTTTTTTTTACGACTGAGTAACGCCATCTCCTCCCACGACCCGTTGTAACAATTTGTTGCCCGGCTAGTTTACCTATAAAGAACAGATAACGAGAAAGTACATTTTTAGTCGAAAATACTATCCGAAAATTAGCATGGCCCATAAACTGCAGAAGTACCAAAGATACATTTCTGCAGTTTATGAGCGGTTTGAAATAATAACGTTATCATTTAGAAAAACATTCTTTGCATATTAACTATTCTTTACTGCCACTTAAATATAAACAACATATACATTAAAAAGTGCGTTTAACTTGAAAATTTCACGGTCCGTACATTTCAGAAGAAAGAGGAAACAAAAAGAAGAGATAAGCTATTTTTTTGTAACTATACATGATGACGATGATGATGATGATGATGATGATGATGATGATGATGATGATTGTCCATCACTTGCAAAGATAACCATGATCATGCAATTACTTTGTGGGTCCCAGAGTGGCTTGTCAGACCGATCCGAACTCCGAAGTATTTCCCAATGTTGAACACCTTAGGAATAATTCTGATTCAGAGGTGTTGACTGCTTTATCTTTTCTAATGTCACGTTTTCTCTTGCGTTTTTCATTGCGTGCGGATTAAGCAATTGTACATATTTCATTCATTCATTCATTCATTCATTCATTTAATCATTCATTTAATTTGCAAAGAATAAACGCACAAGCGATTGCCATTTACAAGGGAAAAAGTCAATGAGAATTTAGGGGGCTATGTAAAAAGAGAAACTATACAGGAGAAAACCCCTGGAGGCCCGACCAGCGTCTGTCCAAGGCCACCTTAAAACCCTCTAGTGTGGGCTGGTTTACGACCTCATCGGGTAGCTGGTTCAATGGAGATGCCACTCGAACCGAGAACGCTGCTTGGCATTGAAGCTTCCGGAAGGTAGACCTTTTTACGTGCTCACAGAGCTCGCGATCCGGGGCAGGAGTAAAGAACATGTCCCGGTCCAGGCCTCACCGTCCATGAAAGATGTTGTAGATGAGGATGGATGAGGTCGCCTCGAAGCCTCCTACGCTCAAGAGAAAAAAGATTTAGAGCTCTTAAACGTTGCTCATAAGATAGACAACTAAGACCAGCCATAATTCTAGTCACCATGCGCTGAATCCGTTGTAGACGCTGGACATCCTCCACGTAATAGGAGCATTTGGCCTGAATACTGTATTCGAGAATCGGGTGCACCAGGGAGGTGTAGAGGGGAAGATAGATGAAGGGAGTGAGATGACCAAAGGAGCGGCGCATGATGAACAGGACACCCCTGACCTTGTTAGCAACGGTGATGCAAGTTTCAGAGAGTGAATATGTGGAATGCATAATCATTCCAAGATTCTTGACTTGACTGAGGGACTCCAGCAGCCAGTCACTTGGTTGGAAGTCTAGAGGGAAGAGAGGAGTTGAGGGATGTCGGTCTACTGCCATGTGGCTTCACTTGGCGACGTTTAAACTCAGGTCCCAGTCCAGTGACCATCTCCAGACTTTATGGAGGCAACGCCGGAGGTTTTCATAGTCGCTGCGGGGATGGGGCAAGAATTTTAACCTCATATCTAGTAGTTCTGCAATTTACAGATCATTCTGAATATAAAATATTTTGCACGTTCAACTGAACATGTAATAAAGAGTAAAGTTTAAAGTTAAATGTTGCATCTAATTTGAAAAGTTCTATTAAGGAAATGACATGCTCCCTTAAAGTATAACACATGCTGAAGTATAAAAATGTGTGTGTGTGTGAGTGTGTGTGATTGTGTGTGTGAGAGAGATAGATAGATAGAAAGAGAGTGAGAAAAAGTTCCTTATGGACTCCCAAACTGTGAGGAGGAAAATCTTTTTCCCTGTGCGCCGGATATAAAACCTGCTGAAGTATAAAAATGTGTGTGTGTATGTGTGTGTGTGTGTGTGTGTGTGTGAGAGAGAGAGAGAGAGAGTTCCCTATGGACTCTAAAACTGTAAGGAGGAATGTAAAGCTTTCTCCCTATGCGCCACGGCAGGTTCCTCACTAGAGCAGCCAATCAAGCGATTGATGAATGGGTGATTTAACCGATTTCAATGACAATATTATGCGTGAGATTCGAGGAGCATTTTCCTTTATCCTTCAAAAACACTGAGCATAATTACTTAATACAAATTGTACTTTTAAGAGAATGGAAAAGGGTCGCAAAATCTTATTGGCGTAAACTATGGAAATTGTATTCTTTTTATGAAAAGCTATTTTCAGAAGTCGTTTTTTTTTTTTTTTTTTTTTTTTTTTTACTCACGTTCACCTCGAACAAAACATATCGCCACTTGGACATAAAGGGCTACTATTTGGGACCATGCGTAGGAAAGATTAACAAGGCGTTGGTTTACGTTACTTTTAAACTTCTGCATATCAATACAGTCAGTGAAGCAAGTAGCCAGGAGGGAATTCCAAAGTCTAGCTGTTGGAGAGAAGAAATTATTAGAGTAGAAAGCTTTCTGGCATTTAGGGACCTCAACAGTGAAGAGGTATGATTTTGTTGCTAAGCGGGTTCGTCGGGGATATGTACGTTGGGGGGGGCACAAGTGCAATGAGTTCATCAGATTAAAATATTTGTAAAACAGGCACAGAGATGCAACATTGCGGCGATATGGCAGGGGTCGGAGTTTAGTTGACAAAGTGGGACATTAGATTGAAGACTCATTTTTGAACCCTATCCAAGAGGGAGAGATTAGTGGTAGATGAACCATCCCAGATGTGATAACAATATTCCATGCATGGGCGAATGGTGGCCTTGTAGAGATACAAGATACTCTCAGGTGTAAGTAGTCTTCTAACTCGATAGAGGGAACCCACCTTCTTTGCAGCAGCTTTCGCAATGTCCTCAATGTATTTATTCCAGTTCAAATTACCCGTGTATGTTAAGTCAAGGAGTTTGAAGAAAGAATTCTCAGGCAAGGTATTATTTGTCATTGATATCGGTGGCTAGAAAGGCGTCTTGTAATTGTTAAAGGAAAGGAGGTTAGTCTTACTAGCAGAAAAATGTCACCATCCATTTATGGCCCCATTCAACTACGGTCGGGAAGTAATTTTCTAGCGATTTAGTCATTGTCTAAGAGTTGTGTACATCCATTCTGTTCTCATGGTATTGTTTTTAAGGGAACTCGTTCAAAGCTCTTTACTCAGCGACGTGGATGTAATGTCTCAGAAAAATGGCAAAGAAGAAATCCTGTGAGGCAGACGCAGTTATCGATTTAATTAAACCTTTGAAAATCATGTAACATACCGTATACAATTAATACATTTAATATAATTGATGAACTGTAGTTACGGTGTATGACTGCATATATGAAACTGTTTTAGTGGCAAAAATTATTGAAAATGGATTCGCTTTATAAAATGTAGTAGTAGATATACCCGACGTTTCCTGGGTTTGAATAAGGATCAACGAACCTCCTACACGTTCAATACTTTCATTACCATTGAAATTATATATAAGTAGATAGATGGATAGAGATTGTCAGAAGTTTTACGCTGACTGGCATCCTTAAAGTATTTGGAACTCGCTCAACCGCGTTGAGGTAATGTATTTGTTATCAAATGTGATACTCCATGTCATATGTAAATATGAGAAAGGAGAAATCCTTTGATACTAATGCAGTTATTGTTATTTGTGCATGTGTGTGTGTGTGTGTGTGTGCGTGTGTGTGTGTAGTTGTCAATTGGATCCAATGATGATGTTTTTGTTGTGCATCTCATTTATGAACACGAAGATGGATGTTCAGCCTCAGCGTGGGGGCACAAAGTCTTGAATCGCGGGGACACTGGGAGTCAGTTGTTGCGATCTCTGGTGAGGCTGCTCTGCGATCTCTCGTGAGTTTCTGGCATCGAGCCTCTTTAAAGTTGGCAGCAATTTTCTGAACTGAGCCCCGCCATTTTACTTTGTCCATGGTGCATAACCCTCCAGGTCTTTCGTTACTTAACCTTTGATAAATCACCCAACCTAAGTACCGTATACAATTCGTAGATTGAATAAAATCTTTTTCAGATTTAGTTTTGAGGTGTGCGATAAAACATTGAAATGCTATTTTAATTATAGGAATTATTGAAATTCGATTGCAATAAATGTGTTTTAACAATGAAATTACTCTACTCTGTGATGAGGAACGGTTAAGAAAATTAAATTGAGTGAACACTCGGTTTGTATATCGAGAATTGAGTGAATAATGAAGATTTTCGTTAGGAGTAGTATTTTTTTTTTGTAAAAATAGAATGATTATTGTATAAGAATACTTGTGTTGCCCAATCGTACACTACGCTTAAACATGATATTTTAATTTATTCAGATTGTGTAGGTATTATTATAGAATCAATCCTCTGTCTAAGAATAATTTGCCCGGTGGACTAATTCGCAAATAAATAAATAAATAATAATGATAATGTCGTTCATCAAATTTCGTCTGTGTTTGTTTTCAATATCACGTAAGCTGATGGTTCGGCTTGACGATGAATGCCCTGGAAAAGTCACTTCTGATTAATGTTCATGTTTCAATTATGCAAATGAAGAAATGATTTATGGCGATTTTAAATGGTACCTTTTCTTTTATTGTAAATTGACCTCATTAATAAGAAAAAATTAAAATAAAATGGTGAGGTACACCAGGATTTGAAAAGGGGATCATTCGATCTGTAGTCGAATACTATAACACTAGCTTTATTTTCAGATTATGATACATCTGGTTCTTTTTAAGAAGAAATGATTTGCTAAGATTTTATTATTTCTCTTGGCCGGTACATGGGAATATTTTACATTACACCGACCAATGATGTAACATAAAATATTCCCATGTAAAATTTCTTCATATTTTATCTATAAGAAAGAAAAGGTATTTTTAATGTCGGATCTTTTCGATTACTTATCGGATGAATTTATGTACAAAACATATCTAAGAACACTGCCAGAAATATAAAATACTCCTGTGTTGAATTTACAGAAAGGTAAGCTCAGCTGTTTCCGACTCAATGAGGAAGGAACTTACACACACAGTTTTTTTTTTTTTTACATTTTCACCCCAAACAAGTTAAATTGCCACTTTGGTGTAGGGGGCTACTATCAGGGGCAACAACTACTGGGGTACTATGTAGAGATTTAGGCAGCAAAATGTCGGTTCACGTTACACTTGAACTTCTGCACGTCAGTACTGTTGGGGAAGCAGGGACCTGGAATGGAATTCCAAAGCCTAGTGGTTCTGAGGAAGAAACTATTGGAGCAGAAAGATCTTTTACATCTAGGGATCTCTACAGTGTGGGGGTGGGATTTAGCAGCCTATCGGGGTTGTCGATGGTGCTCACGTCATGGGGGCACAAGTGATTGCAGTTCGTCAGAGCATTCACCACTAAAATACTTGTAGAAAAGGCAGAGGGATGCAACATTTCGTCGATAGGAGAGAGGCTGAAGCGTAGATACCAGTTAAGGCCTATCAGGTTTGCGACTCTCTTTTGAACCTTGTCAAGGAGCGAGAGACTAGTAGCAGATGCACCATCCCAAATGTGACAGCAATACTCCATACATTGGGCGAATGGTGGCCTTATAGAGGTACAGGATACTTTCGGGTGTTAGTAGTTGTCTAGCACGGTAGAGAGCGCCCACCTTTCTTGCAGCGGCCCTGGCAATGCCTTCAATGTAATTGTTCCAACTCATGTTTCCTGTGAACGTTAGGCCAAGGAGTTTGAAAGATGTACTCTCAGCTGAAGAGTCGTTGGCCATTGCTATAGGTGGTAGAGAGGGTTTCTTGTAATTATTGAATAACACTAGTTTAGTCTTGGCGGCATTGAACGTAACCATCCATTTTTGTCCCTATTCCTCTACAGATTGGAAGTCTTTAACCCCAATTTTGACACCGTAACATTTATTGTTTTGAGCTCAAATTAAACTAAATTGTTCGACCCATGTCCAAGTAACTTACATCTAAAATTTCAAGTTTTTAGACCCAAAATTGACTTAACAGTTTGCTAGAGACCACAAAGGAACATTTTTTTCAACTTTGACACCTTGGAAGCCAAATTCTTAGCAAAAAACTATTACAAAGTTCTATGTCTGAATATGCAAAATTTCGAATCTTTAGACCAAAAAATTGGATGAGTAATTTGGTAGAGATCGCAGAGGTCAATTTATTAAAATTCGACCCCAATTATCACCGCTTTACCTTTATTGTTTTTAGCTCAAATCAAATGATAAAGTTAGATCCATATCCCAGTAACCTATGTTTAACATTTCACGTGTTTAGACACAAAATTGGCGGAGGAGTTTGGTAGAGTTCTCAAAGGCCAAATCCTTGAACTTTGACTGCTTAACAGACAAATTTCTGGCCGAAAACCAATTAAACAGATTTTCCCCTATCTCCATACTCCTTATGTCAAATCGCGAGTCTGTAGACCGAAAATTCACAGAGTTATTTGGCAAGGAAGTGTGCACAGACATACATACATTTTTTTACTTTTATAGATATATAGATATTACGCTGTGAATTTTTGAGACAAGAATTGATTATTGGTATTATTTTGATACTTCGGATGTCTGTCCTTATCTTAAGATATATATTCACGACGTATCGATCCAGATAATTTCCGATCTTCTTTAGGTGTATCTTGTCGAACTCGTGAATCCTTCTGTCGTGATTGAGAATCTACATGGAATTTCGAACAGAACCGTGTATTTAATCCACGGGGTAGCATCCTCAGGTTCTGCCAGCCTGGATTGCAATTGGATTTTCGGTATCGTCCTCACAAGGATTGAACCTTCAACTATCATAACCAAATTTTACGTGCTTTTTATAACATTCGAATGAGGCTTTTAATACCATTAGATAATTAGATAAGGATTTAGATTTATTCACATGATCGGGAATTAACAAAAAAATATCATCGAGTGGAAAATGAGATTCGAATCTGTGCCTCCGAAAAATGGTTAATCTGAATGGGATACCGTATTAACTGCTTGACTAACAATACCCATTAAATAAATAAATAAATAAAAATAAAAAAAACATCAGTCAATAAAAGGGAAAACACATTTATGTGAAAAACAAAGGGCAGATAACTGCCTCATCCCTAGGGTAGAGAAATTAAATACAAACAACATAATTTCAAAACTGTTAATATCGCTAAAAAATAACAACATATTATATATATATATATATATATATATATATATGTATATATATATATATAGAGAGAGAGAGAGAGAGTGAGAGAGAGAAAGATAGATAGATAGATAGATAGAGAGCAAATAAACGAGAAAGAAAGAAATGACAGACTTTGCTTTCAATTACGCGTCCGACACTCTTCAATATTATTACTAATTTTTTTTGTTTGCTTTGTTATACAATATTGATGATTTTTTAATTATATTTTTTATCTAAATAATGTTTTTAATTTATAATATTTTTATCTAAATAATGTTGTTAATTTATGATATTTTATCTAAATAATCTTTTTAATTTATAATATTTTATCTAAATAATGTTTTTAATTTATAATATTTTTATCTAAATAATGTTTTTAATTTATAATATTTTTATCTAAATAATGTTTTTAATTTATAATATTTTATCTAAATAATTTTTTTAATTTATAATATTTTATCTAAATAATGTTTTTAATTTATAACATTTTTATCTAAATAATGTTTTTAATTAATAATATTTTATCTAAATAATGTTTTTAATTTATAATATTTTTTACCTAAATGATTTTAGTTTATAATGTTTTTATCTAAATAATGCATTTAATTTATAATATTTCATCTAAATAATGTTTTTAATTTATAATATTTTTATGTAAATAATGTTTTTAATTTATAATATTTTTATCTAAATAATGTTTTTAATTTATAATATTTTTATCTAAATAATGTTTTTAATTTATAATATTTTATCTAAATAATGTTTTTAATTTATAATATTTTATCTAAATAATGTTTTTAATTTATAATATTTTATCTAAATAATGTTTTTAATTTATAATATTTTTATCTAAATAATGTTTTTAATTTATAATATTTTATCTAAATAATGTTTTTAATTTATAATATTTTTATCTAAATAATGTTTTTAATTTATAATATTTTATCTAAATAATGTTTTTAATTTATAATATTTTTTACCTAAATGATTTTAGTTTATAATGTTTTTATCTAAATAATGCATTTAATTTATAATATTTCATCTAAATAATGTTTTTAATTTATAATATTTTTATCTAAATAATGTTTTTAATTTATAATATTTTTATCTAAATAATGTTTTTAATTTATAATATTTTATCTAAATAATGTTTTTAATTTATAATATTTTTATCTAAATAATGTTTTTAATTTATAATATTTTATCTAAATAATGTTTTTAATATATAATATTTTTTACCTAAATGATTTTAGTTTATAATGTTTTTATCTAAATAATGCATTTAATTTATAATATTTCATCTAAATAATGTTTTTAATTTATAACATTTTTATCTAAATAAGGTTTTTAATTTATAATATTTTTATCTAAATAATGTTTTTAATTTATGATATTTTTATCTAAATAATGTTTTTAATTTATAATATTTTTATCTAAATAATGTTTTTAATTTATAATATTTTATCTAAATAATGTTTTTAATTTATAATATTTTATCTAAATAATGTTTTTAATTTATAATATTTTATCTAAATAATGTTTTTAATTTATAATATTTTTATCTAAATAATGTTTTTAATTATAATATTTTATCTAAATAATGTTTTTAATTTATAATATTTTTTACCTAAATGATTTTAGTTTATAATGTTTTTATCTAAATAATGCATTTAATTTATAATATTTCATCTAAATAATGTTTTTAATTTATAATATTGTTATCTAAATAATGTTTTTAATTTATAATATTTTTATCTAAATAATGTTTTTAATTTATAATATTTTTATCTAAATAATGTTTTTAATTTATAATATTTTATCTAAATAATGTTTTTAATTTATAATATTTTTATCTAAATAATGTTTTTAATTTATAATATTTTATCTAAATAATGTTTTTAATTTATAATATTTTTATCTAAATAACATTTTTAATTTATAATATTTTATCTAAATAATGTTTTTAATTTATAATATTTTTTACCTAAATGATTTTAGTTTATAATGTTTTTATCTAAATAATGCATTTAATTTATAATATTTCATCTAAATAATGTTTTTAATTTATAATATTGTTATCTAAATAATGTTTTTAATTTATAATATTTTTATCTAAATAATGTTTTTAATTTATAATATTTTATCTAAATAATGTTTTTAATTTATAATATTTTTATCTAAATAATGTTTTTAATTTATAATATTTGATCTAAATAATGTTTTTAATTTATAATATTTTTATCTAAATAATGTTTTTAATTTATAATATTTTATCTAAATAATGTTTTTAATTTATAATATTTTATCTAAATAATGTTTTTAATTTATAATATTTTTATCTAAATAATGTTTTTAATTATAATATTTTATCTAAATAATGTTTTTAATTTATAATATTTTTTACCTAAATGATTTTAGTTTATAATGTTTTTATCTAAATAATGCATTTAATTTATAATATTTCATCTAAATAATGTTTTTAATTTATAATATTGTTATCTAAATAATGTTTTTAATTTATAATATTTTTATCTAAATAATGTTTTTAATTTATAATATTTTTATCTAAATAATGTTTTTAATTTATAATATTTTTATCTAAATAATGTTTTTAATTTATAATATTTTTATCTAAATAATGTTTTTAATTTATAATATTTTATCTAAATAATGTTTTTAATTTATAATATTTTTATCTAAATAATGTTTTTAATTTATAATATTTTTATCTAAATAATGTTTTTAATTTATAATATTTTATCTAAATAATGTTTTTAATTTATAATATTTTTATCTAAATAATGTTTTTAATTTATAATATTTGATCTAAATAATGTTTTTAATTTATAATATTTTTATCTAAATAATGTTTTTAATTTATAATATTTTATCTAAATAATGTTTTTAATTTATAATATTTTTTACCTAAATGATTTTAGTTTATAATGTTTTTATCTAAATAATGCTTTTAATTTAAAAGCTCGTGCATTTAAGTTTACATTAATTAAATACTTTCTATTATTTCAATTCTTTTGAAAGACCGAAGGTATCAGAACTATTAGAAATCTATACGATATGAAATAATTCAATTCACTCTGTCAATTTTTACAAAACCAACCTCCATTGTAAACATTTCTTATCCAATTTCTCTCTACATATGACAATGCTGTAATTCTACAATAATTTTGTACAAGTTTATTTATTTCCTTGTCAATATTTTTAACTTGAAGGGATTTAGTTGTAGATTTCCTTTCTTAAAGCTGTGCAAGTATCGAAGCTGAAAGAGTAATAATGACCAGAACGTGAAAAAAAAAGCAGATAAAATGTTTCAAAGAAAACAAAGTGAGCAAAAGTTACAGGAACATCAATCAAGAAATGGCTGAAAAGGAACACTTTGCTTTTATTCAATCTTTTATTCTATAATAACTGTCAAAATTCTTGATGACATTTAGGAATTCTAATAGAATTTGAGTTCATGCCTTGTATATGTGTTTAACCCATGGATCCAAACAGTGACATCGAGTTTTTGTTTTTAAGCATATCATTTTTAAAATAGACGATGAATTCAGCTTGTAGAGTTGATGAATATTCTATCACAAAATAAAAAAAAAAAAAAAATGTCTGTTCAATGCAGCAGATAGTTTTTTTTTTATAGTTTCACAATAAATATATTTTAATTTCTGGCTTTTTTCGCAAGTTTATTTCTTGTGATGAAAAGTGAAATGTTCAAAAATTCTTTAAAAATATTGAAGAAATTCCGAAAATAAAATAAATCGTCTGTAAATGAAATGCAAAATTCTACAGAAAAAGAAAATTCTTTGAATAAAATTATTTGGAAAAAATTTACATGTGTTGCTTATTTACAAACCGCTTAAGGATTTATGATAATTCTGTCGATGAATTGACATAATCAGTGAAAGGTGTTGCTTAACTTTATATTATACTTAAATTAAATATTACTATGATAATTTTAACTAATTAAGTAGTTGTGTTTATTACATACAGAACAGGAAAGAAAGAAAATTTAGTTTGAAAAAAAAAAGTTTCGAAATTCAGCCATTAATTTATTTTGATTCATTTTTGGTCGATTCGAGGTTGTTAATAAAAAGTTGCTTACAATTAAGACAACATTCTTGACATCTTAATAAAATAACTTTCGTCCTGATTTCAGAAATTCTTCTCATAAATAAGGATATATTAAAAATTCAAAGTAAAATAATAAACTTTCATTTTGTAATTGAAATGAAGTTAAAAGCAAAGGCACATTTAAAATGTCGATTTAAAAAATTAACTTTACTTTAATCAAATTAGTTTCCTTTATTTTCATGCTTTTTATACAAAATTTGCTGTTTTGTCCTCTGATAAAAGCTAGTATCGTGATGATATAATCAATAATTTGATCATTTTCGATTAATGTAAATTTTTCATTTTTCAAGAACCAATTTATATCAATTACATTAATAACTATACACAGATTTCTTAACGTTAGGAAAATACTTTCCATTTATAAATATATTTTAATGCATAATACCAGAAAAGGTGATACGAATAACTTGATAAAGAAAATGTAATTTGTATATATTCAGTAATTAAAGCAGAAAATTATCATTTTAAGTATTAATTTCTATATTTCAGTCTTTGAAACATGTACAAACCTTGGAAGTTGAAATAAGAAAAACACAAAAAAATCAATCAATTTTTACGTTAAATAAAACTGTCATTAAATTTAAATATATTGACTTTGCTAATTTTTAGTACTTATCGTCTCTTTAATCTGCAACTTTAATGTTTTATGAAAACCTATTATTCTGTTTAAGAAATAAATAATTTAATATAGGAAATTAAAATAATCTACTGATTTAAATCTATCTCTAAATGTTAGACAAAAAGCAATTGTTTTTTTGTTCAATCGTGCTTTTCTGCAATCTCCAAAAATTGCATCTATTTATTGACTTACAAGCGAACAAATCTTTACATGAACAGAAATAGCGTACATTCATTCAATCACTTTGTATTCATCAAAAGTTGATAAGTTTCTGGCTCCAACAAACATGCATATTCAAATTCCAATCACAATAATTATGAAAATAATAATCTGATAAAAAGATGCAAAAAGAACAATCAAATATATATGCTCATCAACGTTTCCTCTTTATTTCAAACATTTTCGGGATAATTAATATGATGTGAAGAAAATACTAGTCCGATATTTGTTTACATACATGTTTATGATGTGAAAGGGATGTCTTTGTTCTATTTCAAAACGAAATGTCTAACGATTATATATCGTTAAAAAATCTCCCTCACATTATGCAAAACTTTGATTGCTAACGAGTTTTCATTCCGAAATAGAACAAATACACCCTGTTCACATTATAAACAAGTATATTTTCAAGTACTGTACTAGTATTTTATTTATTTAAATCAATTATCCCGAGTAATTCTTGAAAGAAAGACGAAACGTTGATGAACATATATTACTGGTTGTTCCTTTTTAATCTCTTCATATATATATATATATATATATATATATATATATATATATATATATATATATATATATATATATATAATTATTTCCACGTTAAAGCAACGTTGCAGCTCACAAGAGCCATGAAACTAACAAACCGGAAAACAAAGATTCGAGTTTCTCCCTCATTTGGGCTCATCAGTAAGACACATCTAAACTCGGGATTCGAAACCCGAAGCTCTTGCATGCGAGACTCTGCCACTTGCGCAAACGCGCTTCATACCCCAAAAAATATTAACTAACACAGATCAAGCAAACCACGAAATAATTATATCATATCTAACACTCTGAAAATTCTATTATTAATTGCTCGCTAGGTAAACATGTTGGATGGCATTGTCCTAACGAGTATCAAACTCTTACTTATGAGACCTTGCTTGAGTTCTTGTTGGTTGAATGACGACACATCTTTTTTGAGACAAAAAAGGTCTATTTAAGTCGGGTTTCGCCACGGTTTGCTTGGTCTGTGATAGTTAATAGATTTTCTTGTTTGTGGCGCGTTTGCTCAAATGACAGAGTACTTACCTGGCATGCAAGAGATTCGGGGTTTGAATCCCTAGTTCGGATGTGTCTAACTGATGAGCCCAGGTGAAACCTTAGTCTTTGACTTCCAGTTTGTTGGCTTCCATGGCTATTATGAGCTATGAAGTTGCTTTACTGGTGAAATAATCATATCATCATATCTCACGCTCTTAAACATGTATATGTTTGTGTGTGTGTTATATTGTACGTCTATAAGAATTTGCAAACATGTCTTAAAAATTGGAAACATATAGTGATAACTTTTAACATTTTAAGGTGAAATCTTTATGCGTATCAAGAATCTTTATTTGAATAAAAACATCGAGGAAATCGTAAATTTATATTTACAAAAATGAGAAGAATTTTGAGTGATGTTAATTAGAAACCATTTTCAGTTGGAACATCCGAGTACGATGAAAACGTCATTCATTTTCTTATTTCATTCCACGTATAATTATTTCGTTTTTTTTTGTTTGTTTTTTTACTGAATGAATGAAATTATCTTTTGGTGTCAAGTCAATCATCAACCTTGAATGATTTGCTGAACCTAAAATTGTAAAAATGGCCTTAAAAAAACAAGTTTCGTATTGCCAATCGTTGTTATGGAATATGTTCATCGACTTCGTTCACATGAACCATTGCATGTGAAAGTTTTTTTTTTTAATGAAGTTTTATGTGCCATGACATTTGACAAAAGAAACAGTTCGAAACCAAAAGAAGCAAAAACAGATAAAGAAAAAAATATATAAAGAAAAAAAATGGAGTGTATTCGAACTGTACAATTTTTTATCAATAACTATAAGAAGAGGAGCAGGGGGAGAAGGAAGAGTAGGTATTCAAATGGTTTTCTCTGTCTTTCATGACCAATAAATCTAAGTTAGTGTATAGAACTTTAAGAAGAAGGTCTTGTATGAAGAATATTTGACACAATTGTTATTTTTGTTTGAAAAGTTTATCCATCATACGTTTTTATTTGCTTATTTTCCATTTTCTTTGGCTACAGATACAATAACTTGAATGATCTCTTCAAATCTTCGAATGATTTACATCAAAATTGTTTTCTTTTTAAAGATGACGGCGACATGATTCACTGAACATCATTCTTGATCATCGGATGATAAGCATAACGTGGCGGACCAGGACTACTAGTGTGGCTCATATATGTCTCATATAAATGTGAAGTTCGTTCTTGGGAATCTAGAAAATAAATGGAATCAACATGAGAATAAAGAATAAATGGATCATTATTGATATTCATTAATTTATAAAATATTTCGATAAAAATGTATAGACAACAATGATGCCCTATTACGAGGAGTTTGAATCTCATTAGGTTTGCTTTTATGAAGGAGTTCATCATTTGTCAAGGCCCAAAAGCCACTCGAGAAAGGGTTCATCATTTATCAAGGCCCAAAAGCCACTCCTTACTAGAAATATTATATATACAATATATTATGCATATATTATATATTATACACACATACATGTAGATACGAGTGAATATATATATATGAGTGAATATATATATATATATATATACGAGTGAATATATATATATATATATATATATATATATATATATATATATATATATATATATATATACCTTCTTATATTATTATATCTTCTATGTACTAGTCTATAAAGTTTTTGGAAATTTTGATGAATTTTCAGTATGAAAATTTTTATTTACGGATTCATGAAACAGCTGAAAAACTAAAAAAAAATTCGATGACTCCCAAGTAACAATTTTCAAATTTTGACCCGTTAGCTGTTCTATGTTCTGGATGAAAACCAATTAAAATGTTTTCCACATGTCTAAATACACTATACACCAATTCTTAAATCGGTAGTTCAAGCATTCGTTGAGTATATAGGTTGAGAAGTGTCCTCACACACATTTTCACTAATATATATATACATTACAGTTTAAAAGTGTATATTTAAATAGATATTTTGCTCAATTCAGATCAATGTCATAAAATAACCTACAAAATGGATAGAAGGTATTTAAATTAAATTGGGCAGTAAAGTAAAGTCAGATCTTGACAAATAGTTAACGTATTCTTACATGTAAAGAGTGTTGTTTTGAGAAAATTTATTTGAATGCAGATTCCTGATATTCATAAATGACCTCCCTCATAAAATTGTTTCGGAGATGGGTATATTTGCCGATGACACCACTCTATAACAGATATGAGGGGAAAACAAATGAACACATATCCAAGAAAATGGCAGAAACACAAGAGGATGACCTCCAATCCGTAGTGGAATGGGGACAAAAATTGATGGTCACATTCAATGCTGCTAAGACTAAGCTTATTTCCTTCAATAACTACAGGAAACCTTCTCTACCACCAATAGCAATGGCCAAGAACACATTGCCTGAAAGTACTTCTTTTAAACTCCCCGGCCTAACGTTTACAGGGAATATGAACTGGAATAGATACATTGAGAGCATTGCCAAGGCTGCTGCAAGGAAGGTTGGCTCCCTCTACCGTGCTAGAAAACTACTTACGCATGACAGTATACTATAATACTATAAGGCCACCATTCGCCCATGTATGGAGTACTGTTGTCACATCTGGGCTGGTGCATCTGCTGCTTGTCTCTCGCTCCTGGACAGGGTTCAAAAGAGAGTCGCCAACCTGATAGGTCCTGAACTGTCATCTACGCTTCAGCCTCCGTCCCATCGACGAGGTGTTGCAACCCTCTGCCTGTTCTACAAATACTTTAATGGTGAATTCTCTGACGAACTGCAAACACTTGTACCTCCCCGACGTAACTACCCCCGACAAACCCGACAAGCTACTAAGTCTCATTCCTTTACAGTAGAGATCCCTAGGTGCAAGAAAGCCTTTTACTCCAATAGTTTCTTCCCCCAGAACTGCGGGTCTTTGGAACTCCCTTCCGGGATTCTGCTTTCCCAACTGCACTGATATGCAGAAGTTCAAGTGTAATGTTAACACAAACGTCTTTCTACTCATCTCCCTTCATAATGACCCCGCTAATTAAGTCCCTGATAGTAGCCCCCTGCTTCAAAATGGCACTGTGCCTTGTTTGGGGTGAAAATTGAATTTTAAAAAAATCGCTCTATGCATCCGACTCAACCATTGGCAATACATAAACCTGGAACATGTGAATTTCACAGAATCTGTCAGGAGACCCTCAGACGATTGTTTGATTTTGACGACTTAGTCCTAGAGTCCGTTTATTTTTCGCAGGTGTCTCAACATCAATAACACAAAAAATTACGCTTGCCATTGGAACAGATCCGATTCAAAATGGCTGATTTTTTTTATATACAAACAATATATTTTTATATAGAGATTTATTAAAATAATAAATAATTTAAAAAAAGTAACTTATTTCAACACTGTTTTACAGCAAATCTGATAATAAGATCTATAGTTCTCACACTTTTTTTATACATTTGAATCGGAGTTCAAAATAGCCAAAATCTTGTGTAGTTTGAGTATGTATTGTCTGAACTCCAGGTCAAATTTCCAAGAAAACTGAGAACTAACTGTCTTGGAACGTTCATTATTTATGAGTCTAAAATCTGCTTCAAATTGGTATGACTGCAGTCTTATTGTAATATTATGTGTGAAGAAATATTGGGTTATAAATTAACACACAATCTACAAAACCAAGAATAAGCCTCATTGCCATGATGCTAAGGTGTCTCTCGAATGACATCATTAACGCAGCGTTCATTAGATTCAGATTCCGCCTGGAAATCGTGGTAAAGTTTCGGGGCGTAAGATGTCTTCGGCAAAAATTTATCTAAATGACGCGCTATTAATTTTTTGTATGCATGAATTATTTGCCAAGATATGAAGTTATTTATTTTATTTCCAAAAAAGCGTAAAATTTACATTGAACATTTCAAACTTTTGTATTTACTAGTTTAAAAAAAAATACAGGATAATATCTTTCTCACAATATTTCGTAGAAATAATCACCTTGGAATTTTTTTTCGGCAGCTTCTGCATAGCTTCTTTCACGTTCAAGTTCCTGATTATGACAATCTGGAAGTGATGAGAAAAATAAATTAATATCTTTTTTGTTTATCAAAATGCATAATTATTTCTTACAACAGATTGTGTTTTTTTATTATGTTTTCAAAATTCATACAATTTTTCTATTTTCCATTTTCCCAAATGAAGTTAACTGCATAGTTTTAAAAGACTTTGCACAGATTTTGTTGTTACTTTTAGATAGTGATTTTTAATTATGACGAAAAATATGTAATAAATTCCAAAACAGTGCCAATTCTGTTATTAAGAATAACTCGTTTCACAGTACGCCGGGTAAATCTAATCGGCTTAAGGAAACCTTTCCAAAACTATAAGTAGTAGCGGTATGAACAGCAACACGAACAGATTCACACACGAAAATCGTAAACTTTATTAACAATTACAAAGTAAGGCAATAAAAAGAAATCAGCATAGAGTTTTCGCTTAAATAGAAAGATCTTTCCAACGTTTTAAAATCTGAAAAAATCCAGGTATTAAAGCGGTAGTTTTTATATGGTATCTGATTTCAAACAATTGTCAGACGCTATAGACTCTTCCACCTTAACATCTCCCTAACTAAATAATTAGCTCCACTTTTGATCTGATGGCAAATTTCTGTCTAATAAGACAATGGCATTGGGCATCCACTGCTGCAATGTTCCATCTGCTGACATACACAGGCAAATGATAGATATGAGGAAAAACAAAAATACACAAATATATAAACAGGCAGAGAAAAGATAAGGAAAATCAAGGACAGACAAAAGACGGATGATTAACAGAGAAAGAAAGGCAGATTACCAAAAGAAAAGCAAAATCTGTTTTCGTTGGAATAAAAACGCAATTTGTGTACAAAAGTTAGACAAAAAAAAACCTTCTTTTCTTGTATCTTTTCTTTGTTTTCATGCGGCGAATACAACTAGCGAAGACGTTTTTTTTTTCTATCCCGAGTCACGCCCACGTTGCACGTGCGATGCAACAAGTGCATTAATTAACCTGCATTATCAACTGTGAATGCTTGCAGACGGACGACCCGTTTCTTGCAGACATGCACACACAAAACAATCAAAAACAAAAGTTTTGCTCAATTATTAGGGCCCCCCTTTCGGCGTTGCAAACAAACATCCGATGGAAAGGCAAGCCAATAGGGGTTGAGCCAGCGCAAATACAGGAGTTGCTGCAAAGGTGGTGCAGTGGTTCACCATCCATCGGGACTAAAAACCAGATAGTTTACTCCCTTAGGCAACCACAAACCAGTGAAGCTATTTAACCATAGCTGGTGAACATCTTTTAAATATTTCCAATTTTGCCGAAAATAACAGAGATCCTCATTGTAGTTATGGTTGTATCAAAATGAAATCGAAATCCTTAATTCCGTGAAAAATATTTCCAGTTTGATCACATTTTAGTTACATTATTCTGACAACTCTACAACTTTTCACATTTTCCGCATGAAGGGGTTACACTCATTTTTGGATGAAGCCATATGTAAGTATTTATTGTGCTTACCGTTTGCATTGATCATATTGTCAGCTGGAGGTGTTGACATGTGTTCACCTGCAATAATTTTGTTGCCACCTCTTTGTTCAATTATTTCCATTTGGTCTTGGATTTTCCTGCGAGCTTTCTTTTCTTTTTTCAGTCGTTTCTGAAGCATTACTGAAAGCACAACATTTAAGAGATTCAAATTTAATAAGAAAATTGAAAACCTTTAATCAAAGAAAAACACATGTGGAGATAAAAATCAAATCCAAATTATTATAATGTCATTTGATTGCATTTCCTTAAAAATCTAAATTATTATATTGTCATTTGATTGCATTTCCTTAAAAATCTAAATTATTATATTGTCATTTGATTGCATTTCCTTAAAAATCTAAATTATTATATTGTCATTTGATTGCATTTCCTTAAAAATCTAAATTGTTATATTGTCATTTGATTGCATTTCCTTAAAAAAAAAATTATTATATTGTCATTTGATTGCATTTCCTTAAAAATCTAAATTATTATATTGTCATTTGATTGCATTTCCTTAAAAATCTAAATTGTTATATTGTCATTTGATTGCATTTCCTTAAAAATCTAAATTATTATATTGTCATTTGATTGCATTTCCTTAAAAATCTAAATTGTTATATTGTCATTTGATTGCATTTCCTTAAAAATCTAAATTGTTATATTGTCATTTGATTGCATTTCCTTAAAAATCTAAATTATTATATTGTCATTTGATTGCATTTCCTTAAAAATCTAAATTATTATATTGTCATTTGATTGCATTTCCTTAAAAATCTAAATTATTATATTGTCATTTGATTGCATTTCCTTAAAAATCTAAATTATTATATTGTCATTTGATTGCATTTCCTTAAAAATCTAAATTGTTATATTGTCATTTGATTGCATTTCCTTAAAAATCTAAATTATTATATTGTCATTTGATTGCATTTCCTTAAAAATCTAAATTATTATATTGTCATTTGATTGCATTTCCTTAAAAATCTAAATTGTTATATTGTCATTTGATTGCATTTCCTTAAAAATCTAAATTATTATATTGTCATTTTATTGCATTTCCTTAAAAATCTAAATTATTATATTGTCATTTAATTGCATTTCCTTAAAAATCTAAATTGTTATATTGTCATTTGATTGCATTTCCTTAAAAATCTAAATTATTATATTGTCATTTGATTGCATTTCCTTAAAAATCTAAATTATTATATTGTCATTTGATTGCATTTCCTTAAAAACCTAAATTATTATATTGTCATTTTATTGCATTTCCTTAAAAATCTAAATTATTATATTGTCATTTGATTGCATTTCCTTAAAAATCTAAATTGTTATATTGTCATTTGATTGCATTTCCTTAAAAATCTAAATTATTATATTGTCATTTGATTGCATTTCCTTAAAAATCTAAATTGTTATATTGTCATTTGATTGCATTTCCTTAAAAATCTAAATTATTATATTGTCATTTGATTGCATTTCCTTAAAAATCTAAATTGTTATATTGTCATTTGATTGCATTTCCTTAAAAATCTAAATTATTATATTGTCATTTTATTGCATTTCCTTAAAAATCTAAATTATTATATTGTCATTTGATTGCATTTCCTTAAAAATCGAAATTATTATATTGTCATTTGATTGCATTTCCTTAAAAATCTAAATTATTATATCGTCATTTGATTGCATTCCTTAAAAATCTAAATTATTATATTGTCATTTTATTGCATTTCCTTAAAAATCTAAATTATTATATTGTCATTTGATTGCATTTCCTTAAAAATCTAAATTGTTATATTGTCATTTGATTGCATTTCCTTAAAAATCTAAATTATTATATTGTCATTTGATTGCATTTCCTTAAAAATCTAAATTGTTATATTGTCATTTGATTGCATTTCCTTAAAAAATCTAAATTATTATATTGTTATTTGATTGCATTTCCTTAAAAATCAAAATTATTATATTGTCATTTTATTGCATTTCCTTAAAATCTAAATTATTATATTGTCATTTGATTGCATTTCCTTAAAAATCTAAATTGTTATATTGTCATTTGATTGCATTTCCTTAAAAATCCAAATTATTATATTGTCATTTGATTGCATTTCCTTAAAAATCTAAATTGTTATATTGTCATTTGATTGCATTTCCTTAAAAATCTAAATTGTTATATTGTCATTTGATTGCATTTCCTTAAAAATCTAAATTATTATATTGTCATTTGATTGCATTTCCTTAAAAATCTAAATTGTTATATTGTCATTTGATTGCATTTCCTTAAAAATCTAAATTATTATATTGTCATTTGATTGCATTTCCTTAAAAATCTAAATTATTATATTGTTATTTGATTGCATTTCCTTAAAAATAAAAATTATTATATTGTCATTTGATTGCATTTCCTTAAAAATCTAAATTATTATATTGTCATTTTATTGCATTTCCTTAAAAATCTAAATTGTTATATTGTCATTTGATTGCATTTCCTTAAAAATCTAAATTATTATATCGTCATTTGATTGCATTTCCTTAAAAATCTAAATTATTATATTGTTATTTGATTGCATTTCCTTAAAAAATCTAAATTATTATATTGTCATTTGATTGCATTTCCTTAAAAATCTAAATTGTTATATTATCATTTGATTGCATTTCCTTAAAAATCTAAATTATTATATCGTCATTGGATTGCATTTCCTTAAAAATAAAAATTATTATATTGTCATTTGATTGCATTTCCTTAAAAATCTAAATTATTATATTGTCATTTGATTGCATTTCCTTAAAAATCTAAATTGTTATATTGTCATTTGATTGCATTTCCTTAAAAATCTAAATTGTTATATCGTCATTTGATTGCATTTCCTTAAAAATAAAAATTATTATATTGTCATTTGATTGCATTTCCTTAAAAATAAAAATTATTATATTGTCGTTTGATTGCATTTCCTTAAAAATCTAAATTATTATATTGTCATTTGATTGCATTTCCTTAAAAATCTAAATTGTTATATCGTCATTTGATTGCATTTCCTTAAAAATCTAAATTGTTATATTGTCATTTGATTGCATTCCTTAAAAATCTAAATTATTATATTGTCATTTGATTGCATTTCCTTAAAAATCTAAATTGTTATATTGTCATTTGATTGCATTTCCTTAAAAATCTAAATTATTATATTGTCATTTGATTGCATTTCCTTAAAAATCTAAATTGTTATATTGTCATTTGATTGCATTTCCTTAAAAATCTAAATTATTATATTGTTATTTGATTGCATTTCCTTAAAAATCTAAATTGTTATATTGTCATTTGATTGCATTCCTTAAAAATCTAAATTATTTTATTGTCATTTGATTGCATTTCCTTAAAAATCTAAATTGTTATATTGTCATTTGATTGCATTTCCTTAAAAATCTAAATTATTATATTGTCATTTGATTGCATTTCCTTAAAAATCTAAATTGTTATATTGTCATTTGATTGCATTTCCTTAAAAATCTAAATTGTTATATTGTTATTTGATTGCATTTCCTTAAAAATCTAAATTGTTATATTGTCATTTGATTGCATTCCTAAAAATCTAAATTATTATATTGTCATTTGATTGCATTTCCTTAAAAATCTAAATTGTTATATTGTCATTTGATTGCATTTCCTTAAAAATCTAAATTATTATATCGTCATTTGATTGCATTTCCTTAAAAATCTAAATTATTATATTGTCATTTGATTGCATTTCCTTAAAAATCTAAATTATTATATTGTTATTTGATTGCATTTCCTTAAAAATCTAAATTGTTATATTGTCATTTGATTGCATTCCTTAAAAATCTAAATTATTATATTGTCATTTGATTGCATTTCCTTAAAAATCTAAATTATTATATCGTCATTTGATTGCATTTCCTTAAAAATCTAAATTATTATATC
Organism: Euprymna scolopes; assembly: GCF_053919585.1. Taxonomy (NCBI): domain Eukaryota; kingdom Metazoa; phylum Mollusca; class Cephalopoda; order Sepiida; family Sepiolidae; genus Euprymna; species Euprymna scolopes. The sequence goes on from NC_136484.1 coordinate 1,547,196, forward strand.
GTCATTTGATTGCATTTCCTTAAAAATCTAAATTATTATATCGTCATTTGATTGCATTTCCTTAAAAATCTAAATTATTATATCGTCATTTGATTGCATTTCCTTAAAAATCTAAATTATTATATTGTCATTTGATTGCATTCCTGTAAAATCTAAATTATTATATTGTCATTTGATTGCATTTCCTTAAAAATCTAAATTATTATATTGTCATTTGATTGCATTTCCTTAAAAATCTAAATTATTATATCGTCATTTGATTGCATTTCCTTAAAAATCTAAATTATTATATCGTCATTTGATTGCATTTCCTTAAAAATCTAAATTATTATATCGTCATTTGATTGCATTTCCTTAAAAATCTAAATTATTATATCGTCATTTGATTGCATTTCCTTAAAAATCTAAATTATTATATTGTCATTTGATTGCATTCCTTAAAAATCTAAATTATTATATTGTCATTTGATTGCATTTCCTTAAAAATCTAAATTGTTATATTGTCATTTGATTGCATTTCCTTAAAAATCTAAATTATTATATCGTCATTTGATTGCATTTCCTTAAAAATCTAAATTATTATATTGTCATTTGATTGCATTTCCTTAAAAATCTAAATTATTATATTGTCGTTTGATTGCATTTCCTTAAAAATCTAAATTATTATATCGTCATTTGATTGCATTTCCTTAAAAATCTAAATTGTTATATTGTCATTTGATTGCATTCCTTAAAAATCTAAATTATTATATTGTTATTTGATTGCATTTCCTTAAAAATCTAAATTATTATATTGTTATTTGATTGCATTTCCTTAAAAAATCTAAATTATTATATTGTTATTTGATTGCATTTCCTTAAAAAATCTAAATTATTATATTGTTATTTGATTGCATTTCCTTAAAAATCAAAATTATTATATTGTCATTTTATTGCATTTCCTTAAAAATATAAATTATTATATTGTTATTTGATTGCATTTCCTTAAAAATCTAAATTATTATATTGTCATTTGATTGCATTTCCTTAAAAATCTAAATTGTTATATTGTCATTTGATTGCATTTCCTTAAAAATCTAAATTATTATATTGTTATTTGATTGCATTTCCTTAAAAATCTAAATTATTATATTGTCATTTGATTGCATTTCCTTAAAAAATCTAAATTATTATATTGTTACTTGATTGCATTTCCTTAAAAATAAAAATTATTATATTGTCATTTAATTGCATTTCCTTAAAAATCTAAATTATTATATTATCATTTGATTGCATTTCCTTAAAAATCTAAATTATTATATTGTCATTTGATTGCATTTCCTTAAAAATCTAAATTATTATATTGTCGTTTGATTGCATTTCCTTAAAAATCTAAATTATTACATCGTCATTTGATTGCATTTCCTTAAAAATCTAAATTGTTATATTGTCATTTGATTGCATTTCCTTAAAAATCTAAATTATTATATTGTCATTTGATTGCATTTCCTTAAAAATCTAAATTATTATATCGTCATTTGATTGCATTTCCTTAAAAATCTAAATTATTATATCGTCATTTGATTGCATTTCCTTAAAAATCTAAATTATTATATTGTCATTTGATTGCATTTCCTTAAAAATCTAAATTGTTATATTGTCATTTGATTGCATTTCCTTAAAAATCTAAATTATTATATTGTTATTTGATTGCATTTCCTTAAAAAATCTAAATTATTATATTGTTATTTGATTGCATTTCCTTAAAAAATCTAAATTATTATATTGTTATTTGATTGCATTTCCTTAAAAATCAAAATTATTATATTGTCATTTTATTGCATTTCCTTAAAAATATAAATTATTATATTGTTATTTGAGTGCATTTCCTTAAAAATCTAAATTATTATATTGTCATTTGATTGCATTTCCTTAAAAATCTAAATTATTATATTGTCATTTGATTGCATTTCCTTAAAAATCTAAATTATTATATCGTCATTTGATTGCATTTCCTTAAAAATCTAAATTATTATATCGTCATTTGATTGCATTTCCTTAAAAATCTAAATTATTATATCGTCATTTGATTGCATTTCCTTAAAAATCTAAATTATTATATCGTCATTTGATTGCATTTCCTTAAAAATCTAAATTATTATATTGTCATTTGATTGCATTCCTTAAAAATCTAAATTATTTTATTGTCATTTGATTGCATTTCCTTAAAAATCTAAATTGTTATATTGTCATTTGATTGCATTTCCTTAAAAATCTAAATTATTATATCGTCATTTGATTGCATTTCCTTAAAAATCTAAATTATTATATTGTCATTTGATTGCATTTCCTTAAAAATCTAAATTATTATATTGTCGTTTGATTGCATTTCCTTAAAAATCTAAATTATTATATCGTCATTTGATTGCATTTCCTTAAAAATCTAAATTGTTATATTGTCATTTGATTGCATTCCTTAAAAATCTAAATTATTATATTGTTATTTGATTGCATTTCCTTAAAAATCTAAATTATTATATTGTTATTTGATTGCATTTCCTTAAAAAATCTAAATTATTATATTGTTATTTGATTGCATTTCCTTAAAAAATCTAAATTATTATATTGTTATTTGATTGCATTTCCTTAAAAATCAAAATTATTATATTGTCATTTTATTGCATTTCCTTAAAAATATAAATTATTATATTGTTATTTGATTGCATTTCCTTAAAAATCTAAATTATTATATTGTCATTTGATTGCATTTCCTTAAAAATCTAAATTGTTATATTGTCATTTGATTGCATTTCCTTAAAAATCTAAATTATTATATTGTTATTTGATTGCATTTCCTTAAAAATCTAAATTATTATATTGTCATTTGATTGCATTTCCTTAAAAAATCTAAATTATTATATTGTTACTTGATTGCATTTCCTTAAAAATAAAAATTATTATATTGTCATTTAATTGCATTTCCTTAAAAATCTAAATTGTTATATTATCATTTGATTGCATTTCCTTAAAAATCTAAATTATTATATTGTCATTTGATTGCATTTCCTTAAAAATCTAAATTATTATATTGTCGTTTGATTGCATTTCCTTAAAAATCTAAATTATTACATCGTCATTTGATTGCATTTCCTTAAAAATCTAAATTGTGTATTGTCATTTGATTGCATTCCTTAAAAATCTAAATTATTATATTGTCATTTGATTGCATTTCCTTAAAAATCTAAATTATTATATCGTCATTTGATTGCATTCCTTAAAAATCTAAATTATTATATCGTCATTTGATTGCATTTCCTTAAAAATCTAAATTATTATATTGTCATTTGATTGCATTTCCTTAAAAATCTAAATTGTTATATTGTCATTTGATTGCATTTCCTTAAAAATCTAAATTATTATATTGTTATTTGATTGCATTTCCTTAAAAAATCTAAATTATTATATTGTTATTTGATTGCATTTCCTTAAAAAATCTAAATTATTATATTGTTATTTGATTGCATTTCCTTAAAAATCAAAATTATTATATTGTCATTTTATTGCATTTCCTTAAAAATATAAATTATTATATTGTTATTTGATTGCATTTCCTTAAAAATCTAAATTATTATATTGTCATTTGATTGCATTTCCTTAAAAATCTAAATTGTTATATTGTCATTTGATTGCATTTCCTTAAAAATCTAAATTATTATATTGTTATTTGATTGCATTTCCTTAAAAATCTAAATTATTATATTGTCATTTGATTGCATTTCCTTAAAAAATCTAAATTATTATATTGTTATTTGATTGCATTTCCTTAAAAATAAAAATTATTATATTGTCATTTAATTGCATTTCCTTAAAAATCTAAATTGTTATATTATCATTTGATTGCATTTCCTTAAAAATCTAAATTATTATATTGTCATTTGATTGCATTTCCTTAAAAATAAAAATTATTATATTGTCATTTAATTGCATTTCCTTAAAAATAAAAATTATTATATTGTCATTTGATTGCATTTCCTTAAAAATCAAAATTATTATATTGTCATTTGATTGCATTTCCTTAAAAATAAAAATTATTATATTGTCATTTAATTGCATTTCCTTAAAAATAAAAATTATTATATTGTCATTTAATTGCATTTCCTTAAAAATCTAAATTGTTATATTGTCATTTGATTGCATTTCCTTAAAAATCTAAATTATTATATTGTCATTTGATTGCATTTCCTTAAAAATAAAAATTATTATATTGTCATTTGATTGCATTTCCTTAAAAATCTAAATTATTATATTGTCATTTGATTGCATTTCCTTAAAAATCTAAATTATTATATTGTTATTTGATTGCATTTCCTTAAAAATCTAAATTATTATATTGTTATTTGATTGCATTTCCTTAAAAATAAAAATTATTATATTGTCATTTAATTGCATTTCCTTAAAAATCTAAATTGTTATATTGTCATTTGATTGCATTTCCTTAAAAATCTAAATTATTATATTGTCATTTGATTGCATTTCCTTAAAAATCTAAATTGTTATATTGTTATTTGATTGCATTTCCTTAAAAATCTAAATTGTTATATTGTCATTTAATTGCATTTCCTTAAAAATCTAAATTATTATATTGTCATTTGATTGCATTTCCTTAAAAATCTAAATTATTATATTGTTATTTGATTGCATTTCCTTAAAAATCTAAATTATTATATTGTTATTTGATTGCATTTCCTTAAAAATAAAAATTATTATATTGTCATTTAATTGCATTTCCTTAAAAATCTAAATTGTTATATTGTCATTTGATTGCATTTCCTTAAAAATCTAAAATGTTATATTGTCATTTGATTGCATTTCCTTAAAAATAAAAATTATTATATTGTCATTTGATTGCATTTCCTTAAAAATCTAAATTGTTATATTGTCATTTGATTGCATTTCCTTAAAAATCTAAATTATTATATTGTCATTTGATTGCATTTCCTTAAAAATCTAAATTGTTATATTGTCATTTGATTGCATTTCCTTAAAAATCTAAATTGTTATATCGTCATTTGATTGCATTTCCTTAAAAATCTAAATTATTATATTGTTATTTGATTGCATTTCCTTAAAAATAAAAATTATTATATTGTCGTTTGATTGCATTTCCTTAAAAATCTAAATTATTATATTGTCATTTGATTGCATTTCCTTAAAAATCTAAATTGTTATATTGTCATTTGATTGCATTTCCTTAAAAATCTAAATTATTATATCGTCATTTGATTGCATTTCCTTAAAAATCTAAATTATTATATTGTCATTTGATTGCATTTCCTTAAAAATCTAAATTATTATATTGTCATTTTATTGCATTTCCTTAAAAATCTAAATTGTTATATTGTCATTTGATTGCATATCCTTAAAATAAAAATTATTATATTGTCATTTGATTGCATTTCCTTAAAAATCTAAATTATTATATTGTCATTTGATTGCATTTCCTTTAAAATCTAAATTGTTATATTGTCATTTGATTGCATTTCCTTAAAAATCTAAATTGTTATATTGTCATTTGATTGCATTTCCTTAAAAATCTAAATTGTTATATTGTCATTTGATTGCATTTCCTTAAAAATCTAAATTATTATATTGTCATTTGATTGCATTTCCTTAAAAATCTAAATTATTATATTGTCATTTGATTGCATTTCCTTAAAAATCCAAATTGTTATATTGTCATTTGATTGCATTTCCTTAAAAATCTAAATTGTTATATTGTCATTTGATTGCATTTCCTTAAAAATCTAAATTGTTATATTGTCATTTGATTGCATTTCCTTAAAAATCTAAATTATTATATTGTCATTTGATTGCATTTCCTTAAAAATCTAAATTATTATATTGTCATTTGATTGCATTTCCTTAAAAATCCAAATTGTTATATTTATAAATATTTTGCAAATATTGCCAAAAGGCTTAAATTTTCTTGAATGGAAAATGATTATTTAATAGAAGAAAATAAAAATGGCCCAATAATTTAATTAAAATAGTACTTAATGAAATGATTAGGAATAATTATATAATATCACAAACAACTTTATAAAATGCTGAATACATATAGAAAAAAACGAAACTCTTGAAAAACAAATACTGTTTAACGCTTGATTGTTGGTTAACATACGATTTACATTTTTTACATATTAGTAAGCTCTACTTGGTTCATTTTGAATTAAATACTGAAACTATATGCACGTCATATATTATATTCTTATATAATAGCATAATATTGAAATCAACAAGTTTGACAGAAAGATTCACTAATTCGACAAAGTAAAGCTGAAGAAGGTCGGAAGTGACATCAGCCGACATATCGTGCGAATAACACTCGAGACGAGAACACGTCAAAATAATAGAAGTAATCAATCCTTATGTATTATTATGTTTTTAATGGAATCCTTTGAGATGAGTAATATTTATTTATTTGCGGACTGTGATCCTCATTTTCGGGGCGCAGTGGATAAAGGCGTTGAATCTCTACGGTTCCAGCTAAGCATTTTCTTAAGATAGCGGTTTTAATCCTACCCAAAGCATGTCAGATGATTTGTTGGGCAAAATGTGGTGAGACAACAGCAATAACTATGGAAGGCAGTAATTACTGAGGATACAGTTACAAAACTCAGTATTCCATTCCCGTTGCGGTTAATCACCTAAAGAAGGCCGGAGAATGAATTGGCCGAAACATGGTGAAATATCGACAACTATGAAGATGAGGATAAGAGTTCGCAAATAAATAAATAAACATAAAAAATTATCAACCCTCGTCTAGGAAAAACCAACAAAAATCAGGAACACAATTCAATCGTCTATTAAAGTTTACAATTTTATTATAAAAACATAACTTAATTAAAATTAATCATTTAATTATAGAAACAGAATTTAATTAAAATCAACCATTTTATTATGAATACATAACTTTATTAAAATTAACCATTTTATTATAAATACATAACTGGATTAAAATTAACCATTTAATTATAGAAATATAACTTAATTAAAATTAACCATTTTATTATAAATACATAACGTAATTAAAATTAACCATTTTATTATAAATACATAACTGGATTAAAATTAATCATTTAATTATATAAATATAACTTAATTAAAATTAACCATTTAATTATAGAAACATAATTTAATTAAAATTAACCATTTTATTATAAAAATATAACTTAATCAAAATTAACCATTTTATTATAAAAACATAATTTAATTAAAATTAACCATTTAATTATAAAAACATAATTTAATTAAACTTAACCATTTTATTATAAATACATAACTGAATTAAAATTAACCATTTAATTATAAAAACATAACTTAATTAAAATTAACCATTTGATAATATGAAAATTAATACATATCCCAAAGATTCCATCTATTCAACTCATTCTATACCAGTTTCTAATGATATCTCTTTCACCATCTCAATTGTATTTTACGAAAACAAATGAAATAATATTTCCTTAAACTTTGATAAAACGCCTACAACTATACATATGCACGATTCAGTAACACATACCCTGTACAGATTGGCAGCATTCATAACAACCCGATCAAAACATTATATTGTATTAATATTTGATATATTTATTTATAATATAGTTATTTTAGATTTAGATTTATTATGTATATCAAAGCAAAATATTTTTTCAATCAGAATTATAAATGCTGCCAAACTGGATATGTTGATTTAAATATATAAACATTCAGTGGGGAAAATAAGAAAGCAAAAAAAACAAAAAATAAAAAATAAAAAACACACACAAAAAAAACAAAACAAAAACAACAAAAACAAACAAACAAACTAATATATAACAAATTAAAAAGAAGCGATAAAAAAATTGTCCAAATTTTTATTATTATGAAATGGTAGTTGTTATTATTCTATGACTGATATTTCACAGCAAAATAGACAGATTCCAATGAAACAGCGTAATAGAATCGCAGAATGCCATACATTGCAATAAACTACGTTTATTAAATTAGAACACAGCGTAAAACAGTTTGTAAAAAATAGTGCAATCCAGTCGAACCCTTTTCCCGAACAAGTTTTGTATAGCGAAGGATTTTCATGACACAGATTATCCATTAATGAATTTTTTTTGTACTTCTGCATTTACGAAGTTTCTCAGGTTTGCTTGGCTGTTGGCGGGAATAACCAGAAGCAGCAGATCGTGAAACGTTAAACTGTTACGAGAATATTATAATGATATACATGGAAAAACAATAAATAAAATTACAAACAGGTATCTAACCCAAAATACTAAACGCTAACCTGCTCGATTAAAATTAGTTTTTGTTTCATTTCTTACAATTTATATAAACAAATATCCTTCATAAATTCGTAGTAGCTGAAAACAAACAGTAAGGAACACACGGTTGACCTTTTTCGGTTATTTGCGTCAGCGGCCGAGCAAGTTTGAGAAACTTCGTGGAAATCGTGGGTCGGTAAATGAAGAAGCACAAGTAAAGAAAAACGTAACAGCAAATTAATAAATCATCTTTTATGAATAACAATAAAAACAACAGGAACGAACTGAACCTGATTGAACCTGATTGAACTAACTCACCTCGTGTCCGTTGTTCGTCCATTAATTGTTTCTCAGCATTTTCTCGTATTTCCCGTTCCCTTAATAAATCCATTTTTAGTTCAGCTAAAAAAAAAAAAAAAAAAATCATTATAAAGAATCCATGTTTCAGTAAAACTTAGTAGAAACGAATTTTTTATATAAATATAATAAACTCAAATTTGAGAAAAAATAACTTTTTTGCACAATAAATTATTTGAATATCAATTGATCACATTTTGTAAGTGTTTGAATTCCTATTTTGAATATATTATTGTTCACCTTTATGAGATTGTCAACAATCATGACTAACAGAAACATTAAAATAGACACCAAATTCAGAATACTCCGAACGTATGGTATTTTCTTTTATACGGTTGTGAGTGCTGGACCATCACCAATAGCACGAGGAAAGGATTAGAGGCAACTCAATTCTCATCAAAGCTCCAACTTTTGTTCCATCGACGTAATGTTGCATCCCTCTGCCTGTTCTACAAGTATTTTAATGGTGAATGCTCCGTCGAGCTACAAGCACTTGTATCCCTTAGACGTAAATACCTCTGACAATCCCGACAAGAAGCAAAATCCCACCCCTACACAGTAGAGATCCCTAGTTGTAAGAAAACCTTCTACTCCAATAGTTTCTTCTCCAAAACTGCTAGACTTTAGAACTCCCTTCCGGGATTCTGCTTTTCCAACTGTACTGATATGCAGAAGTCCAAGTGTAACGTGAACGGACATCTCGCTGCTCAACTCCCTACATAGTATCCCAGCAAATTGTGTCCCCGATAGTATCCCCCTATATCAAAGTGGTACTGTGCCTCGTTTGAGGTGAAAATTGAAAAAAAAAAAAAAAAAAAAAAATGAAACTTGGTTCCCGAGGAGAATTTTGAAGATATCTTGGATAGAAAATTACAAACAAAAAACAAAAAAACAAAAAAAAAACAACAACAAAAAACGAGAGATATTAGAAGTGGCAAACATAGAAAGGTCGCTACATGGCGAAAAAGACAAATGTGGTTCATGGGCCATGTCTACAGAAAAAAGCGAAATAAAACAGATTAACTTGACAGGAAAGATCATGAAGCAGAGGGCGATAGCGAGAAACATACGTTGACAGTCTGAATACCTGAGCAACATAAAAAATGATGAGCAACAATGAATTCATGAATGCCCCGAGAGAGAGAGAGAGAGAGAGAGAGAGAGAGAGAGAGAGAGAGAGAGAGAGATTGATGGAGAGCCATACCCACGAATGCAGGCAGAGCACCACATGATGATGATGATAATTGTTTATTCAAGAAATATTCTAAATAATTTGGATTCATGCAAATAACTATTCAATTTTGTCAAATAATATTTTGTATTGTTATAAGCATTTTTATCAATTCATTTTACTCAACATTAATTTATTTTCGTAAAAATGATTCTTTGTAAGTAACTAGATCATTTTAATTGAAATCAAAATGTTGAATTTTTATTCTAAGTTAACATGTTTTAATTGTTAAAACATATAGACCTTTTAGTTCAAATAAAAAGGTGATTTTTAATAATTTAAATAATTTATGACATTTTTAATTATATTATTTTATTAATGAATTAAGTTTTAAAAATTAATATTAGTTGCATTAAATAATATTCCAAGAATGGAGAAATCTTTTTTTATGTAATAGACTAATTAAATAAATTGCATAAAGATTATTTCATTTATATGTTCTAAATTATTCAAATATTACAGACGTATATTATATATGAATACCTTATATACCAAATTTCATGTTTGTAGATATACAATCATATAAACAATCAATAAAGGTTTTATCATTCAATGAGAAACATCTCCCTGGACTTTAGCCATCTATCTTTTTTTTTTACATAGGCGTCACCACTTATCAAGGCCGAGAGGCCACTCAAGGATAAGGGTTAAAGAGTGTACAGTAGTCAAAAGGACAATATAGTACCTATTTACTATGCCTCCCCACGGGACAGAGTTAGACACCAGGGTCGTTTTTTAACGTGGAGAAAGGTACAAAAATAAAAATTGTCTCAGTCGTGAAGGATTTCTCCTCCACTGAAAGAGAACAAGAAAATGAAGTGCAGCATCTGAAGAACAGATGGTGTTTATTTGCTCCCCCACTGAGCAAATTAGGCACAAGGCCGTTTTTAATGTGAGGTAAAAACCAGCTCCCCTAAAAGGGGTCACTCTGGTTACCAAAAATAATAATTGTCCCAGTATAGAGGGTTTCCCCTCCATTGACTGGTACAAATTATCTTAAGTGCAGTATCTGCCGGAACAGATGGTATTTATTTGCTCCCCCACTGAGCAAATTAGGCACAAGGCCGTTTTTAATGTGAGGTAAAAACCAGCTCCCCTAAAAGGGGTCACTCTGGTTACCAAAAATAATAATTGTCCCAGTATAGAGGGTTTCCCCTCCATTGACTGGTACAAATTATCTTAAGTGCAGCATCTGCCGGAACAGATACTACACTTTGATCTTGTCCCGAAGGCCAAGGATCATTTAAGGACAATATAGTAATCGATAGTAATGTAACGGCTCATCAGAAACTTGTTCACGTTGGACTTTAAGAAAACCATATTATAAACAGCTGGAAAGCGGGGAAACGGAAGACAATTCCACAGGCGTGCAGTTCTAAGAAAGAAATTTTGATCATGGAATCTACGTTTAGGTTTAGGCACAGAAAAAGAGTTGGGCGAATTATTGATAGTGTTTTCAGATAGACGAGTGTTTCTTATGAAAGTTTGGCGAGGGGGGACCATAGATTGAAGCTCAGTCGAACACTTTCCGTGAAAATACCGATAAAGCAGAGACAAACTCGCTACATCTCTTCTGTGAGATAGACGTTGCAGGTTTGCCATGACATCATAAAACTATCATCATCATTTATAACGTCATTTATTTTCAAGTCTATATATCTATAAAAGTGAGAATGTGTGTGTGAGGGCGATTCTTTAACTAAAGGTATTTTTATATCTACAAACCTGAATCCTGTCCCGAGCTATCTGCTGCCATGTGGGACCCATGTGTTGTATCAGGTCTTTGATCTATCTTATTCTTACTCTTTCCTTTGGCCTCTTGTGTTCACGAGGTGTCCATTCCGTTGTTCTAATGGACCATTTGTTGTCATGTTGTCTGGCTTTGTGTCCTGTCCATCTGTGTTTGGATGTTTTGATGGCAGTATTGATGTCAATAACTCTTGTTTGTTAGCGGATCCAGATGTTTGTCTTTCTGTCTTATAGTGTGATGATAACACACAGTTATGCAAACATACAATAAATTAAAGGAGATTCACAGAATATTTGAAGTATTCGGATACATTTTATTCAAGATATCTAGTTTTTGGACAGGGAAGTATTTCTTGGCACCAAAACCAGTAGCGTGTTGACTATTCTTTTTAAAACAACCTCTTCCTTGTTAACTGCCGTATGTTGTTGTCCTGTGCAGTTCTAGGAGGCCCATAGTCGCAAAATTCGCAATCTTCCTTTGGAGAAGTGATTATATTATTGCTTAGGTGTCCTTATCGGTGAATGCCGACGGAGCTGCTCAAGCAATTTTCGTAGGCCAGAGTGCTCTTCCTTTAAACCACTGGATCTCCAATCTCATTTCTTGTCACATCTTCCTTCCGTGGTTGAGAGATAAATAATCATATAACGCTTAATAATTTTATTATATTTAAAAAAAAACTTTAATCTGAATGTGTGAAAACAAACGGCGCTTTACTCCGTGGTTAAGTTCAAACTGATTGCGTCCATCTCTTGCAATCTGATAAAAATGTTTGCTAATGAATACCAATGTGATCTAAACGAAGTAATGAATATTTGACTCATTTATATTATTCCCATAAACCAACTTAAAACTCATAAAGTTTCGTAAATGTCACTTTGTGTCGTTTGTCTTGTCTACAGGTCATTGCTTTCTGCCCATTTTGATATTATTTTAAGACCAAATTTATCCTGAGTTGTTCCACTCTACAAATTATGCCGTGAATCGAAATTACTTTTATGATATTACCATAAATATGAAAATCTCCCCCCATTAGATTGAGGTTAGCTACAGCACTGATACCTTTCAGTTTGAGGGTTAAGAGTCATGCAGATTTTGGTAATATTTTATTGGGGAAATATTTATCAATATGAAAACTGCACACACATCACTAGTTCTGCATAGAAAGAAAATGTGTTTCACACGCCAAATCGAAGTGCTGTATTAAAGCTATAATGAAGTGTCACGAGTGCCAATCGCTGAAATAGATTATAGCATTTCAGACACTTTTATGAACACACGACATTATAGTATTGATCTTTTCGTAGTTATTATCCACTTACTGTTGCCTTGGAGAGTGAATAGCTGCATGATTTGATTGGATAAATGTTCATACAAACACACGCCCACATTCTGACAACTCTTTACAATTATAGAAGAGATGGCTGCATTGGCAGACACGGCATTTGAACAAAAGCGAGTTTGGCAGCTGAATGGGCGTCGTAGAGAAGGTTAAAGGCCAACGCTATGCTCATTTTTCAAAACGATAATTCCTCGAGTCTGTCGTGGAGAGACGGGAAACTGAAATACAAAAGTTTTCCTTTCTTTTTATGTCTCCGATTTTTGATTCTCTTGAAAACTAAATCACAATATCGTTTCCTATTTTTTTTTTTGATTTTTTGGAAATTGTCTATTATATCATCTCCCTCTTTTCTAGTTTAATTCCCGCTACCGTTTTGTCGTTTTCTTTCGGGAACGATGTATTTTTGTTTCGCTTAGCTATTTTATATGATCGAACATATTGGTCAAGCAGTCATGCTGATGGCGATGTCGAACAAGGGAAGATGGGATCAAACCCGGTATTTTATGACTTCTACAAGGCTCTTCATGTAAACACGAGACGGTCATTTAAGTTGATAGCCTATTTTCATGCTTGGATTGTTTGGATAAATGTTGTTGCTCGTTGTCATCCGACGATACCAATCTACAGCCGACATGATATTAGTTTTGATGTAGGGAGAAAATCCCAACTCCAACATTTATTGCTTCTATTAAAGTATGACAGTTCCACAAGGAAAACAAAACTCGTATTCAGTCTAGTCACCTGTGCAATGATTCAGATATTTACAAGCTGGTGTCACCAAGGTGAGCCAAATCTCATATAATATATTGCCAGCAAAGCAACTTTATAAGAGAGGAAAAAGTAATCAAAACTGATGTAACTGTCATTCTTAATCATTGCGCAGCATCTTTTCTTGTTATAACCAGAGATATATTATCATCATCATTTATTATTATCATCATTTTCTATTTCCCTTTCCTATGTGATAAAGTTTTAATGACCTGGAAAATTTCATTTGAGAACGATTTCTCATGGACTAATCAATCAATCAATCAATCAATCAATCAATCAATCAATCAATCTATCTATCTATCTATCTATCTATCTATCTATCTATATCTCTCTCTATATATATTTTTTCAGATGAAATGTTTTTAACTCTTTTCCAAAGTGTTTTTTTAACATGTTTTATTAACTATTTGCTCTTATTATAAGCTTTATCTCCTATTTGGTTTTATCGAGCTTTTACATCCGGTTGAGATTACTTTATAAATATTAATTCTTTAATATTTATAATATACTTCAGTTTTACCATTTAGGATCATTTTGGTAAATGTAATTGTAATTTTTATTTTATTATAAGCTTCCGCTTGGTTGAGCTTTTTATTCTCCCCAGATATGTTTGAAAAGGAACACATTCCTCTGCCTGCCAAAAAATCCCTATTGCTACCCAACAAGAATAGTCACCTATCCACAAATCTGTTCCTGCTTTGAACACTTTCCTAAAAAATATAAGGTGGAAGGCTTATCACCATGACTTACGCATTAACAATAAACTTAAAGCGCCTATTTCCTATGAAGACAAACCTCACTCAGAAATCTTAACAAATAAACTCCCTATCAAGTCTCATGGAGGACAAAAGAAAATCGAAAGAATTGCTGCCAAATTTTACGGATTAAAAACCACTGCCCACCCTAAATACAACCCTTATCTTGAGGAGTTTGAGAATTCCATGTTAAATTTAGTCTAAAAATTAAATTTAAGAAACAAAAACACCATTATAATCCGGTTACTCGAAAAATAAATAATTTTGCCGAAAAAGTTTAAAAGAATAAACATATATTCGTCCCTGCTGATGAGACAAAAAATATTATAAACTTGACTATCCTACATATAAAAGACTTTTGTATAAAGAACTTAATAAATCTTATAAAATAGTCCCTCCCAAGACTTTTGTATAAAGAACTTAATAAATCTTATAAAATAGTCCCTCCCAAGACTTTTGATTCCATTATTTCTGAAGCTAAACATTTACTGACTTCTATGAATATTCATAAATTCACTGAAATAATTTCTCCGCGTACCCCTAGATTCACCCTCAAGGATCATAAACCTAATTTCTATGACAACCCCTTCATCAGATTGATCTGCCCATCTAACTCTGACTTAGGTGCTGTAAGCCAAAATATCTTAGATAGAACCATCCCTTCTATTAAAGAAAAGGTAAGTTTCGCTCTTTGGCTAAATTCAGATTCCGTAATTAATTGGTTTGTCTCCCTTAAAAAAACACCCCCTTAAATACATAACCTTTGACATCCAAAATTATTATCAATCAATTTCTCCGATCCTTTTAAATAAGGCTCTAATCTTTGCTAAAAGAAATTCTGACTTAACTAATTTAGAAATTAGATTAATTCTCCTAGCGAGAAAGCTCCTTATACAATTTAACAATAAGTTTTGGACTAGAAAGGACACCCCTGATAATTTAGACATCTTGATGGGTTCTTCTGACTCTGCAGAAGTTACCGATTTAGTGGGACTCTTCTTACTGAAAGAACTTAAATACCACTTTAAACATATCCAAGGGGGCCTTTATAGAGATGATGCCCTTTTTACTACAAAAGCCAGGCCAAGAGAATACAACAAAACAATTAAAAAATTACATAACTTCTTTAATAACTTTGGCCGTTCTATAATTATCGAACCAAACAAAAAAACTTCAAATTTTCTAGATGTTACAATTAATTTTAGCACCGAAACTCATAGCCCCTATAATAAACCGAACCTTACGCTTTTATACGTCCATAAATCTTCTACCCACTCCAACTCAATTATAAAATCCATAGAACCATCCGTCTCTAGAAGAATTTCTGCTCTCTCTACTGATAAAAACTTTTAATCAAAATGCTACTTTCTTCAATTATGCCTTAAGGAACTTGGGACACACGGAAAAGATTAAATACAACAATTATGCTCCTCCTGCTGGCCGCCTTAAATCTGTAATCACACACAATATGACTCGCAAGAAACCAGTTCAAATAACAAGATCTGCCGCTATCAATAATAATGAACCAGTCTACATATATAATCCAAACCAAAATACTTATCGCAATACCTCTAACCCACAGAGTCGCATCAGGAGAAAGAAAAATATTAGGTTTAATCCTTCATTTAGCGTAAATGTCAAAACTAATATACCTAAGGAAATCTTCAACATTGTACAAAACTCTTTCAAATAACAACACAGATATAGTTCTATCTTCAATAAAAAATCAATCAGGATTTCTTATTCAACAATGCCTAATTTAGCACAAAGAATCTTAACATCTAATTACAAAAAAATTAAATCAGCCCAAAAAATCCCTTTCCCAATTAAACCCAAAACTAACTGTAATTGTAATAACAAACATCTTTGCCCACTCAATAATGATTGCATCCATAAAGATGTTATATATTCATGCCCAATTACTGAGCTCCCACACAATCCTCCCATAACAGACAGGTCCTGGATATGACCTTAAACTATATCCAATGGTGAGGCCCCAGCTTGTGGGCTTTGGGGAGTGTGGAACCACCTTTTAATTGCCATTGCTCCCAGGTCCACTCTGATCCAGAGTGGTAGTACCTGTTAGGGTCCCAACTATGGGTTAAATAGAAACTGACTTAAAAAAACAAAACAAATATACTCTATTAAAAATTGTTCTTCAAAATCACTGGATTTGGCATTAAATAAACCAAAGGGTTGATATGCCGTAAAACAAAAACAACCAACCAACCATAACAGACACTAATATTTCGTCTTCAAGTTATCCTTCTTCCCATCCTCGATCTGATATAGTTACTAATCCAATGTACCACTCGAGCAGCCCCTCCATCTACAATAATACAACTAGCAATAATAATAACAATAATAATAATAATAATAATAATAATAATAATAATAATAATAATAATAATAATAATAATAATAATAATAATAATGAGAATAATAATATTTCTCCTAACAGCCATCCTAACACTAACAACGCTCATTATCCCCTCCAAAACAGTCGTCGTACTATCACTGTCCCACCCTTTGTTGAACACAATGAACAAAATTCAAACTATTTCCATAATACAAATCAGCAAATTAATATTAATATCAGACCTCGAGCTTTTAATAACGTGCATACATATATCGGCGCTACTTCAACATTAATTAAGAAAAGAATATCAAACCACATTTCTTCTTTTAACAACCATAATTCTAATAATAACCAATGAGCTTTTCTAACCACTTTAATTAAAAAACTTAACTCTAATAATACTCCCTTCTCAATCAAATGGACTATCATAACAAAGTTAATTCTTATACTCAAGGCTTTAAGTCATGTCGCCTCTGCACAACCGAAGCTATGATTATAATTACTTCCTCTCAAAGTAACAATATAATAGATTCTAAAAACGAACTGATCTCGTCCTGTAAACATAAGTCCGAATTTAATTATGCTAATTTTGAAATTACATCGATATTACTTTAACCTTTCAGATGTATATAATTTTTCTTTAACATTATCGGTTTTTTTACATACTTTCTTAATACTTCATAACTTAATAATCCTTTATTTTAATTCTTTATTTCTTCTTTGATTGGCCGTTTTTTATCTGCAATTTCCGTTTTAGTCTTTAAATATTCCTATCTATCAAATATATCAATCTACCTACACATTCATATACCGCATGTATATTTACTTATATTTTACTATATGCATTTATATTTTACTATATGCATTTACTTACACAATTACTTGCTTTATCCAGAATTTGCAGATACCGGCCATCCTCTCCCCTTTAATTTTTTAATTTTTTTATTTTATATTTTATTTTTGATTTATTTTTAATTAATTAATTACATAATTAATTTTTTTTCCATTTAGTGTCTTTTAATAACTTTTGCTGACATTTTCTTTAGTAATAACCTGTACATTTCAGTTGACCTCTTTTTTGCCCTATATTTTTCGCGCCTTTTAACGTCATCTTTTCCGGGTTATTTTGACATTTGCTTTTCTATTTTATATTTAATTCTATCACTATTTAATCTTTTTTTCTATTCTTCTTCACTGAGTTTTCTTGATTGCACTTTAACTCGGCAGCCGTGTTAAACACATATCTTATTTTTCCTTTATCAATATTATTGGAATTTTTCCCCATTTTCCTTGTACATATTTGTGAATTATTCCAGGAATTTCGGCCTTTTGGATTATTTTGAACCATCTTCCAATTACGCGATTTCCTTGGATTTTACTTGTTCGAATGAAAATTAAATTAACTTTCTTGGATTTACATTTTTAGATTTCACCATCATTGGATAATTTACCTTTCACCTGAATATCCATTTACTTGAAATCACCTTTTTCTTCACCATATTCTATCTGCTTCAGTTTTTGTTATCAAGTAAGATCTTTGACTTACTTGCAGTTTCATCAAATACTTTTGTATGCAAAATCCGATCCGGCATTTTGCTAATTCCTACCCTCTGATGAGAAGGAAAGTATTTCTTCGAAACTCCACGGACAAGGGACTATCCACTTATCAAGTGTTTCCTTCTCAGATTAAATATGTTTTTAACTCTTTTTCAAAGTGTTTTTAACATGTTTTATTAACTATTTTCTCTTATATATATATATAATTTCATTTTGTATTCGCTGTTTTATTACCATTCTTTAACTATTTGTCGATTATTAACAACCGTACAGTAAGTAAGCAAAACGCCAATAACATAAATCTTCTTTTAAAATAATTAATCTTGATTCATAAATTGATGATGAAAACTAATATTCCTGATAAGTTACGTCGGCTCATTATTGCTCCGATATCTCTAAAACACGTTGATAGTTTAGTTTCTATAAATAAAAAATGGAATATTTACCTGAATTTCGCCACGCAAATGAATGATGATATTGTTATGGGTATTTGTTATCCCCCTTTCCCAAGGACTATTTTCGCATGATAACACACAAACTATGCATGTTACACCTATTCTAATAATAAATCTCGTTTTCATAAAATTGAATGTTTATGACTAAACCATCCCATCATCCTATAAATTAAAAGCTTAAGAGCTGTTTATTGACACACATATAATGTATCTATTCCAATAATTGAATAAATAAAACATATTCATTATGTATTTTTTGCGGACTGTTATTCTCATCCTCATAGTTGTTGTTGCTTCCGCACGTTTCGGCTAATAATCGTCTAGTCTTCTTCAGGTGCTTAACCGCGTCGAGGCACAAGACGCAGTGGATAGAGGCATTGAATCTCTGCGGTTCCACGTGAGCATCGTCTGAAGATAGTGGTTTCAAACCTATCCAAAGCAGACCAGAGGTTTAGTTGGCCATAACGTAGTTAGACAACAACAACTATGGAAGGCAGTAATTACTGGGGATGCAGTTAAGATACTCAGCATTCCTATCCCGAAGGCCATTGGATGAGTTAGGCGAAACATATTCAAACAAAAACAACTATGAAACTGAGGATAACAATCTGCAAAATAAATAAATACACACATTACTCATCTCAAAGGATTCCGATAATAAAAAAAATAAGATATATGCGTTGCTATTAAATTGATATAAATGAGACATTTCTTTAAGATAAGCAATGAGTAAAATGCTGACAAAGTGGAACAATATGGCTGATATGTTTACACGAAATACCGCTAAAGAAATCGTTATATAAGAACTTTGTCTAAACAATGGATCACATGTCAATGTAAACGTTTATGATAGTGTCCATTTACAAGCAAGGATAATAAGTTGATCACACTTGGCCAATATTTGTTCGACAGAAAAGTTTTATTTGAATCCAAGTTATTCGCATCTCGATGGTTATTCTTCATGAAAGTCGACAATGAATAGAAATCTCTCTTGTTTTGCTTAACATTCTAAATAACCTGAAATCTGTCTCGCCTTTTTAGCTGAAGTCAGTGTATGTGAAGATGGAAAACAAATAAACTAAAACCGAACGAAATTATTTTTAATCAATACTTTTTTCATTTAGATTGCAAAAATAAGGAATAGACTACTTTTAAGGAAACATTTCAAATTCCTGAAAATATAATTGAAATGTTGTTTAACATTAAATATTCGCATGAGATGTGCTTTTAATTTCAATTATAAACATACTACAACATCCAGGTAACAAGTTGTCTTCAATAGCCTTCCAGAATTTTTGACAGACATTGTAGACTCTTGAAAATTCAGTTTGTCATTTCTATACATCTCATATGCTGACTGACCAATTTTCATGATTTCAGGTTCAAATGAACAGTTACAGCAGAAATTGGAATACACATTACTGAAGCCTAATTGTCACAGTCGGGGAATTTAAAAAACGTAATCTAGATGTAAGGACACGTTAAAGACAGATATTTAAAAAATCTGTGTTAAACTTGGGAAAATGCCACAGAAATGTACATAATCCTTCAGGCTCCTTTAAACCATCTTGCATGAATGGAACATCAGTCTTTGAGTAGCATATACGATTCAATGATAGCAGGAAGTCTGTGACGAATGATGGAAGGTGTGGAAGGAGTAAAAAGTCAGAACACCAAAGTTGATTGGCCAAATAAAGAATTTTATGGATAAGAACCGTTGTGTGTCTATAGAGCCAATCAGTGCACAATTTTATATTAGTGTTGGAACTATACACACAATTATTTGTGGAATATTTGCGCGAAGTCTGTCCGAAAATGATGAGAGAAGATTGGATAGAAAGGCGTTGCCCTGACCAAGATGTGCATCAAGACAGTTTCTCAATCTCTCTATAGTCCAGAGCTTGCTTCCTGTGAATTTTGGTGATTTCCTAAGCTCAAAGAAAACCGTAGAGGCTGTCATTATGAGAAAATTGAGGAGATGAAAGAGGCTGTGACGAGGGCCTTTGACACGCTCACATAAGAGGACTTCCATGGAGTCATCCAAAAGTTTTTAGAACGTTACAAGTGCATTGCAACAGGAGGAGATTACTTCGAAAAGGACTGTCAATAAAAGTTGCCATACGAAAAAAAATCTGGAAAATTACTGAAGGTCCATCGTAAGTTGTTTAGAAATTAAGTTATTTAGACATTAATCACATTTGAACCGTTTTCTCACTTCCCCTGAGCTGAACCCGCTGGGCTACTCTGTTTATACACACCTCGAGCACATCATCAACACGAACTCCCACAAAACCAAAGCCAGCCTGATCGCCGCCATCCGTCGAATATTCGCCGAGCTCCCGCCGGCGCTATTGGAAAAGGCATGCTCACAGTACCGGACCCGTATCGAGGCTGTGACTGAGGCTGAAGGCGGCTACATTAAATAAATGTCAGGTTTAGGTACTACACAATCAAGTTACTTGAATTGACTTTTTCAATAAAAGTTTTTAAATAAAGCTGTAGTTTTGTTTTATTTAGAGATACAGCTTTTTGTTCCATCCTGTAAATACGGTTTATTTTATCGTTAAATGTTTTAATAGAAAACACCCATAAATTAATACAATAAAGTTGATTTTATGTAACTATTTTTCAAGAGAATTCATCATAAGCTAAATCAATATAGATTTCGAATTGTCTTTTTGACTATTTTTATACTCATATTAACGAACAATATTGAAGGACATAATTCGAATGAAAGATACAAAACATGTGGTGTTCCCTTTGATGAACCACCGCCAAACACTGGGTGGGGTGGTTTTAGACCATTTCATAGATGATTTTATACAAGAACCATAAGGTTTAAAGATGAAGAACTTTCTTGCTGTGTTCAATAAATGAGTCACTAATGGGATCGCTGGAAGATATGCTTGATAACAGTGGATAACAAGAAATTTGAGGAATACAAACGGTAAGGTGTGTGTTTGGGGGAAGATAATAAAAACTAATAGCAAATAAGCATTGACTCAGAAGTCAGTGATGTTAGATGTAGTTACCCAATTAAACATCAGTATAAATAGATGTCAGTGACCAATTCGTTTTGTGCTTAAAGTGGGGGTTTCTCATTTACGTAATTAAAAAAATAATAAATTATGTGACGTTTACTTTGTTTTAGTAAACTAATCAATTATTGCCCTTGACAAAGGAGGGATTAGACCTTGTAATTTACTCCCGTTCGTCCGTTTGTTTGTTCGCATTTCTTTCAATAACCACGCCTTAGATTTTTTTATGAATTTGTACTAACATTAGTCATAGGAAAAGTAAATTTTTGCCTAAACAGCTTTTCCGGGATAACTTTGGTTACTCCTTAGGGGCAATTATGGAGGTAAATTTGCCCTCAAATCCTTCATCCATTCGTTTGTTTGCACTTTTCTCAATAACCACGCCTTGAATTATTTTATAATTTTGTACAAACATTAGTCATGGTGAAGAACATTTTTGCCAAAACTAATTTTCCAGAATAACTCTGGTTGCACGCTAGGGGCATTTATAGGGGTAAAATTGCCCTAAAATCTTTCGTCCGTCAGTCTGTTCTCATCTTTCTCAATGTCTGCACCTTGAATATTTTTGAAATTTGGCACACATATTAGTCACGGTGAAACTAACTTTTTCACTCGTGCAGGGGAACTTCACATCTTCGACTTGCTCCGTTTTTAACAACTTTTTGTTTAAGTTTTCAATATGGTATTTTATTTTTTCATAAAATGAGAAACGTTTAAAACAACATTAGAATACTGCTGGTTCTATGTAAAAATCGTTGTATACAATCAAATTATATTAACGTTTTTTTTTAAAACTCACGTTCACCTTTAACAAAGCATATCGCCACTTGAACGTAAAAGGCTACTATTTGGGATCATGCCTAAGAAAGAATAAAAAAGATGTTTGTTTACGTTACATTTAAACTTCTGCATATCAGTACAGCCACGGAAACAGGTAGCAGGTGGAAATTACAAAGTTTAGTTGTTCAAGGAAAGAAACTATTAGAGTAGAGATCTTTCTGACATTTAGGGACTTCAGCAGTGAAGAGGTGAGATTTTGTTTCTAAGCGGGTTTCTCGGAGTATCAACATCGAGTTTATCAGAGCACATTCCATTAAAATATCTGTAAAACAGGAACAGAGATGCAATATTGCGGTGATGAGGCAGGAGTTGAAACTTAGTTGACAAAGTGGGACCTATTAGATTGAAGATCCTTGATTGAACCCTATCCAAAAGTGGGGAAGCTACTGGTAGATGCACCAGCCCAGATGTTGCAACAACACTGTATGCATGGACGAATGGTGGCTTTGTAGGATGAAAGGATACTCTCAGATGTGACGAGTCTAAAACATAATTGTAAAACATATAGAAAAACATTGAACTTGGAAATTTGCAGGAATTCTAAAATAATAAGAAAAAGCTAATACAAAAATAATTTGAAAAAAAATTTTTTTCTTTTCGTTGTGAAAATGTTTTGATGGCTACAGTTACACTGTGTATTTTACCCGCTTTTGTCGATGTTTATATAGCAAAGCTTGTAAATGACTGGAGGTTTGGGAAATTGGTGAAAATGTAATCATAACCAATATTGTTTGTAATGCATTAATAGATGACAGGCATTTGATGGAAAAAGTGACAGTCTTAACAAAAGGTTTGTTTTCAATGTCTAAAAGTTTTATAACAACAAAATATTACACCAAGAAATTATATTACAAATAATATTTTTCTTGTCTTGTCAATGTATAAATGATGACAAAATGTGAAATGAATATCTTCATAAAGAAAACAAATGTTATATATTTTCTTCATAGAAAAGACATTAAAGAACAAAGGCAGTTTTTTTTTTTCAACGCAAGAAACCATATTTATTCTATTGTGCATCTCGTGTTTTACTTGCGTTCTTTCATTTTGACCTTTTTTTTTGTTGTCTTAATTTTTGACAATGTTCATCAAATTTGACGTTTCTGATTTTTTAGATGAGGATTAGCTATTTGTATTATTTGGATTCATCAAACTACTGCTCTCATCTTTTAAGTATGATTTTTAGAACGTTTCGGTCGATGTAACCTTTTTTAGGTATATCTTCTCGAACTTGGGAATGTTTCTATCAAACTCGGTATTTTGGAGTGAATTTCGAACGGAAGCTTAATTTACTTCATGGAAGTAGCATGCTCTTGTTCTGCCAGCCATGAATGGATAGAGGTCCCAAGTAATTAACAATTGTATTTTTCGGTCGTCCACGCTGAAACGTGAACCTTCAACCTTCAGGAGAATATCACTTTTACAGTTGATTTTCGTACTAGAATTGTACGCAAGGTGCAGTGGTTGGAGTACTTAGAATAATCAATTAATTATAAAAGTGATGTCCTCCTGAAGGTTGAAGATTTAATTCTCAATATGGACGATCTAAAAATACAATTGCAAATTACTTAGGACCTCTATCCAATCATGGCGGACGACACAAGAGCATGCTACCCCGTGAAGTAAATAAAGGGTCCTGTTCGAAATTCCATCTGAATTTCCAGGTTCGACAAAAGCATTCCAGAGTTTGACAAGTTTGACAAGAACTGTGTTCACTAATTCTTAGCGGCTCCATCTCCTGTTCCATCGTCGCAATGTTGCATCTTTGTGCCTGTTTCACAAATATTGTAATGCAATGTGCTCTGGTGAACTCGTTGCACTTGTTCCCCTTCGTCGTTGGTATCCCCGACAAATCAGTTTAGCAACTAAATCAGCCCCCTTCATTATTGAAGTCCCTAAATGCCAGAAAGATTTCTATTCAAATAGATTATTCTCTCGAACAGCTTGGATTCGGAATTCCCATTCCGTTACCTGCTTCCCTGTCTGTACTGATATGCAGAAGTTCAAATGTAGCGTAAACTAACATCTTGTTAATTATTCCTAGACATGGTACCAAATAGTAACCCCTTACGTTCAAGTGGCAATATTTGCCTTATTTGGGGTGAACGCGAGTAAAAAAAAAAATGATAAATGAACCTAATTTTAATTTGGTGGAAATAAAAAGATGTTTATTTTCTTACTGGTAAAACAAAGTAAATAAAAAAAAACAAAGCAAATCGATTAAATAAAGAAAAATACTTTTGACAATTTCCTTTTTATATTTGAATGTGCTAAAATATTTCCTTTTTATATTTGAATTTGCTAAAATATTTTTCAAGAAAATTTGAAGTAAAAATTGCTTTAATATTAGAAACTATTTTAAAAACAATATATTTTTCTTGTTTGTGCTTCACGTTATTTTTACTTCGAAGCGAAATATTTTGCAATAAATTTTAATTGCATTTCCATCCGTTCCAACTGCCATTGCCAAAGTTGCTTTCTAGAAAATAAATTAAGTAGAAAATAGAATAAGTGAATGATAACATTTCATACCACATTCGAATATGTTTGTTTCATATAACATTTATAAATTGATGGCAATGTATTCAATAAAAGAATTGCAAAAAAATGTTTTCGATAAAAACATTGCAAAAACGATGTTTTTGATGAAATCATTGAAAAAACAATTTTTTTTGACAAAAGAATTGCCAAAAAATGTTTTTGATAAAAACATTGCAAAAACAATGTTTTTTAATAAAAACATTGTTTTTGCAATGTTTTTGATAAAAGCATTGCAAAAAACAGTTTTTGATAAAAACATTGTAGAAACAATGTTTTTAATAAAAACATTGCAGAAACAATGTTTTTGATAAAAGCATTGCAAAAACAATGTTTTTTATAAAAGCATCGCAAAACAATGTTTTTTATAAAAGCATTGCAAAAAACAATGTTTTTCTAGTGATAAAAAATAATGCCGATAGCAGTTTTGGAAAAGTTTTCAGCAAATAAACTTATGGTCCTTATTTAATCCACAAATATTTAAGGATTTTATCAGATGAGACAGATAAACATTTCAGGAAATTTCATATCCTCAAAAAATGTATTAATTTTACGTTGCGCGAACACGTTGTCGCTATATTCGAATATATTTCGTCTTCATAAATATAATCGATACGTTTATTTCATGTAAAATGTTTGATCTTATCAGCTACAAGAACTATTTTATTGTGCAAAGATATCAGAGAATAAAAAGTAGTCGAACTATATTAACGTATAGTTTTGATCTATAAAAATATATTTACTCACTGTATATTTGGGAAATATTTCAATTTTTATAGAATAAAAATATTTATACGTTATGTTCATATATAACAATATTTATACGTCGATATGTTCATATATAACAATATTTATATGTTGATATGTTCATATATAACAACATTTATACGTTGATATGTTCATATATAACAATATTTATACGTTGATATGTTCATATATAACAATATTTATACGTTGATATGTTCATATATAACAATATTTATACGTTGATATGTTCATATATAACAATATTTATACGTTGATATGTTCATATATAACAATATTTATACGTTGATATGTTCATATATAACAATATTTATACGTTTATATGTTCATATATAACAATATTTATACGTTGATATGTTCATATATAACAATATTTATATGTTGATATGTTCATATATAACAATATTTATACGTTGATATGTTCATATATAACAATATTTATACGTTGATATGTTCATATATAACAATATTTATACGTTGATATGTTCATATATAACACTATTTATGCATTGATATGTTCATATATAACAATATTTATACGTTGATATGTTCATATATAACAATATTTATACGTTGATATTCTCATATATAACAATATTTATACGTCGATATGTTCATATATAACAATATTTATGCATTGATATGTTCATATATAACAATATTTATACGTTGATATGTTCATATATAACAATATTTATACGTTGATATGTTCATATATAACAATATTTATATGTTGATATGTTCATATATAACAATATTTATACGTCGATATGTTCATATATAACAATATTTATATGTTGATATGTTCATATATAACAATATTTATACGTTGATATGTTCATATATAACAATATTTATACGTCGATATGTTCATATATAACAATATTTATATGTTGATATGTTCATATATAACAATATTTATACGTTGATATGTTCATATATAACAATATTTATACGTTGATATGTTCATATATAACAATATTTATATGTTGATATGTTCATATATAACAATATTTATACGTCGATATGTTCATATATAACAATATTTATATGTTGATATGTTCATATATAACAATATTTATACGTTGATATGTTCATATATAACAATATTTATACGTTGATATGTTCATATATAACAATATTTATATGTTGATATGTTCATATATAACAATATTTATGCGTTGATATGTTCATATATAACAATATTTATATGTTGATATGTTCATATATAACAATATTTATGCGTTGATATGTTCATATATAACAATATTTATATGTTGATATGTTCATATATAACAATATTTATGCGTTGATATGTTCATATATAACAATATGTATATGTTGATATGTTCATATATAACAATATTTATGCGTTGATATGTTCATATATAACAATATTTATATGTTGATATGTTCATATATAACAATATACAAAAGTCATAAGATGTGTTAGTAATGTGAAACCAGAAAAAAAATCTCACGCTTGACTTTATTTTTTGCGGTTTGAAACAAGAGTACGAAGGAGTTCTCGTTCATTCCCAAGAAACGCCTGATGCTC
The DNA here is from genome assembly GCF_053919585.1 of Euprymna scolopes. Lineage (NCBI taxonomy): Eukaryota > Metazoa > Mollusca > Cephalopoda > Sepiida > Sepiolidae > Euprymna > Euprymna scolopes. The sequence goes on from NC_136484.1 coordinate 1,574,803, forward strand.
GTAAAAGTTTTCAAAAGTATGAAACAAATAATAATATTATTATATTATATTATATTAGTTATCAGGCAGGATTAATTTCTTTTACATAATTTAAAATCCTATTTGAGCGTCGTAAATTACCGGCAAATGATTCCTATTGTTAGTTTTTATTTGAATACATTTTTATAAATGCCAACACAGCAAAAAGTAATTTATTTTATTACTAACGATTACCATATTGTCCAATTGTCTACTGTACACTCTTTAACCCTTATCCTCGAGTGTACTCTTGGCCTTGATAAGTGGCGATACCTATGTAAAAAAATCATCTAAAATCCTATTTGAGTTTGGTAAATTTCTGATCTTTGATTCCCTTTGTGATTTTTTTTGTTGTCAAAATAAACTCAAAATGTTTACACAGAGTAAGGGGGGGCAATTTTCCAAACAATTTAAAACCCTATGTAAGTTATGGAAACTACTAACAATGAGTTCATCTTGCGAATTAAAAAAAAAAAACTTAATTCGAAAAAATGTCAACACTGACGTAAGCAGTAAGTATTTTACATCAATTACAACTATGAAATAGTTCAATTGAAATTCTGTAGAAGTACCAGTAAACCTTGGAAGAAAACGTTATAATTACGGAAACCATTTTGATATTAAAAACATTGAAACTGGCAAAATTTGTCCAAAAATAATCAGTATAGCATTGTTTGTGAACGATAGTGTTTTATGCTTTGTTATTAAGTAAACCCCGTTCGTAGGCCACTAAACGATTATGATTTTTTCTCGCGTTTTCTCTCTCCATATTTATATCACGACATATGATTGTTTAATAAACAATGAAGTCATAAACTTGATCAGTATAGCACATAAAGAATTTACGTGATATTTTATAGAAAACGAAGCATATAACCTTAATGAATCCAGTATGACAAAAATCAGACATCATTTTTTGAATATAAGAAATAATATACTTCATTCTCATATTCTTCATAAATAATCAATATTAAAGATTTTACTAGACGTAATTTTTTCATATTAAACAAAACATATTTTCACTTTTCCTAAGTGTTGTATTAATCTATTATAAAATATTTTAGGTTTCATCTTTTATATCAATAAATTATTGTTTAGTTATTATCGATTAGTTTGTTTTAGATTCAACGAATTATTGTCTTCAATAATTCCACTTAATATATATACGTATTGACTTATGCCTTGAATAAAGTAGATTCTTTAAAATGTGTGGTTTCTATTTGAATTAAAGATGAACTAAAGTCTAATCTAAATGGTATCAAAGCAGACATCTTGATTGAATTTTTACTTGAATTTTCTGATATTATGAATTGAAAGTCAATTTGTGAAAAAATAATGTCCTTAATAAATAGATGTAAAATAGTTTGAACATCTATCGATATAAGAAGTATTTCAAACATATTTCGATATCTAAATGTGTCTTGTAAGATTAAGCTATCACACATTTTCAATGATTTGTCGTTAATAGTCTAAAATGTAACACAAAATTATTTTTAATAAAAATAAATCTTTAAAAATTTCCTTGATTTTTCTTTTGCCTTTAATATACCACTATCTTCCAAAAGTTTTAAATTATTATTTCCCTATAAAAGTATCTGTCTCTAAAGATGAAAATCATTTCCAAACCATGACAAGAAAATAGTTGCAAATGTAAAAACAATATATGTATATCTTATGAATAGAACCTGCTTCGAAATGAAATAAGTCATTAATGGCTGAAATTAATTGAATATCAGAAAAAAAAACTTTTATTAATGATAAATAAATATACTATTGTAGAATTAGCATATCAATTTTAGCATATTCACTTTTCTGTAGATAATATATACTTAAAAAAATCGAAAAATCTCCTCGGTCAAAATAAATAATTATCTTTGATTTGCTGGAAATATTGTTAAAATTTATGAAATTTTCTATAAAATAAAGAAATACAGATTTAGATGTATAATAAAATAAATGAAAAAAAAAATGGTTAGAATGATTGAAAATGATAAATTACTAAAAAAACCCAATATAATAAATGAAATGTATACTTCACGTTATTAATAACTTCAGTGAATTTTCCAATGATTCTAATTGATTCTTATTAAAGTACCGAAGCATTGTTAGTCTTATTTAAAATGCCAAGGTCATCTCAGCTTTGGACATGTCAGCAGCTGCCGATATACATTGATATAGAAACACTCATCAAATCTTCAATATAACAAATAAAATCTTTGTTCTGTCATTTAGAATTGTGACCAAATTCAATTCCATAGCCACGATAGAAAGAATTCCTGTCTCCCTGTGAACGCATTTCAACTAAGCTTTGAACAAGCCCTCTTTTATATTGATTTTTCTGTCTAAAACAATAAATCCTATTTGTGACTGGCATTAAGTGAAAATGGCCGTTTCCTTATCCTTAATATTATTACCTTCTGCTCCAAGTCCATTATTTTCTTTGTTGAATTGCAGGTAAAATCATAGTATGAGTCGAAAGTGGTCAGAGATCATGGCCGCTAATGGGAACTTATAAGCTTCAGGCCATTCAACAAAATCAAACATTGGGTGTAGGAAGGCTAATTTAAGCCAGGATAAGCCCATAATTGCCCGGTTGAAACAGATGGACACTGGTCCCATCAGTTTATTACTGGACTCTCCGACATCTTTACAATTCTGTATACTTGTGTTAATATATGCGAGGGTTTATGTGTGTATCTTTAAAAGTCTATGCAGCTGATATTGTGCGTGTATGTGTGATTGTTAGGGGTCAGGTGTGAGGAATGCGTCAATAAGTTGGGTAATATGAGACAGGCTTTTTCTTCTCCCTTCCGTTCCAATATCTCTTTAATATAATTGACAGCTTGTACAATCCATTATGTGGTAAAGAAAATATCGTAATTATTTCTTTGTCAGAAATCATCTCAAAGAAACAGGATTCATATATGTATGAATAAGAAATTAAAAGCCGCAACTATTTTATCCAATGCCGATGTTAGCATACGATTTTACTTGCGAAATTTGATTTCCAAATAATTATTTAATATTTATTACATAAGTAAATGAATTTGCATCTTTTATATTATTAGATGACGTTTCTCTGTATGGATTGAAAACTCTTATAAGTTGTACTGAAAAGTTTTTCTTAAAACCAAAACACCTGAGTAGATAGAATTATCATTCTATGAAAATATTTACAAAAGTTCATCAAAATCAAATTTTCGAAATTAATGGGAAATGATTCAACTAACGTTGAAATATTGTTTCAACAATGAAAAACTCTGCTTTTATCAAAACACTCTAAAATTTGTTTGAATTAAAAAAAAATAATAGTTATTAATATTATTTGAAGTTTTAAACTACTATTATCATCTTGAGTGCCATTTTCACAACGTTTTGGTCGATAAAACCTCCGACTTTCTTCACGCATATCTTGTCGAACTCGGGAATTATTCTGTCGAACTCAGTAATCTGCATGGAATTTCGAACTGAATACTTTATTTACTTTATGGTGGTAGTATGTTCTCGTTCCTTCAGCCATGGCTAGGTAAAGGTTCTAAGTAAATCGCAGTTGCATTTTTCGGTGACCTTACCGTAGATAGAACCTTCATCCTTCAAGATAATATAACTTTACAGCTGAATTTTTCCAAGTACTCTAACGACTGCATTACGTGTTTCGTTCGAAATTTCATGCAGATTCGCGAGTTTAACAGAAAGATTCCCGAGTTCGACAAAATACACCTGAAGTAGGTCTGAGATTACATCGACCAAAACATTGTGAAAATGATATTCTGGATAAGAAGAGTTATTCAAAGAATTCAATTAATACGTCTTTAATACACTTTTCAAAACACCCTATAAAATATTCATATTTTGTTTTAAGATCCAATTTTATGATCAAAGTTGCGCCAGGTATAATCAGGAAAAGTCAAATAAACACTAAAACGTAAATTCTCTCATACGTAGACATTTTAAAGGAAAACCTATTAATTCGATCTTTAATTCGCATAATGTTCTATTTTTCTGTGTGTATATGAGGATTATTTCTGAAATCTATCAAACAGTTTATTTTTATCTAAGTGCCGCATAGTACACTTGAACAAACTACAATCATTATGATATTAAAAGTATTTTCGAATATGTCATAATCATCCGGATATTAAAAATATTTTAGACATTGTTTTCTTTTTTCTTTTTTTTTTTTTTACATAAAATAAAATTCTTTTAGGTTTTCAAAAAATACAACACTCTTTCATATTTAAATAACGTATTAATTATTAATAAATAACGAGAGAATTAATAAGACAAAATATCGATTACATAAATAATTGAACGTATGTATGAAAATAAAATATAATGGTTTTCTATTAGGTTTTATAAAAAAAAACAACTCCGTTCAGTCTTGTCGGACTATGAAAGGCCACCTGTGCGTGAAGTTATTGTGCCAAGAGTTGCGCAATCACCAACTGCACCGCTCTGAGTCGGCACTGTTTTAATTCGAGTTGAAAGTATATATAAGTTCAAGACGATTGGAAACATTGCCGAGATAAGCGGAGAGCACATACACCGCCTCGCGTTCCCAAATAGTCACCCATCTAGTACTGGCCAGGTTCATCGTTGCTTAACTTCGGTGGTGATGCGAGAACCGGTGTGTCAACATGATTTTTTAGTGTATAGTAGGTTATGGCTAGTGTAACATAGCGCGCCTGCGCGTACACAAATGCCTGCGAAATGACTTCACCGGTAGGGAAAGTGAAGACTGTAAAAGGATCACGTTAGAGAGGGGAAGAACGGTCGAGATCACGTGAGAAGTGTGGTGGACGTTCGAGAAGACGATCACGTGAGGGACGTCACAGCGATAACGAAAGAATGAAGACGTAAATGTTGTGAAATAACAAAAAAACGTTATTCATTTTCTACTTTGCGACTGAGGCTACAACGTGTTAGTTCCCAGACAACGTTACAATAGGATATGAGGTTTTAAAAATGTGAAATAATTGTAACATTTTTTGTTGTCATAAAATTGACAACATTTCATTCTGAAATTACAATGACTTGTGTAGTCAAGTACGATTTTGATTGGATGCTCGTTTGAATTCGCAATTCTGCCCGATAATAATCAGATATATCATGATGGAATTGAAAATCATTTCTTCCAACTTATTTTAACGCTGCGTTAGTCCCATATGGTGTTTTGTCACCCCAATTATTATTAAGTGCTCATAATTCTTAGTAGATAACTTATTTATTTTCCTCCCTCTCAGTACTCTCCTGACTCAGTGAGAGTATAACACGTGGCATGTTGCCGTTGTATCTCAGTTTTCATGAGAGGTAGATGTCGCCTTGTCCTTCTGGGGTGTCCAGCTACCCCATCTTACAACCATGATTTTATGATTTATATATTTGTGTATTTTTCCAGTGGGAATTGAAATTTCTAGAAATAAACACATATTATGTATCATTCTATTACTTTATAATATTTGATATGAAGTTAATAAGTTTTGATGGGATTATTATTGTATTTACAATTTATTACACTTTCAATCTTGTAACTATGAGCTTTTCTTATGTAATATCTTAGTTTCTCCTTAGTTTTATGCTTTATTTTGTTGTATTATTTTATATTAATATTAACAAGATACAAGTGATTCAATCTGTTCAACGGGGACTGTACATATATCATGGACGAGTAAGTTAACTATATTTTACACAATAATAACACCATAAATATTTTTGTATTGAGGTGTATACACACATCCCATGGGACTAACCATGTCTGGAACACCCAGGTGACTAACGCGTTGTTAAAAGGATTACTAGCAGACGTACCAAAATTAAAGATTCCAATCGATATCTACGCATATTTATTAAACAAGCAATCCGTGTGCATATTTGATAACTTTTTAACTGTTTATCAACTTAATATTTCCATATACAACGCAACTTTGAACAATGCCGATTATTATTGTATTTTAATTCAAATGACATTTAGCTAATTTGAATCCAAACTCTCTAAAACGTTTTTCATGAAACAGTCGGTAAAATAATAGAATTGAGATTGTTTATTTAAAATTCAAATGGGATGTCCTCTTATTTTTTGTTTAGTCTTTTTTAAATATCCTTTTATGTTAAGCCTGGATGCATCTTTTCTCCCATAGACAATGTTCGATTGTTTGACTAAAACAATTACGCCTTTCTGTTTCCTCTTTAAATTATTAAACCTTTAAAAAATTCACACGCGGTCTTCAACGGATAAGGTTTAGTCTTTAATGTTAAAACCATTTCTTGGTTATGAAATCGGAAGAAATCTTTGGCTGTAAAGATTAAAGAAGAAACTGAAAAGAATTCTGAACACATTTTTTAATTTCCCTCTGATAATTTTTTTAAAAAATGTAAATTACGAAATATAAAGATTGAATTAAAAAAAATATAACATAATAAAAAAAAAACAAAGAAAAATACAAAACAATTTTTTAAGTTTGAAATTGAATTGGAGAAAATCTTAGGCTATTTGCAAGATAAGATGGCAGTAAAATTAATGGCATATTCAAAAAAATCATATTTTAAAGACGAATTTACCGTCAAACGCATTCTTCTCGTTGATGATCAAAGATGTTTTTCTTTTTTCATTCTATTTCTAAGAATCAAAATGTTTAATGAAAAAGCAATAGAATTTTTAATATCGTAAAATATTTACATTTAAAAAATATTAGAATATTTTAAGAATAATAGTTAGTTGGATTAGTTTGAATGATAAAAAATAAATGAAACATTATGTATTGTTTGTGATTGTTTCCATTGAAAAGTGAAGAATCTTGCTAAAATATAAAATTTTAAAATCACAATTACATTATTCTCTCTTATCCCATAATTATTCCAGGAAAAATCTTTTACGTTCACCCCTAACAAAGCATATCGCTACTTGGACGTAAGAGCTATTATGGCAAGGAAAGATCAACAAAATATTGGTTTACCTTACATTTAAACTTCTGCATATCAGTGCAGCTAATGAAGCAAGTAGCAGGAAGGGGATTCCAAAGTCTAGCTTTTTGAAGGGAGGAACTATTAGAATGGAAAGCTTTCTGGCATTTAGAGACCTGACCAGTGACGGAGTGTAGTTTTGTTGCTACGCATTTTTGTCAGGGATATGTATGTCGAGGGGACACAACTTGTAAGAGTTCATCAGATAGCATTACATTAAATTTAAAACAGGCACAAGGATGCAAAGTTGAGATGATGGGACGCGGGTTGCAGCCTAGTTAACAAAATGGGGCCTATTTGATTTAAGACTCTTTTCGGATCCTATCCAAGAGGGAACACTAGTAGTAAATGCACGAACCCAGATGTGGCAACAATACTCGATATATGAGCGAATGGTGGCCTTGTAGAGGTACCGGATACTCTCAGATATGAATAGTCTTCTAGCACGATCGAGAAAATCCTCCTTCTTTGCAATAGCCTTCACAATGTCCACAATGTATTTGATCCAGTTCATATTACCTGTGAACGTTAAGCCGAGGAGTTTGAGGAATAATTCTCAGGTAGAGTGTTATTTGTCATCGGTGGTTGGGAAGGTCTTTTGTAATTGCTAAAGTTTACGTGTTTTTTTTATAAGAAAACCATTTAAGCATCGATTCATTAAATCAATAGAAAATTTCCGCCAAATAAAATTGAAGAACAATTTGTATCTTCATTGTTTGACAATGTCAAAACTTGAAGATTATTTTCAATAATATTGATTCACCTAATACAATTATTTTAACTGGTAATCTGTTTTTATTTCGAAGTTATTTTTATACCATTGTTTAACCTAAGACTACTTGAGATAATTAATGTTTTCACATCGTTATTTTTTCATATATTTATTTCTTATTATTTTATTTCCTTTTATACATTCATTCTCTTTGATTAACTTACTAAACAAGTATCGTTTTTTCTATTGATTTGTTTATTCATATTACTCATCCAATGTTTTTAAAATGGATCAATGCTAGAGTATTCTCGGTTAATTTTCGAACCGTGTCACAACAGCTTATTAATAAGAATTTATTCAACCTTCGCCTTAGTTCTTCGTGAGCCGATACGAGGAATACACATTTTACTGACGATAAAATAATTTTAAAGAATCCAATTTATAAGTATTTTCCATTAAGACATTCATAAATTCATCAATATCATATTTTACCTTGTAAGTGACGTTTATTATGTTGCAATGCTATCAATTAAGGTGATGGTGGTCTAATGGTTTACGACACAGACTGACCATCGGGGTGTTCCAAGTTCGAATTCAGTTCGTTTCACAAGATCACTTTCACTTAGGATGTTGGCAACCTTCTACTGGTCTCTCCCGGATGTACACAATGTCTTTTTAGAACAACTACAACTTCTGACTCCAAAAACATCAGGGAAATCAATGCCAACTAATTATAGTATTCATTCGATATCATTGTTATTATATTAATATCAAGTAACAAAACCAGTGGAAATTCCGAAGTGGTTGAACATTTTTAAAACACATTATAAGTAAAATTAATAAAAGATAAAATAAAACAACGACGAATTTAAAACAATTTTTTAGCAAATTCTTTTGAACTTTTTAAAGTTTACAAAAATAATTTTTAAAAATTAGATTTTTTCAATGAAAAATCAACACAAAACGTTGTATTTTTTTTAATTAATAATTTTTTATATAAATTACAAAGAACAGATGTCAAATCAATTGCACATTTTTTAATTGTTAAAATAAAAAATTTACAGCCTCCTCTCAAAATGACGGTTTTTAAAATTATATTATAAAATAAAATAGCCAATTTGAAACCGTAAACAAACAGCCATGTTTTATTTTTGAAAATTTTTATAGAGGAAATAGTTTTACTGATGTTTAACTGATAAATAGCGACTATAAAGAGAAGTAATTCGTTTAGCATTAATTATTGTTTCCGATAATGATTGTTTTGTGACACTGGATGTACGTACAAATAAATTAATATTTAAATATGCACATTTTTATTCGATTATACATGTGTATATATGCATATATATACATATATATTTTATATATATATATATATATGTATATATATGTATATATGCATATATATGTATGCATATATATACACATATTATATATATATATATAATATGTGTAGTATTCGTGCTTGTTTCATCATAGTATACTTGGATTTATAATTTATTTCATCAAACAAATAAATATTTTCTTGCAGCAAATATGTAAAAAATAATTGATTCCACATTATATAATATTTCCGTTTCTATAAGAAAGTTATTTGAGCGTTTCAATTATACCTTTTTCATATAAAGCCAATCAATCATAATCAGTATTACGCGGATATTCTTTAAATAGCAGAGTACAACCACGGCTACCGAGAGAACAGGCCAATGAACATGACAGCGTGAGATCATTACCAGATCAACATGTAGGTAAAGGCACGAAGGTGCCTAACGTTTCCGGTGTTCAACTACGTGGCCATAAAAAATATTTTTCATTGCCTTATATTGTAGCTGTTAGGATAATATGTTTTTATTCTCCTAAAGAGAAAAAAAAAACAATTCTCAATTTGGATTACTATTACTATTGAGATAATTTTAATCTAACAAAATATAATGATAGGTGAACTTGTTTGATTACTATCGAAGGAACTTTTATTCCTATCGCAGGAAGTTGAATATTTTATTTTATATATTTTATAACTGCAAAACAAACACTTTTTAAATTAGAATACTTATCAGTCCGTTCTTTTAATAATAAATAAAACTTTTCATTGAGTATTTCAAAATATTGAAAAGTTAGAAGTATTTTTCATGACAGTTTTTGTTTTATTTTTGTTGCTGTTGTTGTTTTTTTTTTAACTAAAACGATTGATGACTTCAATATTTTAGCACCGGGAGTAGTTTATTTCTTTGAAATATATTTAAAACTTAGACGTTTTTGTTTGTTTTATAACATTTTATCTGTAAATAAATTTCATGACTGAAATGGGAAATGAAATAGGAAATTCTCTATTCTCACCAGAGAGATACGAACACAAATTCATCTTAAAAATTCATTAACTAATCAGTTTTAATTAAAGTTTTGATATGAACTAAAAAAAAAAGAGTATATTAAATTTTAGTTAACATATTTTTTTTTTAGTTTTATCTTATAAATAAATGTTGTACGCACCGAGCTGAAATAATAACGTTATTTAGAAAGCCATTTTTAACAGGAGGGGGGCTTTCTAACTATTCTGCACTTTCACCTAACAATTTAATGAAAAAAGAAAGATACCATACAAAATGAATTTAACTTGAAAATCCTATCTAAAATATAACACAGTGTGTAAACTGCAAAAGCACCGTTATTATTATTATTATTATTATTATTATTATTATTATTATTATTATTATTATTATTATAACAACAATAACCATAATAAGAAAAAAGGTACTTCACGGGGAATGTGAACCCTGCATAAATGGGTTTTAATTTAGTGGGTGCTCCCTAAAAAGCGCATACACGAAAGGTTTCATTGGGTTATTTAATCACGAAAACTTTTTGAAGATACTATTTGTGTAAAAAAAGACCAAAAGAATTATTTGAATTTGTATGAAAAAATAAATGTAAGAAAAAATAAAAATATTAGTGTGGAAAATATAATATAATAATAAAAACGAATTAAAACAAAATGAAAATAAAATAAAAACAATAATAAATAAAAACGAAATAAAAGTATGAATCAAACTCAAAGAAAAAAAATACACACTTGATTACACCAAGTGCATGAGATATATGCGAAGAAAGTTAAAGAAAACCTCAGGAAGCAGCCATTAAATTAAAACCCATTTACGCAGGATCAACTTCCCCCGTGAAGTGCTAAAAAAACTAGTTCTGAAGGGCCAGGGAGGATGAAAAGTTCGAGGTGTGAGAGTACTAACCAGACCTCCACTGGAAGTGTGCAGTTCAAATCTGGTACCTCGGGGAGGCATTTTTTCACGAGAAATCAATGGCAAACGGATATTGCGTGCAGTCATCCGCACGAGTGGTCAGGAGGTGGAGTACATTGGAAATCAGGGGAGACTTGTTGTCACTCAGTCTCCAGCGAATACCACAGGTTACTGCCAATGAGTGATCACTGATGATGGCCTGTGAGACAACTCCTAGTGAGTGAAATATTAATAATAATAATAATAATAATAATAATAATAATAATAATAATATTAATAATTTCCTCTCTCAAATTCACCACCCTGATTTAATATCGTAGATGTTTACTATATTTTCTTAGTTTTTAACCAATGTTCACATTAAGGTATGATTGTCTTTAAGTAGTTATGTGAACTTCATTTCCGTAATCATGTATTCTGCACTGATATGAAAATGAAGACTATAGCGGAGTATAGGATTCCTAACCATGTAACTGATGAAAATATGCTACACAATCTGATAAAAAACAGGGATAAAATGAACATAGAAGAACAGAAAACGAAAACTAAATATAATTTCTGTATTAAAAGTAACAGTTATTTTAATATGTCAACATATAATCTTGTGGGGAAAACCCAGCTCCCTATTAAGCGGCACTCTGGATAGGAACAAAAATAAAAATTGTCCTACTCGTGAAAGATTTCTCCTCCACCGGCCGAGGACAGAAAAGGTGAATTGTAGCATCAGAACAGATACTACTACATTGTGATCTTGTCCCGAAGGCCAAGAATTGTTTGTGTTTTATGTTTCTTTAATTCTTTGTTCCTTAAATTCATAATTAGGTTTTATCAATATTAGATTGTATATTGCTTTAAAATTACGTAATTTTACATAGATAATATTTATATTTTATATTGAATCAAGTTCAGTTTCATTATTAATCGAATTAGCTTCTTTTCTTTTTTAACGAGTTAATGCTCTGTTTAAAAATGCTGTCCTATAGTATCGACAGTAACAGTTCGACAAATCCTACCTACATTGCCTGCATGTATTTTTCAATTAACAGGCCTTGTTTATTTCAGTGGCCGTGGTATAACAACTGATAAGCAATTAGGACTAAAATGATTTCAGAGAGATGAGCCTACCTTTCTCAAAATTGATCTGTCGTTCATGGTGTCTTGCATTCTCAGCAGCAACCTTCAAAAGACCTTGAATATTCAACAATAATGTTTCTATTGATGATACACTTGGCGTTTCACCGTTAAGAACTTGTGATGAGAAATGATGGCTTTGAGTTGGGGGCTTATCTGTTATTTCACCATTGTGCATTGTGTCACTCGCGTCGACACTGTCGTCTAAATCTGAAATAAGATGATAAAAAATAAGTCAACATTTAAGAAAAAAAAATGAGTTAATCGTTCGAATACATTCACATTTTACGTAAATAAGTATTAATATTAATCTTTTTGAAAAATAGACCGCCCATGATACACTATGTCAGTATTTGTAATATACATACGTTTAGTATTTGTTATATACATACGTTTATTCTATTAAAATAATAAAGCGACAATATATGCGTCTCTCTCTGCCTCTGTCTCTCTGTCTCTCTCTCATTCTTTCTCTCTTTCTCTCTCTCTCTCTCTCTCTCTCTATATATATATATATATATATATATATATATATATATATATATATAAACATGCTAGCAGGCTGTACTTTTAATAATAAATACAACTTTTCATTGAGTATTTCCAAATATTAAATTTTATATCTGTGTGTGTGTGTGTGTGTGTGTGTGTGTGTGTGTGTGTGTGTGTGTGTGTGTGTGAGCCTATAAAGGAATTCATTTCCGACAAGATATCTAACACTTTTACGTGGTTGGCAACGTTTTATATTTGTTATAATCGTAAGATTTCAGTCCATGCTAAACGCCGGGAAATCGCTAACCGTTTTATTAACAGTATTTACATATGCAAAATAAATACTAACCGAAAGGCGACGTCATGCATAGCAAAAACACTCACATATGCGAACAATATATTATTAGTAAAAAATATTTTATTGCATTTATAAGGAGAAATTGTTATTATGTGTCTGAAAAGCCGAAACGTTTGAGTGACGTCAAATATGTCACGATAAACTCGTCAATTTCATCAGCCGCCTTGAGGTGCTTCCTGCACATACCATCTTTTTCAAATTATTAACTATTTAATATCTTATTATTAATCTGACAATGTAAAAATTTTATATTTATTTAACATATTACAATATCTTCATTTTATTCTCTGTATATGTTTTTTTAAAAATTATTTTAACTATTTTGATTCGGCATTAAACAACCCGAGAAGGGTTGATATGCCGTAACAATCATTTTGACACTTGAATATATGAGTACAGTAACTGTTTTTAAATGCTAGTAATGATGGGACGAATCCAATATTTTTCCGATACAATTACCGATTCTTTTTTAAATTTCCGATTCCGATACAATTACCGATTCTTTTTTAAATTTCCGATTCCGATACAGTTACCGATTCCGATTTCTATTCTTTAAAAATATCTTGATATTTAGTTGTAAAGTTGTCTATTTCATTGCTTTCTGTTCTGACTATCATAAAACCCCATGTATTATAGGCATGCATTTTCTCAAATGTAAAACACACGTTTTAGAGTGATGTACAGATTTGAATTCTGCTGCCATTATAAAGTCAATAAACATTTATCATTTCATCTTTATTACCATCAATAAAAAATAAGGTTTTAAACCAGATAACAGTAAAAAATAAACAATTAAAAGAATCGTTTTATCATTGGAAAATTAACATTAATTTTTCCGATTCCGATACTCTGAAAAGGTTCGACTTTTTCGATTCCCGATTTCGATTAATCATCCCAAAACTAAAATTATCTAATTTTACAGAATTTGTAAAAAGAAAAGTTTTAACTCAAACCATCAACAATTTCCACAAGAAGAATTTCTCTCCTAGAATTGCTCCCCTGTGTGACAAGTGGAGCTGTTTCCAGGCTGAATAAAACATGGTTGTTTTTTTTAAGTCCAGTGTAAATATTATTTTGTTGATCCTCTTAAAAAACTACTCCAGTTCCGCCATTACTGATCATCTTTGAGTTGTCTCAACAACTAGGTAACACTTTATGACCCTTATTCTTGAGTGGCCTCCTCGTCTTGTAAATAGTAACTTTCAATGAAAGAAAATAAATAAGCGCACATTTTCCCCGATATATATTCTTTATCTAAAAGTATATTCTAGAACAGATACAATGGAAATATATATTTCTACACAATTTTAGTTTTATAAGTTTTATTTTTCACAACCATCTTCCTTCTTTAATGGATTCTCACTGAGTGAACGAAAATTTAAAATGTATAACGCTAACGTTTTGCATTATTCAATGGACGTAATTCACTCAGAAAATGAAGGAATAATTTATCTGGATGAGCATTCCGAATGTGAGCTTAAATTTGAGCAATGGCAAAAATCTGTGCCATTCATTTCAACCGAAGGCTCAAGAGAATAAATTCAGATGGATACGTAAGGAGATCAGGAAAGAAAGCAGAAAGACGAACCGAGGAATGACTTATAAGAGAGGGGAGGAAAAGAGATTAGCGATCTGCTTCTTAACTAAACGTGAATGGGGAGTGAAATCAAGAGGTGGTGCTAAGATGCTATTAACGCAAGTGAAAACGAGAAAACATACGGAATGAAGACGGCCATTTTAGAATAGCACACACTTTTGGTGACAGGTATTTCAGCTGAAGATTAAGCGACATTTTGAGCTTATCAGCTAAATTCAGTAGCTCGACTCACTGAGAAATAACCTGCCATATTGATTGTCGCTTTTCTTATTAACAACCAGTGTAATGATCCAAACGGGTAACACTGCAGCAAACACTTCAAATAAATTTTACCATGAAGTGAATAATGAGAACCTATGAAATGAAATGTAAGAAATGTTTAGAAAATAGTTTTATAAATTTTTTTTACGATGATGAATTAGCAATAAAATATTTGTAAGTGGCGCAAACTGTAATTTTTAACAATAAAACGTTTAGTTTTTATTGAATATCGTGCGATAATTACATAATGCCTCCCGTGAAAAGAATTAAAAATGCAAATTTAATTGCTTTGGAAACGACAGGACACGTACAGATATTGAGTTTTTCGGATTCAATGAAAACATTATTATATTATTAAATATTTTCCCTCCTTCTCACCCCTCCATCTCTCTTTCTCTCACTCCCTCTCTCTCTCTCTCTCTCTCTCTCTCTATATATATATATATATATATATATATATATATATATATCGTGGCTTGGGGTAGTTGCCTGTCTAGCCGCACTGATGAGCTGTGAAACAGCGAAACTGTACTGTATGTGGATGACTATAATGCTCCTCACCTTGAGTTGAGCATATTGAGAAGTGAAACACGAATTACCATTAGCATATAAGCGACGCTCTTTGTGTAAACAAATCGAGCGGAGGTATTTCAGACGATGTCAAAACATCGTTAAACTCACTACTCGTTCAAGCAGCCGCCAATAGCGTAATGGTTAGGAGCCTTGACTACCGTACAAACGGTCGGGTTTCAATCGTGGCTTGAGGTAGTTGCCTGTCTAGCCGCACTGATGAGCTGTGAAACAGCCAAACAGTACTGTATGTGGATGACTATATATATATATATATATATATATATATATATATATATATATGCGCGCGCGCTCGTGGGCTGTACAGGAAATCTTGAAAATATGTGTCCGATCTTTTAGAAATCCAATATGACAAGATAGAACTTTCCCACGTGTGCTATGAGTTCATGGTTTTTGTGCGGGTAGATGCCTCTGAGCATTACAATAAGTAAGTTTGCGTTAAATTCATGCTTTTGAAAACTTGACACATTTCCATTTGTTTTTTTATCGTTTTTTTTTCTCCAAATTTTTCTTTTTCATTCAATATAATAAACATTCTAGCAGATTTAAGAACGTCAATTGACTCCTGGTGAGTTGCTTAGTGATTCACTGCTATTTAACGAAACACGTGAAAACGTACTATAAAAATATTCGGACGTTTGTATAATAAATAAAATAAATAAATGAATAAATAAATAAAACTTCGTGTAATTAAACTGCGACTTTTGATTTTGGAATGATAACTACTGACACATATATATATATATATATATATATATATATATATATATATATATATATATATATAACACGGAAATTACATAATTGTCGATGCAATAATTTATTTCAACCTTAAGGTATTTTCAAGCATCTAAATTAGACAATTCATTTTTGATACTGAAAGAAAGAAAGAAAAAATCGGGCCTCGACCGTCAAAAAACCAGAGAGGGTGGATTGCTACTACCACCCCTCAGGTTTTTTGACGGTCGAGGCCCGATTTTTTCTTTCTTTCTTTCAGTATCAAAAATGAATTGTCTAATTTAGATGCTTGAAAATACCTTAAGGTTGAAATAAATTATTGCATCGACAATTATGTAATTTCCGTGTTATATATATATATATATATATATATATATATATATATATATATATATATATATAAACATACATATATATATATACATATATATACATATATATACATATATATATACATATATATATATATATACAGTTTCAAAGTATATATCTAAATCAATATTTTGCTCAATCAAGATCAATATCATAAAATAATTCATGAAAAATGATTATAGAAGGTACTTAAAAAAATTGGGCACTACAGTAAACGTCATATCAAACACAGTAGTGTTTGAATATATGGTTAAGTGTTAGTTTTACCCGTATAGAACTGCTGTAAAGCTTCACAGCGTACTCATTATGCGACCAGATTTCAAAAAATGTTTATAGTTCATAGGTCACATTTACAATATAATAAAATTACTGGTGCACCAAAGTTCTCAGAATCTGTAAGAAACGGAGAGACGTTTTTTTTTTTCTTTCCGGTGGAAATATATCCAAAAATTGAAAATAATTGAATTTCCACAAGGATCGTGGATAGTGATCAATCATAAGAGAGCAAGTTATATTTTTATTTTTTATGTAAATACAGTCATATTTTGCTACGATGTGCAGACAGTTTCAATCATATTCAATCTTTAATTTTTGCCCATCGCCATTCACGGCGAATTTTCTCTCCTCAGAATTTGAAAAGGCCTAGAATCTTTTTAGTTTTTGTACCTTAATTTTTCTTGTCTGATTATATCTAATATGATTGAAACGGTCTGCAGATCGTAGCAAGATATGACTGTATTTACATAAAAATAAAAAATAATATATATATATATATTTCTCTTATATTTTGCTCTATTTGCAATGTTTTCATTCGTTGCGCGCCCGCGTTGTCGTCCTGTCGCTACGATTACGTCGATTCAGTTACTATTTCGTTAATAACTCACCGCTGTCCCGATATGTCGTTCAGGTGTACTATTACTAATAATTCACCGTCGCTATGCTCAATCGCTAACCGGCTTGGTGTCAGATGGAGTTCTACGACTTTGAACCCTTTTCTCATGGCCCCCTTCCCTCTACCTGAACCCACTGGAATACTTTGTTTTGTCATACGTTGAGTACAGCACCAACATGACATCGCACAACAGTAAAACCAGCCTGATCGCCGAGTATTCGCCGAGCTCCCGCCAGTGCTTGTGGAAATGGCATGCTCCCCTATTAAGGCGATGATTAAGGCTGAAGGCGACTACATTGAATAGATGTTTGCTCTACTACATAATTAATTTACCTGAACTGATTTTTTCAATAAAAATTTAAAAATGAAACTGTAGCATTGTTTTCTTTAGGCAACACTTATATCGTATCACCCTGTACGTTTAGTAAAATAAATCGTTTCTTATTAAAAAACGATCTTCGGTTTCTCGTCCATTAAAAATCTTAATCAGAATTAAACATTTCCGTTGTTGATATGCTTGTCAAAATTACACTTCTCAATGCGTATTCATCAGTTATGAACCATCAATCGAACGAAGCAAATTAAGGAATACTACTTCTTATCTAGTAGAAAAGCAAATTAATATTTTCAAAGTTGCTTCAATCATGAATTAATAAAATACAAAGACTGAAATGAAACAAGATGGATTTTTGCAACGTATTATCAGTTCAACAATCGTTCGTTTCGTGAAGAAATTTTTTATTGAAATTCTGAATTAATCGCAAAATTAATACATTTTCTCACACATTTGTTCTACCTTTTTTTTTATTTGAAAAGAATGAAAGGCGCTCGATATTAATGATATAAATTTATAGAAAATATTTAAAGTTTTTTCTTTCTTTTATTAATTAATGATCAGTTCGTAAATAGGACTCAAAGAGGAAATCAAAAATCTTCCCAGAATATGAAGAGAGAGGGGATGGTTGTAAATTTGAAATGAAAAAGTAAACAAAAATCTTTTTCTTTTAGCATTTTCTAATTAGTTCTTCGCCAAATGAACATCATAAAATAAAGTCTTTGAATCAGATTGAAATTTGCCCATTTAGTCGATGTTCTTTCGTATAGTTTTAAATTTTTTGCGTTTGATATTTGACTCTATTTAAATTGTGAGCCTAGAAAATTTGTCTATCATTAATTCAATCTAGCCATGCGGTCCATAATTACATTCATGCAAATTTTTCATTTATCAAAAACGATTTGTGTTTTCCTTTGATAATTTCTATTTGCATGTTTGAACATAAATTATCGCGTCCATTTAATTTTAAAACTGATCAATTGAATCAAATATTGCTTTTTACTCGACAACACACACACACACACATACACACACACCTATACACAGAGACACACGCAGTCACGTAAATAGAAGTGGAAGAAGAGGAGGGGTTGGTAGTGGGTGCACTAATGCACCATCGGTCACCTATTGCAAACGAACAAAAAAGAAAGCGAAAGCAGTCCAGCTTATCAGAGGAGCATAACATTGATATCATTTCAGCACAACAAAGGGATGCAAAAATAAAGCTTGCTTATGTGTGATGCATTCTATTTATTCATTAAAAACTTAATGAGAAAAATTTAAATTACTCTACCATTTTTTTTTGTTCGCTTGTATCCATAATCACTAAAAGAATTCTTTCATTCACTTAATTCTTTTTGAACGTTTCAACAAATGAATCGATTACATTTCAGCGATTACAAATGAGCGACTCGCTCATTAAAAGCGCCAAACGATTTAGATGTTGAGCCGATTTTATTTGAGCCAACACCTAAACCTCATTAAGTTAAAAATATGCATTCAAACGTTATGCTTTTGTATAAGCAACAAGGTGGACTTTAAAATCAGCTAGCCAATACGAGCTTACTTTTAATCATTAAGATTAAATGCATTACAATCAAATTGATTATCCGTTAAAAAAATCTGCTATTCTTTGTGCTTGACTGATTTTGTATTTTCCATTTAAACAGAAAGGATTATTTACTATATTCACCAAACAAAATAAATGAAGCCGATCTGTTATATTTTAATTGCTTTTTAATTATAAAGAAAGATAGTTGGGCTGTGTGTGATATTAAATCCAAATATTGAAAAGCATATTTGGATTCAACGTGCTAGAAAATTATTCACGCCTGAGAGTGTCCTGTGCCTCTATAATGCGACCATTCGCCCATGTATAGAATATAGTTGTCACATTTATGCTGGTACATCTGCTACTAGTCTCTCACTCTTTGACAAAGTTCAAAAGAGAGTCACCAACTACATAGGGTTCGCACTATCAGCTAGGCTTCAACCTCTGTCCAATCGACGAAATGTTGCATCCCTCTGCCTGTTTTAAAGGTATTTTAATGGTAGGTTCTTCCACGAAATACAAGTCCTTGTACCTCGTCGACATAAATACCCACAACAAACCCGACAAGAAGCAAAATCCCACCCCTTCCCAGTAGAAATCTGTAGCTGTAAGAAAGCCTTATTTCCCTAAAACTACTAGAATTTTGAATTTCCTTCCGGGTTACAGCTTCCCTGACTATACTGACATTTTTTTTATACAATGGTCACCACTTATAAAGGCCCGGAAGTCACTCAGGGATAAGGGTTGTTGCAAGTACATTACGTTAGTGTGGAGATTTTATGAAGTATTTACTTAAGGGGGCGGTTCATTAGGAATTTGTTAACGTTGGACTTGAACACATCCAAGTTGTACTCAGGTGGGAAGCAGGCAGACGGAACAGAGTTCCACAGGCGTGCAGTTCTAAGAAAGAAACTTTGTTCATGGAATCCACGTTTTTATTTAGGCACAGATAAAGAGTGAGGGAAATTTTTCACAGTGGATTCAGCTAGTCGGGTGTTTTTCGTGAAACATTGGCGAGGGGGGACCAGAGATTGGAGTTCAGACGATCACCTGCCATGGAAATAACGATAAAACAAGGATAGGCTCGCAACGTCTCTTCCGTGGGAGAGAGGTTGCAGGGTAGAGAAAAGGGCATTCCTCACTAAGCCAAGAAGTCTATTTTGTACTCTGTCAAGGCAGGATAGGCTGTTTTTAGAAGCTCCTGCCCAGATATGGCAGCAGTATTCCATCCCTGCTTATTTTGACTTGTTTCCAAAGTCCACGGTGTAAAGATACGCAGATGTGCAAGCAAACGGATATCTTCCTGCTGAATTCCCTACATAGTATCTCGGCAAATTATGTCTAAGATAGTACCCCCCCTACATCAAAGTGGTATTATGCTTGTTTGGGGATAAAATACAATAAAACATTCTTAAAAAACAATAATACAACATTGTAAAACATACGTAAAAAACAATAAACTTACTGTAACATTGAAAACAACTAACAAGTAATAAAAATCATGCCTTTATTTCAGTTATATTGCTATGCGTTTCCTTACATATTTTCAAGGTTTTAAAATTTCTTTCTCTTTTTCTTTACATATATCTACAGACACGTGTTTCGTCTTTTAAAGACAAATCTGCGTATCTTTACACCGTGGACTTTGGAAACAAGTCAAGCATATCAGAATATACAGCATTTCTTCAGCTGTGTCGGTTTCTTCAGATTCTAATATATTTTGGAAAAATCTTGCCTGTTAGCAAAGTGAAATTCAGTAATTCCCCGTATACAATAACGAATGTAAAAGATCCCCGTTTTCGATTTCAAAAATTATTGTCAAGGTTTTCATCTTAATATAGATGAAGTCTCTTTTATAATTGTAGACTTTTGAGAAGTCGGCTTTTGCAAGTGATAAGTCTATTTCTACTTAAGAATGTTAGTTAAGGCTTCTTTTTTCCATTGTTATATATATATATATATATGTTATATATATATATATATATGTATATATATATATATATATATATATATATATATATATATATATATATATATATATATATATATATATATATATAAAAGCAAATGCAATTGCAACTTCTGTTCCGATTTTTAAAATTTTGTAATGATACCCACGTTCTTTATTTTCTTTTAAAGTTAATGAGTTCCTATTCTCTGGATCAATAAGGACGAAATAAATTTTTAAAAATGAGATAATAATAACATGAATGATTCTGCACTACGAAACAGGTGATGCTTAAAATTGAACATTAAGATTGACAACATCTTTGAATTTGGAATATAGACTTTTTTTTTCATTTATTTGTTATATGCTCTGTAGTTCCATCGAGTTTCATAAGTTAACGTATAAAGATGAAATATAATTGAATAAGCATATTCTTCTATAATCACCACCTCCCTTAATCTTAAGAAGACATGTTACAACTATTAGATCTAGTTTCCTATTCTTCATTAATTTGGATAACCTATTCATGTTATAAAAATGAATTCCTTATATACATTCATAAATATATTTTTATATATATCAAATGAAAAATGAAGAATAAACGTTATATATAACCTTATTATATCATCAGATCAATAAAAGATGAGTAGGAAGAAAAAACACATTTAGACCGTGTCATTTTGAAGATACATGCTTCTTATCAGAAGAGGAGAAGGGCCAAAATTATACAAAAATATGAATAAAAACTGTCAGTTATATTGGAAATATATATCTTTATATATACTTCATTCATTTCCCATCCAAACATTCTTAAGCAAGTTTTTATCTATATTTATGTATAATTTTTGCTGAAAAGCATTTAACTTCGGAATGTCACGGCCTAAATTAGTTTTTCTCTCTATAACTTATTTCTTATTGTTCTGAAAATATGATAAAGTTATATTAAAGTTTTTTTTTCCTAATTTTTATTTAAAATATTTAATTGCTCATCTTAACCGTGTTGAGCGTTCCCTATCCTTATAAGGTTGTTTTATAAAATATATAGACTCTGATAACGTAATTGCCATTAGTATGGGTTTACAGATAACGGATTGACTTCGCTTCACACACACACACACACACACACACA
The DNA here is from genome assembly GCF_053919585.1 of Euprymna scolopes. NCBI lineage: Eukaryota > Metazoa > Mollusca > Cephalopoda > Sepiida > Sepiolidae > Euprymna > Euprymna scolopes. Next base: position 1,597,139 of record NC_136484.1, read on the forward strand.
CACACACACACACACACACACACACACACACACACACATATATATATATTCAAAATTTTACATTTTTAATTATAATATATTAGACAAATATATAAGCAATGCAGAAAGCCGTTTTTATGCTGATCTGATTGTTTGTGCGGTTAATTCTACTGAATGAACGATTTATTTAATCCACAGAGCTAGATATAAAAACTGAAAATCAGAAAGTGAAAACAGAGACCAGTAAAGGATTCGAATTCGTGCTTGTGGCAAGATTTGACCTTACACGGGTCTCGTCTCAGACAACTTGACTAACCATCCATATATTCGGATAAAGCCATGTAAAGATATACAAATAACTTTTGCTTTTGTATTAATAAATGTTTTAATAAACTATAAACTATTATATTTCATTATTTAAACTCTGATATCTATGTGCTACTCTTTACAAATGAGCAAAATTACCCTTAAATTTATGCCCCTTTTTTATGAATTTAAAAACAAAATATACTCGTCTCCTATCTCTAACTTTTACCCTCCCTCTAACGTTCCCTGCTTGTCTGTCTGTATGCATATCGGTCTTTCTCTCTCTCGGTCTTTATCTTTCTCTTTCTCTCTCTCTCTCTCTCTCTCTCTCTATATATATATATATATATATATATATATGTATATATATATATTTATATAGTTTTTTTGTTGATTTTTAAACGATAATACGTTTATTAGCGTCTCAAAACTTACAGATCTAGAAGCTCAGACGGAGTGCGTGTTAATAGATAATTGCTTTATACATAAAATATTAAAGAAATAAATAATATTTGTTAATTTGTTTACGTTAAAAAAATATGGGCGATCTTCTGAGGAAAAATATTTTTCAAAATCTCGAAGATTGGCGACATCATTAACCGCATTATCGTTTAAAAGTCGACAAAAGGAATAAAAATAGCCCGCAAAATCATCTATAACTTCATGTCGTAACGGTTAATGCACTCGACTATTGTACATATGGTCTGTAGTTCGAATCCTAGAGCAGTCAAGCTTCGCTGACGAGTGGTGGAACCGCGAAACACGTTTTTTAGACGCTAATATTGTTTTTTTACACGGTGGTCACCACTTATCAAGGCCCAGAAGCCACTCAGGGAGAAGGGTTATTGCAAGTATAGTACGTTAGTGTGGAGATTTAATGAAGTGTTTACTTAAGGGGGCGGTTCATCAAATACTTTTGTATGCAAAATCCGATCCCGCATTTTGCTGATTCCTACCCGCTAATGTAAAGGAAAGTATTTCTTCGAAACTCCGCGGATTAAGGACTATCCACTTATCTAGTATTTCCTTTCAGATTAAATATGTTTTAACTCTTTTTCAAAGTGTTTTTTAACATGTTTTATTAACTATTTGCTCTTATTATAAGCTCTATCTCCTAATTGGTGTTATTGAGCTTTTACATCTGGTTGAGATTACTTTATAAATATTATTTCTTTAATATTTATAATGTATTTTAGTTTTACCATCTTGGATTATTTTGGTAAATTTAATTGTAATTTTATTTTATTTTATTTTACACAGTGTGTGTGTGTGTGTGTGTGTGTGTGTGTGTGTGTGTGTGTGTGTGTGTGTGTTGGGACGATTAATCGGAATCGAGTTCTCAAATCGGAAAACTCGGAACTTTTTGAGGCATCGGAATCGGTATCGGAAATTTAATTTTGTGTTAGAAGCAAAACATCGACTTCAGCTCCGTTGCTGGATAAAAAAATAAAATAAACGTTGTTTTTCACATGTACTTATATGTTTATTCTCTAAATAAAACTGTAAAAATAATTTTCTTTTTCTGTATAAATTTGTTTTTATGAAGGAATGAAATTTGGCGCACTGACGTACTTTTTGGCAGACTTTTTTGGCGTACTTTTTGGCAAACCAAAATGGTGCATTGAAATCTGGTGTCCTGACATCCTGGCTTGCCCTCTCCAAAAACAGAATTTCAGATTATTTTACGTACGATGTATATTTGAAACTGATGTTCCACTCTAAATTTGAAAATAATTGCTTTTCTTTCCATCAAGTTTTTTTTTTAAAGGGTTTCACACGTAATCACCTATAAATGTAATATTTCTTTTTGGAATGAGGATTTAGCTGAAAGTGTTAATCTAAAAATTTTTCATGATTCTTCTTCTTCTTCTTCTTCTTCTTCTTCTTCTTCTTCTTATTATTATTATTATTATTATTATTATTATTATTATTATTTGAATCTCGTTTTTGTTTTTGTTTACAGCGACGCAAATCAATTTAATAACCCACCAAATTTTTATAATTAAAATAAAATTTTAACTTTATTCATAGAAAGAAGCCACAAAATAGTTTACAAAGCACATGCGTCCCCATGTTAAAAATGGTTTTCTAAATAGTAACATTATTTAGAAACTTGTTTGTCAAAATGGTAGGGACGTTGTTAAATATTTTGTTGTTATATCGTTCTCCTATTTTGCCTACCAATCGTCGACTATTTTCAACTGTTTATGAAAACTTTAAAGTAGCATGTTGTACACTAACGACGAATTGATACAATCTTGTTTTGTTTTAAAATTCAAATAAATCTTTTGTTGTATTACAATCTTCAATCAATTACAAAAAAAAAAAAAAACAAAAAAAAAAAAAAAAACACATTTGAGAAAAAAATATACGCGGAAATTACCCGGAAATTTGAAAATTTAGAAAAAAAACAACAACTCTCTAATTAAATATTTATTAATTTTCAAAGAATCTGAATAGTATCCAGATCAGAAATTTAGAATGAAATCGAAAATGGTATCGGAATCGGGAAAAATTTTGGGATCGTCCCAGCACTAATATATATATATATATATATATATATATATATATATATATATATATATATATATATATATAAAAGAGCAAATAGTTCATAAAACATGTTAAAAAACACTTTGAAAAAGAGTTATAAACATATTTAATCTGAAAAGGAAACACTTAATAAGTGGATAGTCCTTAATCCGCGGAGTTTCGAAGAAATACTTTCCTTCTCATCAGAGGGTAAGAATTAGCAAAATGCGGGATCGGATTTTGCATATAAAAGTATTTGATAAAACTGCAAGTAAGTCAAAGATCTTACTTGATAACAAAAATTTATTTTATTTTATATATATATATATATATATATATATATATATATACAGCGAGAGAGAGAGACAGAGAGATAAAAAATGAAGAGAGATACATGAAATTAATTTATTTTATTATTTGCAATTTGTTCTTTTTAAACAATGACATTTTTCTACAATAAATATTTTTACTTTTATATGCTTACAACTGTAAATTAAAACGTGAATTCATTTTATTCTTTTCGACATTCATACTAAAGCAGTTGTATGCAACCGATAGTTTATTTTCTCATTTCATTCGACTGAGTATCTTCAGAATTATGTGTTTACATTAAAGTCGCAAAGATTTATTTAATGTCAGTATTAAAAAATGATGGCTTAATTGATACTCCATGTTTCAGGACATTGTGAGTGTGTAAATGATAAATCATCATCACAGAAACGTAAAAGACGAACAAAATTGAACGCTATGAAATATTTGTTAAACAAACAAAAATATTAATTTCACGAGACAAAGTAAATGTTTAAATTGAAGAAAACGTTTTGTAAAAAATATGACAAATCTTTTCAATATCACTTTTCCAAATATTAAACGACAACAAATGCTTTATGTAAACGTATGTATATTAGTGTTGGGACGGTTACTCAGAATCGAAATCGAGAAAATCGGAATTATTTAAAGTATCAGAATCGGTATCGCAATCGGAGAAAACGATTCTTGTAATTGATTATTTTTTTGCGTTTTGTTTAAAAACTAAACTTTCCGTTATTGTTATTAAAGATAAAACAGTAAATATTTATTGATTTTAAGTTACAAACTAAATCAAAATATATAGAGCATTCATGCAAGTGTATTTTTTTACGTTTTTGTACGTTCAATATTTGACAGGTGTTTTCACAGTAATCTAAAGAAAAAAAAACTATTTAGCTAAATATTTAGTGATTTTGAAAGAATCAGAATCGGTAATTCTATCGAAATTTGGAATTCAAAACAGAATCGCAATTTGTATCGGAATCGGAAAAATTTTGAAATCGTCCCATCACGATTACATATATAAACGAACATACATAATACATCCCCTTATATGTATATGCTAGTCTAGCAACACTGGTAAGCCGTGATACAACAAAACAGTACTGCATGTGGATGACTATATCAAAGCCCCTGCTCCTTTGAGCTGAGCACTGTCGTAAATGTATTTCAGCCGCTGGTTATTGTAGAGATTAACGAAGCCCGCTGTCAGTTTATAAACAAACTATCAGCTAGATCACTCTTAAGCGTTGGGCACGCACACACACACACACACACACACACACACACACACACACACACATATATATATATATATATATATATATATATATATATAATAAATTTCCACCCACACCTCTGGCCTTGATGAAGGGGAGACAAAAACTTGCAGCTATGGTTTCAAAGGATATGCAATAATAGAAAGGGAAGACTTGATTCTAAATATAAACTATAATTTATTCATATCTTAGAAATTCCTCGTTTTTTGTGATTTTAACTGTTGTTTTCGTTTTCAGCAATTTTGAAAACCTACCATGGTGGTAATTTTAAAGGATTTTTTGTGGGCGGAAATATACTGCATCTTTACCAATGTTTCAATCATAGTCATTTGTTTTCCTAGTTTTGCATATGAATTGCAAAATATCTGATACTTCCCCAAAACTTCTGGCCTTAATGGAGTGTGAGACAAAACTTAATTAAATCAAGCAATCAATCGGTTCGATTAAAATGGTGGATTTCACCGATTTCGATGACATAAAAGTATGGGGATGGAACATTTGTTGATCTTCATTCAATCCTGGATAACGTCGCTTCACGCTGGTGAAAAGAACCTTACATGTATGTGTGTGTCAGTGTTCGGGAACGGATGGATCGATTTTTAAAACATTTCATACAAATGTAATTTACGTGTTTGGCAGGGTTCTTAGATAGGTTTTGTATCAGAATACCACCGATTAGTACAAAAAATAGATAATCCAAAAAAATTTGATTGTAGACTAACAATCAGATTTTGACAAAATTGTACACTCTGATACAGCCTGATATCAAAAGTAGATTTTAGGATTTTTTTCACCACAGAAGCAGAAAGGCCAGGCGTATAATATCAACAGCGGGGTGTTCTTGTTTAGAGCACACTTTAACCATGATACTTGATTTTTGCATTTTACACTAGTTCAAGCTATTATATATAAAGATAATTTTATAAACTCAAGAGTAGGTTCTCTACAGTGCAATGTGGAGTACAATATAGTGTGGACTAAATCACTGCAGGGAGGCATGTGAAGCTTTCTCCCAGATCATAGTGGTGGATCCATGACTAGAATAAGCAATAACTCGATTTGCTTGAAAAATAGGCAATTTTGCTGATTTCAATGACAATAACATTATTGGAAGGGGAGAATATTCGTTGATCCTAATTCAATCCAGGAAACATCGGGTCCTCCTGCTAGTTTATATATATATATATATATATATATATATATACATACACACCCACATATACACACACACATATATATACACCCCCATATATATATATATATACACACACACACATATATATATACACACACACAACACACACACATATATATACACACACACACCCACACACATATACACACACAACACACACACATATATATACACACACACACACACACACACATATATATATATATATATATATATATATATATATATAAGTAAAAAATAATATGGTGTTATTGGCTGAACGTAAAGTTGACATCAAATTAATGATCAACCAGCATATGAATGTACGAACATTTATAAGAAATTAAAACCTTTTCATTTTGTACCCAATCGTTGTTTAACAGTCACTTTCCTATTAATGAAATTGATATGAACGAACACTTCTCCAAATGAAGTAATTGGAACTGACTGGCGCGGAATAAGTACAGATTTTCAGTTGGCAAAAAGCAAGAAATAAAACAGCCTTAAGTTAAAGAAAATCTGTTAAAAGTGATTTAGCTTCCATTAAGTCTTGTCAAAAAAGTCAGTGAGTGAAGCCAATACAGCGGAGATACGGGATGTTATTATTTGTCTAAGCAGCTCCCTCTTCCGCCTTCTGCTAGGCTTTTATGTCAAATAAACAAACGCGGAAAAGAAAAAAAAAGGCGATGTAGGTAACCAGACATTTGAAATGCACTCAGTATGACGCAAAAACATGATTTCGACGAACTACAAGCCCTTGTACCCTTTAGACGTAAATACCCCCGACAAACCTTACTAGCAGCAAAATCCCACCCTTACACAATAAAAATCCCTAGATGCAAGAAAGACTGCTACGCTATTAGTTTCTTCCCTAAGACTGCTAGATACGGCAAAATCACGTTGACGCACCGGTTCCCGCTGGATCGTCAAAGTTAAGCAACGTTGAACCCGGTCAGTACTAAATGGGGGACCATTTGGGACTTTCAGGTACTTTATGTGCTCTCCGCTTATCTCGGCATTGTTTCCAGTCGTCCTGATCTTCTCCTTGCAACTGGACTCAAACAGTGCCGATTCAGGAGAGGTGTGGTTGAGGATTGCGCAACCCTTGCCTCACAATTACACACACTACTGCCCCTAAGGAGTATCCTTTATCTTTCAAGACTGAAGGGAAGCATGGGGGCTAGACTTTGGGATTCCCCTTCCGGATTCCGGCTTCCTTGACTGTTCTGACATGCAGAAGTTCAAGTGTAATACAATCAGACATCTTGTTGCTCAACTCCCTGCAAATTATGTCCCAGATAGTAACCTCCTACATTAAATGGCACTGTGCCTTGTTTGGAGTGAAAATGCAATTAAAAAATGTTGATTGATATTTTTCATGTAAGAATGTGAGAAAGAAAACGTATTTTCAGCAATTTTTTTGCGTGTGAAACTTTGACAAAGTTAAACGCCGGGAAACTGTTAAAAAGTTAATTAAATAATAAATAAATAAAAACTTTTTGAATCTGCGTAGCTTTTAATTAATTTATATTGTGTTATATATACGGCATAATCACGTTAACACACCGGCTCTCATATACATACATACATACATACATACATACATACATATATCTATAATATAAAGCTGAATATGTGTGTGTGTGTGTGTGTGTGTGTGTGTGTGTGTGTGTGTCTGGTCACGAATAGGCTCCTATATGGTTGACTATTTTAAAAAACTGATTACATATAAAGATAGAAGATGGCACAGGAATGGGTATGTTTGATCTGGCAGAACGGTGGTTCATTAAAATTGTGGGGTCTGCGTTAGCGCCTGGTCCACAAAGTATGGAAATAAACAATTTAAAAATTAAAATAAAACGTTTACAAGTGTTTTTGATATAGATGTACATAATAATACTTTGATAAGTACGTTTTAACTTAAATAGGGATGGTATAATAAAATTAATAAAGACTTTTCATATCTATCTGCGTAAGCATACTTTGATAATTATGTTTCAGTTTGAAGAAATATGGTATAATAAAATTATGGGGTGTTCGTTCGCACCTGACCTCCATAGAATGGAAATATGTCACAAAGTTTAACAAGGTTTTTTAATATAGATCCACAGAATATTGTGATAAGTGTTTCAGTGTGAACAGGTATGGTATAATAAATTATGAGGTTTATCTATTTTATTTTTACTTTCATCATATTTTGCTTTGGTTTTCATACCCCCAAATTCGAAGCTATCTCTTTCCAACCCTTCCTTTTCATAACCTATCATACTTTCATAAATCAGAATCCATTTTCTGTAGGCTGTTTTTGAACCCAGTCAACGACGGGTACTTTTGCTAGTATATATATATATATATATATATATATATATATATATATATATATATATATATATATATATATATAGATATACACGTGGTGAAATGAGGAAAGGGGTGGCTGGTTAATTTTAATACATCTAAAACCAAGCTTCTATCTTTCTGTCATTCAACGCTCTGATCCCGCTTGGCATCAATCGCAATGAATGTTCGTTTCTTTAGGGAGTTCCATGTTTTGACAAGCTTTTAGGTGTTACTGTTACTCCTGATCTGAGATACATACACGTACATCAAATCTGTTGTCAAAACTGCTCGAAAAATGCTGGGATCGTTCTCTCATCTTAACACGTCAGTATTGATAAATAGTTTTAATGATTACAAATCACATTATAAAATTGTAAAACTGTTAGAAAAGTAATGGATCGTTAGTGAATTCGTCCACTTCGTATATCTATTGTATGCCAATCATATTGTCTTTCACGAAGATCGAAGGGACTCATCTTATCCTGGATCAATTCTTTGTAGTTTTATTATATGTATTTTCTACAATACAATGACTAATTGTGTACTAAGTAAGTGAGTTATATTTTAAAGAAAGATTTCAAATTATATTTCAATAAAAAATAGCCAGTATTTCCCTCTGGCTATTTTCAACAACAGCCTACTTAGTTTATACAATTTATATTTATATTTATTAATTGGATCCGTTTTCATTGAGATTATCTCCAAATATCTTTTCTACATTTAGACAATTTCAATAAATACATTCATATATAAGTGATTGTTTCCGATTAGAACATTAACCCGAGAATCCAATATTTATTGAATAGTAATACTTTAAGATAAACATCTGACTATAATAAATGTTTATGTTTCGCTTGAAAAGGCGCTTTTATAATTGTACAACAGAAAGTGGGTTATGATTATCGTATTTATCTATGTTGCATTAACACACACATTTTGTATGTAATCGATATATTGTGAAAACTGGATAATATAGAAAACATATTATTATGATAATATATCTATCGATAGAACTATTTATTATTATGATAATATATCTATCGATAGAACTATTTATTATTATGATAATATATCTATCGATAGAACTATTTATTATTATGATAATATATCTATCGATAGGACTATTTATCAGAATGATAGCACTATTTATCAGAACGAAATGAATTGCGACAGAGAGGGATATATATATATATATATATATATATATATATATATATATATATATATAAGGATATATTTATATATATATTATTTTCAGATTTTCAGAATGTGAGAGATTATATGTAATAAATTCCACAGCTAAACAACGTCGCAACCCATAAGAGCCATGACAGTCGACGAACAAGAAGTCCAAGACTCGAGTTTCATATATATATATATATATATATATATATATATATATATATATATATATATATATATATATATATATATATATATATATATATATATATATATATAAGGACAAGATGCTCTGAATAGCATATATACACTTTATTTCTCTCGCTTGATGAGGAACAGTTCGGTTTTAATAAACCAATTTGCTCCGAAACATTAACATGTTTAGCGTAGCGACTATGTAATATTGTCTATATGAATAAAACTTATATATATATATATATATATATATATATATATATATATATATATATATATATATATATATATATATATATATATACATATATATATATATCATATATATATCTCATATATATATCTCATATATATATATCATTCATATATCTATATCTATATATCTATATATATATATATAGATAGATATGTGTGTGTGTGTGTGTGTGTGTGTGTGTGTGTTTGTATTTAATCTTTTATAGGGAATGTAGATCTGGAGTCTAAAGAGCAAAGTTTATTTTAACAAAACATTGTTAATAGTACTGTAGATACATAATAAGCTTAATAAGTATATTTATTCTAGAGTTATCCAAATATTGAGTATAAATATTGATAATTGTAAATTATGAATCAGTTTTAAAAGGATGAACAAACAAAATCAAATTTAATTGAAGCTGATTTTGTTTGTTTATCCCTTTGAAACTGATTCATAAATTACAATTATCAATCTTATACTCAATAGATGATATATATATATATATATATATATATTTATATACATATATATGTATATATCACATATATACATATATATGATATATATATGTATGATATATTTATGATATATATCTATATATGATATATATATATGACATTCATATGATATAATATAATATATATGATATTATATATATATATATTATTTACAATATAATTATCCACTGACACATGTTTCCTCGTTTACAATTCATCAGAGTTGCTTAATGTTCATGTGTGTGTGTGTGTGTGTGTGTGTGTGTGTGTGTGTGTGTGTGTGTGTTTGCGTGTTTGTGTGTCTGTGTTTTCACAATTTCGTACTAACTTTCCGATTTCGATACAATGACCAATTCCGCTCCCGAATTTTCATAAATCTCCAAATACTTAACAATAGAGTTGTTATTATTTCCCGTAAAAAAAAAACACACAAAAAAAAAAAAACATGTCACGTGTGCAGATATTTCTCAAACTTAAAAAAAAAAACACACTTGTAGGCATATGACTTATAGTAATAGTAGTTTTATCATTACTATCAGCAGTGGAAGAGTTTGTCATAAACAAAATCACATAACACACACACACACACACACACACACACACACACACACACACACACACACACACACACATATACTAATTAATAAATTTGTGAGTTAAAAATAATCCTCCGAGTTTACTGTCTGAACGGACTAAAGACTTTCCATAGGAACACACGTTGTATAATAAACAGTAATATATTTAGGAATAAAATGAAATAGAATAATAAAGGAACGGCAATACCCAATGCTCGTATATTTTTAAATAAATATTAGGTTGTGGCAAAAATAACGTCATTTCTTTTTTACGTTCAGCTTCATGTCAAAAAACGACACTATTTTTTGCACCAAGCTAATATTAAATAAAATTAAATTAAAAAGAAAATTAATTGGAAATACAAATAAACAAAGTTGCCATAAAGTGCGAAAAAAGTTTGCACTGAAATATATAATTTAAATCCATTTACATGATAATAAACCGTATGCATAAAATCCTTATTCTAATTTTGATAAAAGTCCATGACAAAAAATCAGGAAATGTCTAAAAATTATAGCGTAAGATTAAGGAGGTCTTAACAATAATACAAATTCAAGGAATCTTAATTGGTTTTTAATAAATATAGATCAAATTCAACGCATATATCCAATGCGTAGTTTTGCTTATATTATGCCCTCCTCCCCCAAAACGATTTAAAATGCTCGCTAAAATGTACATTCGAACAATATTTATTAATTTATGTCAAATACCAGTTATCAAACTTACACAAATATTTAAACATCGGTAATTTCGCAAAGGAATTTCGCCTAAATTATTATTGCTTTTCATAAAATTATATGCAATTAAATTAAACTCAATATAGTCCTCATTTTGATCCCGTAAGCTTAATGACTACATTCCAAAAATTCATAATGATCAGTTATTTAGTTTAGATGAGAAGCTTGTGTATAAAAACCGTATAAACATACGCACCCATATATATATATATATATATATATATATATATATATATATATATATATATATATATATATATAGAGAGAGAGAGAGAGAGAGAGAGAGAGAGAGAGAGAGAGAGAGAGAGAGAAAGAAAGAGAAAAATAGAGAAGGAGAGGTAGACGAAGAAGTGGGAAAGAAAGATAGAAAGAGATAAGAAAGAGAGAAAGGCGGATATAGAAATATGTTGTTACTAATCACGCCAATAATCGCTGTAATAAAACGAAACTTTTAAGTGGGCGAATAATATATTTCCTTTGTCAGTATATTTATATTTATATAAAAAAAAACACTGCTACTTAGATTTACCTAAATGAGAATATAGAAAAGCTAGCGTTTTCTTTATCCGCTATTGAATGATAAATAAAAAACACCAACTAATGGCAAAGCGGCGCGAAAATTACATTTTGAGAACTGTGTGCGTGTGTGCGGTTTGTGTCTGTGTGTAAATCGCTTTCTTCACTGCGTATTCGAGATTACTTCTCGCACACACACATTACGCACACTCGCATGCATACACGCATAAAGATCTCATTTTAGGACGTCAGCTATGCATGTATGTATCTGTATATCTATGTACCTATTTACTATGCCTCCCCACGGGACAAAGTTAGACACCAGGGTCGTTTTTTAACGTGGAGAAAAGGTACAAAAATAAAAATTGTCTCAGTCGTGAAGGATTTCTCCTCCACCGAAAGAGAACAAGAAATGGAAGTGCAGCATCTGAAGAACAGATACTACACTTTGATCTTGACCAAAAGAATTAAAATGTTATTTTAGAGTAAATCAGAAACTTTTCTTAATTATATATTTTGAGTCCTAGAAATATGAATAATATTGAGTTATTAATCTAATTTTGGTGTGATTTTAAAGAATTTAAATTATATATCCACTCGCAAAAGTACCCGTCGTTGACTGGGTTCAAAAACAGCTTACAGAGAATGGACTCTGATTTATAAAAGTATGATAGGTTATCAAAAGGAAGGGCTGTAAAAGATAGCTTCGAATTTGGGGGTATCAAAACCAAAGCAAACTATGATGAAAGTAAAAATAAAATAGATACACCTCATAATTTATTATACCATACCTGTTCACACTGAAACACTTATCACAATATTCTGTGGATCTATATAAAAAAAAACCTTGTTAAACTTTGTGACATATTTCCATTCTATGGAAGTCAGGCGCGAACGAACACCCCATAATTTTATTATACCATCTTTCTTCAAACTGAAACATTATTATCAAAGTATAGTTACGCAGATAGATATGAAAAGTCTTTATTAAAGTTTGTTCCTATTTCCATTCTATGTTTTTGATATAGATGTACATAAGAATACTTTGATAAGTATGTTTTAACTTAAATAGGGATGGTATAATAAAATTGTGGGGTCTGCGTTCGCGCCTGTAATCCATGGAAATATGGCACAAACTTTAACAAAAACTTTTCATATCTATTTGCGTAAGTATACTTTGATAATTATGTTTCAGTTTGAAGAAATATGGTATACTAATTTTTTTTACACAGTGATCACCACTTATCAAGGCCCGGAAGCCACTCAGGGATTAGGGTTCTTGCAAGTACATTACGTTAGTGTGGAGATTTGATGAAGTGTTTACTTAAGGGGGCGGTTTATTAGGAATTTGTTAACGTTGGACTTGAACACATCCAAGTTGTAGTCCGGTGGGAAGCAGGCAGACGGAACAGAGTTCCACAGGCGTGCAGTTCTAAGAAAGAAGCTTTGTTCATGTGATGGATGAATTATGGGGTGTTCGTTCGCGCCTGACCTCCATAGAATGTAAATATGTCACAAAGTTTAACAAGGGTTTTTAAAAGAGGTGAGGGTCCACAATAACACCTTAACTTTAATCTTAATTCATGTTAGCTTTTATTTATTTTTTTGAGTTGAATCATATTGTGTCGAATAAATTCACCTCATAAATTCACGTTCTTATTAAAGTGAAAGCCAAAAAAAAACCCCAAAAAATCAGAACTTTAGACAATTCTCGACATAAATTTTGCATAACTCTATTTTTTTCCTTATCCACTTGCACGCGGCACTCTTTCGAAAATAGATAAATAGATAAAAAATTTAAAAAAATAAGAACGTTATTTGTTATTTTGTCAAAAAAAGGAAAAATATCCTGCTCGCGTGATTACATGTCTTTTTAAAAACATTTACATAACCTTTTTATTTTTATTTATATATCTGTTTAAGCTTTTTTTGTCAGTGTACTAGAAGGAATTCAGTTGATTACAATCCTTTCTGCGTGTTCTTTACATTACAATAGTAAAACCCTTAATCTGACGGCGCAATACTACACCGTTCAATACTGTAAAACTGAAACGAAGCTGTTCTGCTTGAAAAGGGTGCTATTTTCTTCTTATTCATATTTATATCGATTCTTTATTTTAAAAAAACTAAAGTAATTACGTGTTTACTATTTTAATATACCATTTTGCTCTTTCGGATTATTTTACTAAAGTAAGTAAAGCTTCATTATTTGTCAAAACTATTTTTGTTTCTTTGTTTTTCGATATTTCGTCGATATTATTTAGTAAGAGTGTTTAGCAGAAAAGCCAACAAACGATTACCCGAAAAAATAAATATACAAAAGATAAATGTTACCATAGTCAATAAAAGTTCAGTTCATGTTTTGGAATAGTTTATAATGCTCTTTACTTGAAATAATTGCAGCGAACCGAAATTAAAATGAAATTTGAGGCGATAACTACTTAAATAAATTTTTATATAAACTACACATGCCATAATCGAATATTCTTCAAGCAAAAATAACGGAAAACATTAAAATATGTTTATAAATATTCCTTACGTTGACGGAACTCTCTTAAATTGTTAACACAGAATTCTCAGGTGCCCCTTCTTCAAATTGAAAACGAGGCTCTCCATTTCAAAGTCACTGACATTTTGATTTTTTTAAAACCGGTTTGTGAATTAAAAAAATATTTTTTACAAACTACTTAAAAATACAAACTAATGAACTTTTCTACCATAAAAGTAACTTCTATTGACTATGGTAACATTTATTTCTTGTATATTTATATTATTATATATATAACATTTTCCCTTTGTAAGGAAACATCATTTTGTTGGTCACTCTTGGCTATGAATGAAAACAAAGTTGAAATAAAAAAAATATATTTTCGCGAAAATTATCTTTACTTTCATGATATTTTGCTTAGGATAAAACTTTTGAGTATCAACACCTATCCCTTTACAACCTCCTCCTTTTCATAAGCTATCATACTTTCATAAATCACAGTTCATTTTCTGTAGGCTGTTTTTGAACCCAGTCAACGACGGGTAATTCTGCTAGTATATATATATATATATATATATATATATATATATATATATATATATATATATATATATATATATATATACATATATATATATATATATGATTCACTCCCATATATGAATAACTCCTAAACTAATAGCCCGATCATTCATTATTCAGTACCGTCTGAAACGCGCGTAAACGATTTCAATGACTTAAAAACATTATTACAATGATCCAAACATAATTCTCAATGAAAAACCAAGACACGGAATAATACAATAATGTTAAAAAATACACATTGTTGGTGACTACTCCCTTATTTAAATATACATCTTTCTTTCGTTGGAATTTATTAACCCATTTTATATATATATATATATATATATATATATATATATATATATATATATATATATATATATATATACTAAATGGGCTAGATTAAAAGATACATCTGCCTTACTTAAAAAATGCTAGGTTTATTTTTGGTGTTTTTCGAAAACCTCCCACCCAATATATTTGCTGATGAGGAGACTTTGTTTCCAAAAACTATATGATACAATTATTGTCCAAGACTCATTGTCTATCACAATAAAAAATAATCGTTTCCGAAACGATCGGACAGTTTAGTGATTTTGTTTTTTTCTTCCGTATACCGTTTTTTAATTTTTAATTTTAATTATAAATTATCAATCATCTTACTCCCTTCCCTCCATGTCTCTCTCCTCTCTCTCTCTCTCTCTCTCTCTCTCTCTCTCTCTCTATATATATATATATATATATATATATATATATATATATATATATATATACTACTTAATTTTCTCACATAAAATTAATATACGAAAGTATAGATTTATGCGTAAACTTTACTTCAAAAGTGCTCAATACGAAGGTAGAGCTAGTTAGTAATTTATAAAATATATATGGCGATTACGCTATACTGATTATTCCGCGTTTCATCCACTCTAGGACTCTTCAGGCTTATTTTGACCATTTAAGGGAAGTGTTCTTAAAATTAATCAAAACATATATATATATATATATAAATATACACACATACACACATACTCAATAACCTCAAATATTATATATATATATACACACATAAATTTAGTTGTTAAATATAAATTCTGAAATCAAAATATAGACACATTTATTTCATCGGATTTTAATCAGTGTCTTATCTCGCTTATATATATATATATATATATATATATATATATATATATATATATATATATATATATATGAGATTATTGTGTTCCAGAGGTAATCGATGAAGTTTAACGAGGTTAATACAAGAGTGCTCAACACTGAAGTAGAACAGGACATATTCTTTATTTGTTTTTACATAAGCAGTAGCTACACAGTTGATGTTTCGGTCAGCTAGTTACCAGTAACTAGAAACCTCTTTAGACAATAAAGCTTATAAAGAAAGTAAAGTTTGCAAACTTTGCATTCATATAAGCTTCATCCCATGAATAAAATGGAATCATTATATCATACAGTTTCTTTTTCAATCTTTTCCTTTGTGAAACTAATTTAAAGGTCTTGTAAGCCAGCCATTTGACAGTTTCCGTTGAAATGTTTAAAGATATCGAAGAACTTACCATCGTCTTTTTCATCGTCTGTATCTTTTTCATCATCATTATCATCATCGTCATAGTCGCGTTTCATCCCAGTTTTTGAGAGATCCTTAACATGTCCGTTGATCTGCAGATTTAGGGGTTTTTGACCTGATTAAATATAAATAGGAACAATAAGAATTCAATCAGAAATAAATCGTGATTAGAAAAGTACGTTTTCAAACGGTAAAAATATGATTTTAATTTAAAAAAAAAATGTATAAAATATTCATCATAATCATCATCATCATGATCGCATCCATTCAGTCTCGAGAAACAATGGCTACCGCTTGTAAAGATGGCTTTCCGTGAAAACGTGACGCAAGGCTTGTGTAATTCTTAATCACGCTCCTACTGAAGAGCCACTGCCTGATTGCAGTGACAAATTAAAATCCAGGACGACTAGAAATAATGCCGATACAAGCAGAGAGCACATGCAGTACCTGGTATTTTCAATTGGCCACCCATATCGTACTGACTAGGCTCAACGTCGCTTAACTTTGGTGATCTAACAAGAACGGGTTCATCAACATGATTATTAAAAACGTTAAAAACTAGAAACAGAAAATCGAAATTTAGTATAATTTATTACCCCGGTTAATTTTTTTCTTCACGTGAAGTTCATTTTTAAAAAATAAAAACCTTTTTTTAAAAATAAAAACCTTTTTTAAAAAATAAAAACCTTTTTTTTTAAATGAAAACCTTTTATTTAAAATAAAAACTTTTTTTTAAATAAAAACCTTTTTTTAAATAAAAACCTTTTTTTTAAAAAATAAAAACCTTTTTTAAAATAGAAACCTTTTTTAAATAAAAACCTTTTAAAAAAAATGTCTAAGAAGGATCTAATTATTTTTAGTATAGTTCAGTTATACCGTACGATTTAATTTTCATTAAAAGCTTGTCGTGCCAGATTTGGTCCAAGTCCTTGGATATATCAAGAGCTACAACCCTGATTTCACCCGCCTTATCCAATGCATGGTATATGCGTTCAGAGATAAATGTTAAAATATCTGCAGTAGAACGATATTGCCTAAATCCATACTGTTTGTCAGATAGGAGATTTGTATGGAAACATTATTTTTTAATTGATTCTTATATCACAGAACACAGCATTGGATTCATAAAAGAAAACAAGTGATATTGTTACTTTATTTGCAGACAATTTATAATCATTATTTTTAATTTCAAACAGTTTTTTAAAAAAGAAAATAAAAAATATTGCTGCAATTTCAAATGGTTTAGATTATTTTGTGAAATTTATATAAATGAAAAGAATAAAATGAAAAAATAAAAACTCATATTCTTACTTTGGTCGATTTGTATCATATTGTGATATTGTTTATCAACCATATGATGTGAAACTTTGTCTGTTAGCCTTAAACCTCCTTCTGATCTTTCATCATTGGACCTGAAATAAAATATTAAAATAATTAATGTGATAAAAATGGTTTTATCTAAATAACTCAACTTAATAAATGGCTTTATAAAATCTAATCTATATATATAAAGTGAAATCGAAAGATCTAAATGCTAAGTGTTAAGCGAGAAGTTTTGGAATAAGTTTCAAAACAATTTTTAATAATTCGTGATGATATTGCTTGCTATCTTGTCACTGTGCACATTTTATATATTCATGGATGGTAATGGCCAGTGCGAATTATAAGAAATTGGTCAAGAGAAGGGCATGATGTGCGTGTGTATGTGTGTGTGTGTGTGTGTGAGAGAGAGAGAGAGAAAGATGGAAATAGAGAGGAGATAGAGTGGAAGAAATTGAGACAGTAAAACGGGATGACACAGTGACAGCTGGGTACAGAGAGGGAAAAAGAGAGAAAGAGAAATTAAAGAGAGAGAGAGAGAGTGTGTGTGTGTTAGAGAGAGAGAGAGAGAGAAAGAGAGAGAGATAGAGAGAGAGAGAGAGAGAGAGAGAGAGAGAGAATTGGATATTATGATCTCACAATGTATTTTTGTTTGTAAAATATTTGACTTTTTATTACTTGAAAAAAAACGTTATCAACTAACGTAACACGTACGCAATTATACATTCAATTACGCATATAAACAATTTCTGGCTAAACGGATCACGTGTTTTCACGTATTATACAAGCATAGATGTTTATATTTTCTCCAGTTCTTTTTAGCTTATACATTTTTATAACGTTTTTAATTTCTGAAGCATTCCTGGTTTAAAGAAACAGTCATTTTTAACTGTTTGAGATATAACATTAAAACAGGAACATCCATAACTCTAAACTATACAGGATTAATACATGGACTGTCTGTGTATATATTTTCATGCTGTTTACAAATTGAAATTAAAACATGAGTTGCGGACATGAACAGTTTGATGAATGATTCTAGAGTCAAGATTTCAAGACGTGAGTGCTAGACTTATTTAGCCTGGATTTTGGATAGTTCTGTCACCACCATGGCTCTTATTTCATAAATGCTTATTGATTTGATAATAAATATCTAGTTTCTTACTTCATCGCATGAAAGTATATTTAAAAATTCACATATAATCAAATTCAATTGAATTTAAATATCGGAAAACAAACACCACTCGAAAAAGGGGTAAAATGCACATCGTTTAGAACATGCTAGAAATAGAGATATAAATGAGGATAATAATTCTGTTTTTGCTCACCTCCACACCAAGCAAGGCATATGACCAGTTGAACGTAAGGGACTGATAATTAGGACCACGCCTTAGAAAGGGTAATTAGATGTTGGTTTACGTTACATTTAAACTTCTGCATATCAGTACAGTCAGGGAAGCAGGTAGCAGGAAGGGAATTCCAAAGTTTAGCTGTTCGATGGAAGAAACTATTGAAGTAGAAAGTTTTCTGGCATTAAGGGATTTCTAGAATGAAGGAGTGTGGTTTTTGCTAAGCGGGTTTGCTGGTGATATGTACGTCGAGGGGGTACAAGTACAACGCGTTCATCAGAGTGCATTCCATTAACATACTTGTAAAACAGGCACAGAGATGCAACATTACGACGATGAGACAGGAGTTGGAGCCTAGTTAACAACGTGGAACTTATTAGATTGGAAACTCCTTTTGAGATCTTATTTAAGAGGGAGAAACTAATTTAAATTACAAAAATCTGAAGAGAAATAAAACAGTTTTCCGTTTAGAAAAATTGCTCATTCAAATAAGATGATTTGATATAGAGTTTAGGCTCACTACTTACTCGCTAGAATTGTAATTCAAAATAAACATCTCATAAAGTAATGTGAAAACATGTTTGTACAATTTAAATTCTCATATTAAACAGAATAATTACTTTAAAATGCATTATTCTTTCAAAGACTTTCGAACTTGATAACGATATTGAGGACGAATTATAGTCTATTTCTGCCTTAATGTCATCAATCTTTCATTGTATTTATTGATTTATTCTTCCAGTGATATTTGATTTAAACATAGATATAAAAAACAACTCAGCCTATTTTCAAACGTAGCACATATAATTCTATTTATTAAGCAAACATTAGGAATCAAAAAAGAGTTAAAAAAGATTATTAAATATTTACTTATTATTTCGATAGTATGAAGTTTTTATAATCCTAGTTTGATGTACCTTGTTCTGATCGAAATCAAATCTGTTCCATCAGAATTTAATATTGTCATTGAAAATTCACTTAAAAAACTGATTCAATGTATTAAAGCTAAAAGGTCTATCACTTTCAACTGATCCGTAATGTTAAGCTGATAACATGTATTTATAACCAGTCAATATCAATTCGCCTGTTTTCGTTGAATAAAAGCAAGTGTATTTAATGGAAGTGTAACGATGTTTCTCTATATCGTTTTCATATCCGTCTTTGTGACTCAGTTTGTATATTATGAACAAGCTGTTTCATATTGTTGCCAAATATTAGGATTTAGCAGAAGAGGAAGACGTTCATAATCAAACACACGCATACATACACACACGCATACATAGATAGACATACAAACACAAATATAGTGATTATGTTTCTGTTCGGACCGAAAAAAGAGATAAATATCAAAATCAGTGAATGCTATGAAAATATATGCATTTTAAATGCGTCATTTAGCGGGGAAGGCAACTAGATAGAGACTTGTTGAAACACAGAAAGAGAAACACACAGAATAAATGCGTGTTGTTTATCTTAGCTAGAAACAGCTGTACGACCAAATAGTCGGTTGGCTATAAAGTGTCAAGAAAATCCGATTTTATAATGTTTAGTATTAGAGATAATTGATTGTTTGAGGCCAAATGTTTTCTTGGCTGCGAATGTGCAAATTATGATTTCAAAAGTCATTAGATGACTTCAATTGCTAAAGTTTGTTTTTGAGAAATGTATTTATTGAAGTGTTAAAGGATATTTAAAATAATCAGGTACACACCTTTTTTAATCAGGTCTGGAAAAATGGATCAGAAATAGAATATTTTGCATATTATTTTTTTCACGCCGCTTTTCAATATATTTGTTGCTCTTTCTGTCTTCTTCTCTAGATATTCCTCTATATATATGTACTTAAATATAAAAGGTTTGGTTTACTTCTTAATAGAAGTGTTAATAGCTATCTCTATCTTTCTCTACTTTTTTCTTTCACTCTCCACATATATATATATATATAAATATGTATGTATATATATAAACACATATATATATATATATGTGTGTGTGTGTGTGCATGTGTGTGTACTTATAAATGTAAAAGCATTTTTTAATTCTTTCAACAAAAAGCAAGTGTTTCTCATTTAATGACATTTTTTATATTAAATTATTTTCCTTGTGTTTTTCCGATTGTCTAGCAATATATATATATATATATATATATTTATATATATAACTACTTCATTTACTCACATAAAATTAATATACGAAAGTATAAATTTATGCGTAAACTTTAAGTATTTACTTCAAAAGTGCTCAATACGTAGGTAGAGCTAGTTAGTAATTTATAAAAGATATATGGCGATTAAGCTACACTGAATATTCCGCGTTTCATCCACTCTAGGATTCTTCAGGCTTATGCGCATAAGCCTGAAGAATCCTAGAGTGGATAAAACGCGGAATATTCAGTGTAGCTTAATCGCCATATATATTTTATAAATTGCCAACTATATATATATATATATATATATATATATATATATATATATACATATATATATATATATATATATATATATATATGTAATATACTGAGTTCGTGTAATTCAGTAAATTCTCATATACCAATAGGTTTTAAGCCCAAAATGGTTGAAGCTACAAAATTTTCACATTTCATAATTGAGCATTAATATACTGTGTGTGCAAAAATAAGACTTCAAGACAAGGTGTTGATGGCAACAAAAAGTGTATTTCATTTTACGTTACAATTGTTTCAATGTCTAGTTCAACAATTTCAAATATATCGTTTGAAAATTTTCAAAAACCAACATTTCTTCAGACTTTATGAATAAACACACTTTAGGCAATGTAGCATTTTTTGAATAGAAAGAAAAAAAGGCGGGCGGGACAAAAAATGCTACACACACACACACACACACACACACACACACGCACACACACACACACACACACACACACACACACACACGCACATATATATATAGTGATTTATAAAATATATATGGCGATTAAGCTACACTGAATATTCTGCGTTTCATCCAACTATAGGATTCGTCAGGCTTATGCGCATAAGCCTGACGAATCCTATAGTTGGATGAAACGCAGAATATTCAGTGTAGCTTAATCGCCATATATATTTTATAAATCACTAACTAGTTCTACCTACGTATTGAGCACTTTTGAAGTAAATACTTAAAGTTTACGCATAAATCTATACTTTCGTATATTAAATTTATGTGAGTAAATGAAGTAGTTATATATATATATATATATATATATATATATATATATATATATATATTGAAATATGTTTTTTTTAAATTTCCCCTTTTATTTATACCAATTCTTCAATTTATCAAGCTCAATGAAATTTTCGGGATGTTGACCATCTGACACATTTTTTTAAGCATGTTGACGTGTACAATTCTTGATTGATATAGTAATTAAATGAATGATTTTGTTCTAAGAAACAGGTGCTGTCAAGACTTTTCTATGTACTTCAAGGAATAAATTTTAAGATGGTCAACATCGTGTAATTTTGAATATGGACTTTTTTCATATATATATATATATATATATATATATATATATATATATATATAAATGTTACAGAAGAAGATCCAAAAACATCGGTACTGTCGGTTTCAAATCCGATATTTTATGACCAGGTAACGGTAAAAAAAATAATGACTATCTTCAGATTCTGTTCATATCAGTGGTGAGGAACGCAATATTTTTACACCATTAGCTGGTTCCCTTATATCGGATGTAAAACCATTTCTGACCATTTGTAATATTTAAGAAAAAATACGATGCACTTATATTGAATTTTCTTTATGTTTGGACACTTTGCTACGACATATATATATATATATATATATATATATATATATATATATATATATATATATATATATATATATATATATTCATCAACATCCTGTATTGTTTCATTGTTTAACAACTCATCAGTGCGGCTAGCCTGGCGTATTTCCCTAGCCGTGGATTAAACCTACAACCACCGTGTTGATGGACGGCAGTTCTAACCACTGGACCACAGATCGGTGCTCATAAATGTCTCTTCAAATGTTCATTAAATAAACACTCGCCCATCGCTTTTACAGTGCTCGAGCTGCTAGTTTGTCTACAAACTAACAAACAAACAACTAGCCTCGCTTGTGGGTGTACAGTTTTTGTTTCCTAAATGTAGCTCCACTGAAACTTTTATGTTTATTAAGGAGTGTTCGATGTATGAACAGAGCGTATTTATAATACGTTTATTCATAGAAAAATATTAGCTACATATATGCATACATGTTTCATTAACGATCTCTACACTATAGACCATTAGGACGTCTTTCGATCTGTTAGCTTGATGACGTGATGATCTCTAACTAGAGATAACTACAGAAACATGTATGCACATATGTAGCTAATAATGTTTGTGTTAGTTAACATACTATCTCTTTATCTCTCTCTCTCTATATATATATATATATATATATATACATATCGTGTGTGCATGTGTGTTTTATTTATTTTTATTTGATATTTTATCCTTACTCAATTGTTACGTTTTTAAATAAATGTTGAACATAAAAACAGATTGTACATTGTTAATCCAACAAAAAATAAACTATTTAAATTATATTAACATTGATCACAAACAATTGTAAAAGTTTGTATAATTGTCCAGTTATTAATTCGCGATCTTTTTTTTATAGACAAAACGATTGGCTTCGAATTTATGTGATTGCGAAACAACACTGTTTGCCACACATTTTTAATGACACAAAACGAAAAAATCAATGATCCAATGAAAAGGTCGACTGCATTATGGCGATCTCCCCACTTATCTCTGTCTCTGCTCTGCGAACGAGACTTTCACAGCTTGTGCCACTCATCTTAGTCCCTATTACCGCCATTAATATTGGGAAGCAGCTGTCTTCTCCGACAAAAAGTCTCTTTGATCACAACAGACAAAAAATTGCATTAAGTTCTTTTTTTATTTTGCATCTTTATCGAAAACAGCAAATGCCAAGGACAAGAGTGTAAATGCATACATTTTTACCATGTGCGTATGAATGTGTGTGATCTGTGAATGTGTGTGTCTTGTACGCAAATGTGTATGTGATCTATGATGTGTGTGTTATGTATGCAAGTGCGTGTAATGTATGAATATGTCTGTTTTGTACGCAAGTGTGTGTGTGATCTATGATGTGTGTGTTATGTATGCAAATGTGTGTGATCTCTGAATGTGTGTGTTATGCATGTAAGTGTTTGATGATCTATGATATGTGTGTTATGCATGTAAGTGTGTGATGATCTATGATATGTGTGTTATGCATGGAAGTGTGCGTGATCGATGAATGTGCGTGTTATGTGCGTGTATACCCGTGTTGTTATGCCTTGAAAGAAACAGAAATGATGAAAAAATTATCATGAAAACAATGAAACAATTAATTTTATTATTCTCACGAGAATAACCTAATAATAAATAAAGTTGTTTGATCAAAATGTCTTTTCACTTTAATTTAAATATAAATAACTTTGTAATTATTTATAATTTCTAAATATTTGTCAAATACCTCGATTATTTTTTGAATAAATCATTTATATTACATATTAAATAGAATTAGAAAGTTATATATATATATTTACATTTACATTCTAAAAAGTTGCTGACACGAGAATTTAAGTAAGTTAATTTTTTTAAAGTGCGTGTATGTACATGTGATGAATATGACCCGTTTATTTACCGATTGTGTCACACATAAGAATCTGGCTAAAGTGTTTGCATCAAGAAAAATAAGTTTTCAAAGCCGATTAAATATACCAAAAATTAGACAAGATTTAAAATCTATTTATGCTCGCCATATTTTCACCTTTACTTTTTCTATTTCTTGCTCACTTATTGTACGGATTATATAGTATTAGTACTGTTGATTATATTACCTTTCCTTTATATATCTTTTTATTCTTTTTACAGGGAATAATATACATATATATCAGCTTTTATTTAATTGTATATTGCAATAAAATATATAAAAAACGCCAAATTTATTTAGGGCTCCACAAGAAAATTAAACAGTTAAAGTGTTAAATTGTTGAAATACTAACGGAATCTGCATAATGCCGAATTAGAATTCGCGCGCACACACACACACACACACACACACACACACACACACACACACACACACACACACACACACACACCCACACACACACATATATATATATGAGTTTGTTATTTGTTTTTGTTTTTGCGATACGTTTTTAAATAAGTTCAATTATTTACAAAAGTGCATTTTTACCTAAAAGTTTCCCTTTAACCAATTTGGTACCCCCACACGGGGAGCGGCATATATATTGTTTTCAAAATATAATTATCCATTGACACGTATTTCGTTGTCTACGGCTCATCAAAGTGCCTGAATATAACGAGATTATATTTAAAAACAATAAATATATATATATATATATATATATATATATATATATATATATATATATACTAGCATTTACGCCCAGTGTTGCCCGGGTGTTTGGAGGCTCAAATCAAGTTATTAAGTAAGATCCATGCCCAAGTAACCTATATCTAAAAAGTTACAGGTTTTTAGACCCAAAATTATCGGAGGAGTTTGGTAGAGTTCTCAAAGGTCACATCGTTGAACTTTGCCCCCTTAAAAGCCAAATTTCTGGCCGAAAACGAATTACAAAGATTTTCCCAAATCTCAGTACCCTGTATATCAATTTTCGAGTCTGTAGACTGAAAATTGACAGAGTTATAGCGTAGGAAAATGTACACAGACACACAGATACACAGACACGTTCACTTTTATAGATAGATAGATAGATAGATAGATTGATAGATTAAACAAAAATATACACGTATACATAAATATATATGAAAACAATTTTGTGTTTTCTGTAAAAATTTTACGCAAATATTATGCAAGTATAAATCATGTAGAATATCTGCATGAATATAATTACGCGTAATAGTTAACTAAAGATAATCATCCCATAAGAAAACCGAAAAAACTAATAGGAAATTAATTAAAATGAATGTTTAAAAGAATATGCAAATTAGCTAGATCTTTTTCTAGTAGATGCAATTCCACAAGCCACATATAAGAAAATTGTATTCTCTTTTTAAATAAATAGAAAAGAGGGGGTTTTATATGAATATCAATACACGCAAAAGAAAAACGGATTTATAGGAGTATATATATATATATATATATATATATATATATATATATATATATATATATATATATATAATTATTTCCACAGCGAGATAAATTAGTAGCCCACTCAAGGCATGTAAGCTACAAATCGCAAACCTTAGACTCATATTGAGCTCTTCTTTGGACACATCAGTAGGGCACGTCCGAATGCAAATTTTGGAAAGTCGAGTTACTTGCATTCTTTCTAGTTGCGACAATTAATCCCACTTGTGAAATATCGACTTAAAATTAATTGTAGTTTAATGACTATATACTATTTGGGAAGAAAACTAGGGAAATTCAACAGACCGCCACTCCTTAGTTTATGTACTTTTTATAAATGCCGCATTGACCCTGGTGGCAGACTACTCGCCTCGCATGCACAGGACTCGTTTTTAGAATCCCGAATTAAGGTATGTCCTACTGATTAGCCTAAATGAGGGTGAAATTCAAGTCTACGACTTTCTATATACAAAACGCAATCGCTTACATATATAAGAGTAAAAAAATAGAATATAGTTGCCACATCTGGAAAGGTGTTTCTTAGAGAACCCTTTCTATCTTAATAGAGTACAACCCCTACTTTAAAAACTAGTGGGTATGTCCTCTTCTATATTCTACAGCTTCTTTCTTACAGATGAAGTCCCATTACTCTTCCTGTTCTTTATCGTCGTTTTCAAGTCCAGTGTTAATAAATCCTTGTTGAGCCACCCTTTTCTTATCCTCACGTTATTGTTTCACTGCCAACCTAAAAATCCATTAACAATCCTGAGCGTCGTTTGATAAGTGTTGATTCGTTAGTGCATAAAATGATGCACATATAAATGAAATAATAATATTATATATATAGTTGTATGGTGTCGCTTTTATCCTTTTATGATGAGAAGACTTAGTTTTGAAATGAGAAGACTTTAGTTTTGAAATGCCACAGCCTAAAGAGGTTTCTGTTCTGTTGACCTGATAATGCAGTAAAATCCCTATTTTATATATATATATATATATATATATATATATATATATATATATATATATTATGTATATTTAGTGGAGGTGGTAATTAATAAAAACTGAAGAAAGTGCTACATAATGTTGTAGAGCAACTATGCGTTTTATTTTTTATTACCGTATCTTTCTGTTAAGTTACATTATTGTTTCGGCTACACGGCTGTCGGCCAAAAAAAAAAAACGGCCGTGTAATGATGTAACTTAACAGAAAGATACGGTAATAAAAAATAAAACCTATATTATATATATATATATATATATATATAATATACTTATATATATATATGTATATATATAATATATATATGTATATATATATATATTATATAATATGAATTATGTAGATAATGAACAGAAATTTTTATTTACCGCAAATATTCATAAATAAATAATACAATTTCAAACTTACATCAGAATGACAAGTGAGCTTTGTGAACTGATTTTTCAGAGAATTTCCTTGTTTCAATGAGTGTTGAAGCAATAAATTTTATTGTCACTAGAATTTCTAGGAACCGTTGAGTCAGTATTTGTTAAACACTTCATTGACATTCGTTAACAATAAAGTATTTTTAAGAAATAATTAATTTGTAGCACATAACATTAAAAATATGAATGAAATCTTTTTGCAACTTTTGTAAAAGACAAAGTTTTCCATTTAGATTTCTATTTTTACGTAAATATTTAGTTTGTCATAACAATTATTTGTGTTTTAAACACTCTCATCTTTATTTTTATCTCTTTCTCTTTTCCTGCTTTTACTTTTCACGTTACCATCTGTAAAGTCTAAATCTCTTCTGGATTGCTCTTCACTTACGCCACTCCTCGTGACGATCACAAATATTCATGTGCAAATTACGTGTGCACAGTAACAAGCTCACAAAGAAAAAACATAACAGATTTACAACTGTATAAATATATATTCTTAACAAAGTATTTCTCAGTTTTGTAAAAAAAAAATGTCTTTTGAATTTGTCTTACACGTTTTAATTCTCTTCTTTGATATTGTTGTTTAAAAAAAAAGGTTCATTTGTTTGCGAATCACTTGAATTTCTTGATATCTTGTTTCAGGATGAATTATAACCTTGTTTGCCTTGAATTTTTATCGCAGCATCAGTTTTTATTTACGTGTGAAGTCGCTCTACCTCCCAACCCTACCTCCCCGCGCGCCCCTCGCATAAAAAGAGTTAAGTTCAGGAAAAGGGGCCCCCGCCTATATGCCTAGCCCCACTCACATAAAAGAGTGGGGTTCAGGAAAGGGCAGAAAGATAAATGGATAGAAATGAAGTGGACTGATTAACCAAAGAAAGAAAGACGAGTAAATTTTCATCCAAGCACATGTCGTCGTCAGAGAGAAGGTAGAAGGCGACTGAGTGCAGTTTCTCTTCGTTTTAAAGGCTCGTTGTAGTATCTATTTCAGAAGGCTTTTGTTCGCCTCTCTCATTAATCTACCCTACATCACTTTACATTCTTCGGAATCATTTTTTTCTTTTCTTTTTCGCCTTTTCTCTCAATATCTCTTTCAAAGAAAATTATTTTCTTCCACTTTTTCTGCTCTAAGTGGCTCAAAGCGAAGCTGGTAAATTATAACATCTGCCTTTGAGGCTGTTAACCTGCTGGGCTTAGCAAAGAGAGATGATTGTTTGTTAGGATCGAGAAATTAGCGCGTAAAACAACTGAAAGAAAGACAAAACATGGAGATACGCACACACACACACACACACACACACACACACACACACACACACACACACACACACACAAGTGCACACACATATACACTGAGGCACACACGCTCAAGCAGTCATTCACCCAGAAACATACAGACACATTTCTGACATTAAAAGCAATTCCTCTAAAATTTATCAAAATAAATAAATAAATGCTATATTAGAGACATAAATTATTTTAAAATATCATTGTAAACTATTTTTGTTAAAGATTTTATATTAGATATTAGCAAGCAACGAGGGAGACACGCTTGTCAGGTCGTAAAGTACGTTTAAATATATTTTATTTCATTCAGATTTCGTATTTAATATTACAGAACAACTTCTCTAGTTAATATATTGTACCTAGTATATTGTAATGATTCGTGTTAAAAAAAACACATGATTTGTGTGTCAGTCAAAACTAAAACGTTTAACGCTTCAGCCACATTCCTTAACTGATGAAACCACCGAGAGATAGATAAGAAACACTAATTATTACAAGACTTGAAAAAATGAATCGAATTTCGGCATGCGCAAAAAAATACGAATCTGCTGGCAATGAGCATTTTCATTTCAAAATGCCGACGACTTAATCCAAACATTTTACTCGTTATAAACCATTTTGGTGTATGATTACTATTTTCTGTTAAATTTTGTGTTATGTGCCCAGTAGTTCAAAGTTTATCGGTTAAATATTTACACAGAGACACACAGATAGACAAGCATACATGCATCTACTGTTTTCATTATATAGAATAAAAGACAGACATTTTAAATCATCTATAATATAAATCTCACTTGTTTGTTTAAATGTATGTATGCATGTATGTTTTCCTAAAACTTTCGACAGAGGCGACGGATTTTCACAAGATCGGTATCGTTTTGAAACTCGGCCCTTCTGACCACAAATAACGAAATATTAGCTAAAAACATTAATTCCTTAAACCTCAACTGGGCATTTTCTACAAGGAGTCGTCTTTTTTTTTTTCAGATATTTTCGAAAGTCATCTCCTATTTTCGATTGACTAGCCTTAATTTAAACGTCCACCACTTCCGGTTTGGCGATGGGCACAACGGCAAGAACGTTACGTTTTTTTTTTTTTCATGTTCTTTTCCTTCTTCATGATACGGGTTCGAGCCTGCCTGCGTACTACAACTTTTTTTTTCTCTCAACACGCATTCAGACACCCGGGCAACGCCGGGTATACAGGCTAGTCTTAAATAAAGGTTCTGGCGAAGGTAGACGTCTTGTTTAGACGTTAATTTACGTTAAGTTACTTACTTCCTGTGTAATATGATTACTTTTTCTCAGAACCGACATTTACAGTAAATTAATATGCCTGGATCTTATATCAAATGTTAGTTTTTAACGTAAATACGTCATAAGTTAAGTAAATTAAGATACAATTTCCAATTTTAATCCCTTTTTAACATTATGTTGCTAATAGAAAAGTTTACCGGTTTTTGTCAATAAATCACCAAATACTGAATTTTGTTTTCACTAAAATAGAATGCATCTTTCTATGAGAGAATCGTGAAATTTCATGTTGCACTAGGTGCTACGATATTTTATTAATAATTTTTTTTAATAAACTCTATTTGGCTTTATTAAATGAAAACATTTTTCATTTTGAAAGAAAAACAAGCAAAAAAATGCAGTTATTTGTAAGGAGTTTGGGCAAGTCATTAGGTCATTGCGTGAGTGTATTGCGAGGAAAAATATGTATAGCCACTACTTTCTTTTTTGTTAAATTTCATTATATGAAAAAAACTTTCGAGTTAAAATCTATTCAGAAATACACATTTTGTATTGAGAAATACATGCGTTAAACGTAACGAGGTATATAGACAGCTATTTTGGATAACTTGTAATTCTGTAGCTAATGGTTACATATTTAAATTGTGTTTTTACCAATACAAAATGTATATTTTTCAATAGGTTTTAACTCGGAAAGATTCCTCATAAAACTATTTAACAACAACAACAACAACAAAAAAGATTAATGGCTACACAGAATTTTTCTCACAACAAACTCACGTTACAATTCAATCATTTTGCAACAATTTGATGCTCACTTGTCATCCCCCAATATAGCCGCAGATAAAAAGAAATAGTAAAATATTAATATATTCAAATACATTTTTGAGACATGAACTTTTGCTTGGAAGTCACCACTTATCAAGCTAGAAGGCCACTCGAGGATAAGTGTTAATGAATATAAGGTGATAATGTAGTAACTGTAAATGGTGTTAAGCGGGTAGAATTTGATTATTTATGGGGACAGCTTTACAGGAACTTGTTTGCATTAGATTTGGAAGCTACCATGTTGTATTCAACGGGGAAGCATGCTAGCGGAACAGTGTTCCAAAGACGGGTAGTTCTAGAAAAAAGTTAATGGAATCTACGTTTAGATTAAGGGACAGATAGAGAATGGGTACAATCATATATAGTGGTTGTAGCTAGTCGAATATGATATCTTATAATGCATAAAAGTTTTTTTTTCAAAAATGAACATTTGTTTTATTCATCAAATCGTGTTTCATGTACATTCAAGTTCAAACAATGCAAAATAACTAAAATTACATTTCCATAATGAGAAATTTATCAAATTAGAAACTGAACTCGTATTTTTCATAAAATTTTCAAATATGTTTTATACGATATTCATCGTAGAACAATAAAATATATGAACATATAAACAAATGTGAAAAATTTAAAAAAAAATGTAAGCCGAATTAAAATCAAAAGAAATTGAATAAAAATAATGTAATTGTCACAAAAATACCGAAATTAATCTGATAATTGTAAAAAAAATGGAAAAAATTTAAATGTTTGTAAACGAAATAAAGAGAAAATATAATTATTTTATTGGCTTATAAGGATGCAAATTAGCAAAAACTGGAAAGAGATCAAATAAGAGATAGAGAGAAATAGATATACAGCCAGTTATATGGATAAATAAGGAGGGACGAGAGTAAGAATGATAGAAACATATGTGCAACCGATTCAATAATGTCATGCATTGAAATGTCGGATAAACATACAGAAAGAAAAAATACTTTCTATTCCCATCGGATTTGTACATTAGAGATTTTATTGAATTTCTCCCACTTTACGAAAACTATAATAAAATATGATCAGTGTAATTCGTATTTTGTTCATCAATCGACCCCCGTTGCATTATTGACTCATTTTTCCATGATATATTTTTAGACTTCCTATCTCGAATCAGTTGTTTATTTCTAATTCAATTTTTATATTTATATATCTTTAATACAATATACATATGTATATATAATATATGTATATATATATATGTGCGTGTATATATATATATATATATATATATATATATATATGTATATATATATATTTACATATGGTCCGAATTGCATGTTGTATCCACGTGTATTCCCTTTTAGTAAAAAACAAGAATGTTTCCTTCAAAAGCACATAATTTTCGACCGAATTTTCAAAAGACTTTTTGTATTCCTACACGTCAACACACAGGAAATAAATACAGAAAAGATATAAATATTCATATATTTTCCGTATTGATTTTTTATTCATACATATTTTAATATATTTACATATGTATCTATATATAAAATATATGTATATATATATTTACATATATATGCATATATATATAATATATATATATATATATATATATATATACATAGAGAGAGAGAGAGAGAGAGAGAGAGAGAGAGAGAGAGAGAGAGAGAGAGAGAGAAAGAGATATTAGAATGAGCCTCCGCGGATCAACCAACGTTTCGAACAGGTCACATTGGTGCTCTAAAGTTATTCAATCAATTGTAAATTAAAATTATCCGAAGTAAAAAGCTTAACTTCATCAAACATGTCATTTATTGCTCATTCGATTAAACGGCTGCTTCTAAAAGCTCGGCACATTTCATTGACTAGTATTTTTTAATTTGCACTTGCAATCAGTTCTTTGTCGATTTACAATGTCATAAAATCAGAATTTTATCCAATAAAAAATAACCACCCTCCCAACAAACGTATACTAAAAATCTACATTCAGATAGTATTTTAATATAACCCCACTCTTGTACAGCCTAACTTTACAAATGTATTTAAGAAGTTTTAATAGCTGCACGAGCAGAAAGTCCATGCGTATAAAATAAATAGTAGGTTCTTTGATAAACAAGGGTGCGTTCGGAATTAATGTTTCTATTTAGAGCAGAATTGAACCATGATACTTATTTTTTTTATTTTAAACTTAATTCCAACTTTTATATAAAAATATGATTTTATAAAATCAACAGCAAGTTCTCTGCAGTGCAATGTAAACAAAAATGTATTGTCATTGCATGTATATCAAGAAACACTTTGCATAACGCAACTTGCTTATTTTAATAACACTATTGAACAGAAATGACTTTTAGATTTATCATTTCGTATTTGTAACTAACAGTTTTTTATTTCTAATCCAAAATGGCGGACATATACCATATCAAGAAACACTTTACATTGTTTAAAAGAGGGTGGAAACAAAATAATTAAGTATGACTTGAACAAGTATGAACCGCTGGGTCAGTATTTGTTAAAAAATACTCATTATTGTATATTTATTGTATTGATTAATAATCAAGTTTTTTTTCTAGGGAATTATTTACTTGAAGTGCATTACACAATAAAGATGAATGATATTTTTTGTAACTTTTGGAAAAAAATAAACTTATGTTGTAGGTTTTCATTTTCACGTAAATATTAATATTTCTTTAGTCATAACAATTCTTCGGTTTTTATACGGTATCATCCTCTCTTTATTTACATATTCTTCCCCGCTTATTATTTTTCACATCATCCTTTAATAATGTGTGCACAGTTACAAGCTTTAAAAAATAACAAGAAATTTACTACTTTATAAACATAATCTTAACACAGCATTTTTAATAACACCATTGAAGAGAAATTACTTTTTTAGTAAAGCAGTGTTTTCATTGCATTTCACAGTTTATCCTCAAAGATTATCAAACTCAACTCAAGTATTTATTTAAGGATTTCAACAAATTCCAAATCTTTAAGAAATCAATCCATAATTTATTGAATAAAACTCAAGATTATTATTTTGTAAAACAAATTTCGAAATTAACATTCGCAGTCGCATAGTAATCAAGAATCAACATTAAAATAATTTGATGTGCAAATAATTTTAGACAAACATGTCCGTTGAATTCAAAGGATATATGCTTTACAAAAGAATTTTAGAAATGATTTTGTTTTGAGTCCGAGTAATGTCAGGCCAAACAATGAATTTGCTTCGTTATGCCCTCGAGGTCAACGAGTGCAAGTTTTACTTATTCTCTTCAAAGGTCGACCTCAAAAGAAGCCTTTTATTTTATAATTCTCTTTAAACGTAAACACCAACAAAAAATAAACAATTTCTGACGAATGAAACTCACTTAACTTTTAGGACAAACTCGAACTATTTTCTTCATGACGCCCTTTTGTTTTTTAATGTTGTACTTTTGTCACGTTGAATGAGTCTGTTTGACAAAGGATTTCAGTAAAATCTTAGTATATTGCATTCAAAACCATAAAAAGGTTAGGTTTCAAATATATACATCGCAAATCAAGTCTACAGATGTGATATCAAATAAAGATGTTTCTGTTTTCTTGTTTGAAAACTCCTTATATATCTCTATACTATACCACACAATAAATTCCTTATATAAAATATCACCCGATAAATTCGTTATATATCCCTATACTATACCACACAATAAATTTCTTATATATCCTTATACTATACCACACAATAAATTTCTTATATAAAATATCACCCGATAAATTCGTTATATATCCTTATACTATACCACCCAATAAATTTCTTATATAAAATATCACCCGATAAATTCGTTATATATCCTTATACTATACCACACAATAAATTTCTTATATAAAATATCACCCGATAAATTTGTCATATATCCTTATACTATACCACACAATAAATTTCTTATATATTTTTATACAATATCACCCAATAAATTTCTTATATAAAATATCACCCGATAAATTCGTTATATATCCTTATGCTATACCACCCAATAAATTTCTTATATAAAATATCACCCGATAAATTCGTTATATATCCTTATACTATACCACACAATAAATTTCTTATATAAAATATCACCCGATAAATTCGTTATATATCCTTATACTATACCACCCAATAAATTTCTTATATATCGCTATACAATATCACCCAATAAATTTCTTATATATCCTTATGCTATATCACCCAAAAACTTCTTATAAATTCTGATACTATATCATCCAATCAACTTCGATAATTGATCATTTGGTCAGTAAGAGTATAACATCAGCGTAGAGTTTATACTCGGAATTGACATGAAAACGGACTACAACTTGGATGTCTTCAAGTCCAACGTTAACAAATTCCTAATGAACCGCCCGCCCCCTTTAGTAAACACTTCATCAAATCTCCACACTAACGTAATGTATTTGCAATAACCCTTATCTCTGAGTGGCTTCCGGGCCTTGATAAGTGGTGATCACTGTGTAAAAAAAAAAAAAAATACGACGAATATTTTATTCGTATTATTTGGATTCTTAAAACTACTGTTCTTGAGTCAGTCGATACAACCTTCGACCTTTTTTAGGTGTATTTTGTCCAACTAGGGGATGTTTCTGTCGAACATAGGGATTTGGACGAAATTTCGAAAAGATTGTTAATTTTTAAAAATCTCATTCGTGTTTGATATAGCTAATCTCCTCTCATATTGGCAACGATTATATTCGTAAATATATGCTTTCCTGGTTGTTTATCATTTAATCACACTTACAAACATACCTTTAAGTGTTTTTAATAGGAATTATTTTCCCTATGTTAAAGTTAATTTTGAAAATAAAATAAAGAATGTCGTTACCTTGGAGATAAGACATCAGATTCCGAACTTGATCGCTCTTTCATAACTGGTGCATCTGGACGCATAGCCAAATGATTGGCCATTGCCATGGAAACCGGAGGGGACATCATTGGATGATTTAACGGCATGTATGGAAGTGCACCAAGGGCATACGGATGATGAGGATAACCATTGAGGATATTTTTTCTATCTCCTGCCAAAAGTTCATTGAAAAGAGATATATATTAATATAACAAAAATTCAGAGCAAAAACACGAAAAACAAATAATGTTACAAAAAGCAATTATACTTACCCATCTACAGGGATAAATTTATTTGTATTTTAATTTATTTAAACCGTTTTCTGTTCGACACAAATAAAATCTATCATGCTAGAATGAAAAAATACCTAGCAATAACTTCTACACGAGGACACTTCGTAATAGATCAAAAATTGAAAATTAAACAGAATATTGATAGAACATTACATTTTCAGTAGCAAGAAGTCTAGGACGATTGGAAAGAATGCCGGGATAAGCGGAGAGAACATACAGCAAAATGAGGTCCCAAATGGTCACCCATTTTAGACTGACTAAAACAGTGCAAATTCAGGAGAGGTGTGGTTCGGGATTCCGCAACGCTTGCCTCACAATTACACGTGTAGCTTCCCCTACATTAGGTATTCTTTGTGTTTCGAGACTAAACGAAGACATCTCTCTCTCTCTCTCTCTCTATATATATATATATATATAATATATATATATATATATATATATATATATATATATATATATATATATATATATATAAAGAGAGAGAGACTCTGATGAGTCGTAGACGACGAAACACGTGTTAGTGGATAATTATATTTTAAAAATAATATATATATGCCGCTCCACATTTAGGGGGTACCAAATTGGTCATAGGGAAAATTATTACCAACTCGCATTTAGGTAGAAATGCACTTTCGTATAAATAATTGAATTCGTTCAAAGAGTATCGCTAACAAAAACTAATAAAAACACACACACACACACACACACACACACACACATATATATATATATATATATATATATATATATATATATATACATTACATTTCCGAACGATTGATAACATTTATTATTTTGTTTAGTTTTAGTTTTTAAACGATTATCAAGAATCCTCGGGAGAGCTTATAAGGAATCATTCATTTACTTCAAACTGGACAAAGTAGACACTAGGTTTGTTTTAAAGAAGACCAAGAAAAAAATAACTTAGAACACAAAATTGTTTATCGTTGTGAGTAGAAGAGTAAGTTCTCTTACCTTATCTAACAATTATTTGTTGCATATTTGTTTTTGATTTGTTTTTGTATTTGTTTTTAATTTGTTTTTGTTGCTTCTGTCAGAAAATCTCATTTAATAAATGGGAATATAAAAGACGTCAAAAGTTTTAACAATTTGGATAAAATGCATGACAATGATGAGTAAATGAGCATTGCTTCTATAAAACGATCCTTGTAACATGCATTCCTTAATAGAATCAAAGTGACAAAAATGAATCTGCGAATATTGTTATTACATTAAATTGTAATAACAATAACCATGCATCACCCGAGACCTCACACGAGGCAGCACAATGTACATTATGACATTCTCATAAAATGCTTACGCCTTGAGGAAAACAAGAAACAACTAAAACATAATAAAGTTTTAGTTGCGTTTTTAAAAATAGTTCTTCAAAATACAAGCGGTTTCTTTATCAGCATATTTCCATTCTCCTGCGTTAATATCAGAATTCACATTTTCAGGAAATAGTTTTTAACTCAAGGAAACAATGCATCAGGACATTTATTATTTTGCATAAAACAGATGCTGCAAATGAAAAATGTATTAATTCTGAATAAGAATGGATGAGAGTTGATTGTAAATCTTTTAAGTGAACCATTACCTTTTACAAATTATTATTGAACATAAATTAAAAAAAATACAAAATACACTGTGGCAAAACCGAAACAAAATATATTTGATTTACAGAAAAAAATCTATGAAATTATAGTTTTTGCCAAAAAATAAAGAAAACCAAAGCAAATTAAATTACGTCATATTTTTCATTATGGAATAAATCCACTTTTTATATTTATATATGTTTAATAAAAAAAAAATATATATATATATATATATATATATATATATATATATATATATATATATATATATATATATATATATATATATACTAGCAATTCAGCCCGGCGTTGCCCGGGTGTTTGGAGGTGTATGCTGAGCAAAAAAAAAAAAAAGAGTAAATTTTTTTTAATTTGACCCCTATTATGACCCCTTAAAATTTATAGTTTCGGGCTCAAATCACTTTATTAAGTTAGATCCAAGTTCAAGGAACCTATATCTAAAATTTCAAGTGTTTAGACCCAAAATTGTCGGAGGAGTTTGGTAGAGTTCTTAAAGGTCAAATCGTTGAAATTTGACCCCTTAACAGCCAAATTTCAGGCTGACACCCGTCACATCGATTTTCCCAAATCTCAGTACCCGGTATTTCAAATTTCGAGTCTATAGACTAAAAATTGACAGAGTTATTGCGTAGGGAAATGTACACAGACAGACAGACAGACAGACACGTTCACTTTTATATATATATAGATATAGGCTTCTTCAGTCTTTGACAGACTATGGATACCCACGAAGGGGCGTGGAATTGTTTTTTTCTTTTGTGTTGTAGTAGATGCGCAATCGCCAAACACACATCTCCTGAGTCGATATTGTTAAATACCAGTGGAAAGCAAAGTGTATGTACATGGCGACTGCTAACAAATGCCGTGAGAATGTGTGGGTAAGGACACTTCTCAACCTATATACTCAATTTGCTACATGGGTTATTCAAACATGTGGAAAATTTTTGAATAGGTTTTTATCCGAAAAACGGCTTCTAAACACGTGGGAGTCGTCGGATTTTTCTCTGTTTGCTGTTTCACGATTGCGCATGCGTGAATGCTTCACGTTACAGATTGCTTATGTTAAATATAAGTCCGTCTAAAAACAGATTCAAAGGGTGTGTCACGCTGACCGAATGATTATCGTACTTGACTCACTGTCTTTATGTTTTGGTTTCGATCTCAGCTCGAGTATTTTTTTTTTACTTACAAGAAGTGGACTGTTTAGAACAATTATAATACTTGCTTGTACATATCTCAGTTTTTGTATCAATGAAATAAAATATCAAAGGGGGGCGTTCGGAATTAGTGATACTTAACATTTGTATTTTTAACTTAATCCAAACCATTGTATAAAAATATGTTTTTATAAAATCAACAGAAGGTTCTCTGTAGTAAAATGTAAACTAAAATGTATTGTCACTGCAGGGAGGTATGTAAAGCTTCTTGCTGAGGTACCAGGGGGGGGGTCCACCACTAGAGCAGACAATACTCAGATTTTATTGAAAAAAAAATAGCACCGAGTTCGATGATGATAAAAGTATTGGAAGTGTGAAATCATCGCTGATTCTCATTCAATCCCGGGCAACGTTGGGTCTCCCTGCTAGTTTTTACTAAAATGGACAAAGACACGATTTCCGATCATGGTTTAATGATCAAGTCCATTATGATAGCGTTCGTTATTAGTTGGGTAATTTATTGCTCACAGGCGCCGAGACAAATCAGTCCGCATAGTATTAATCTTGTTAATGATATTACTTTCCTTTTCGTCGTCAACTGATTAAACGTTTTATCATTTCAAAAAATATTCATGAGTTTAAAAGTAATTTATTCAGACGAATGTAAGTTTATATTCGAGAGATTCATATCAAATGTTGCCATCAAAACTTTGATGGGAGCCAATCATTTATGGATTTATGCATTGTCAGATCTTAGAATCTCCACTGACA
This sequence comes from Euprymna scolopes, assembly GCF_053919585.1. Taxonomy (NCBI): domain Eukaryota; kingdom Metazoa; phylum Mollusca; class Cephalopoda; order Sepiida; family Sepiolidae; genus Euprymna; species Euprymna scolopes. The sequence goes on from NC_136484.1 coordinate 1,636,989, forward strand.
CCCTACACCGCTCTGTCTTTTATCAATACTTTGTCTTTTTAAAAAAGCAACATCTATTTACTGATAGTGTATGTTTTCCACGCTTATATGAACTTACATTCATGTACATTTATTACGTCTATGAACTGAAACTATTCATTTCATGCATGGCTTTCAACATGAAAAGAATAAAAACGTCGCTCTACCAAAATCCACGGCAACTTTGTTTTTATTTTAACAAAGGTAATAACAAATCTAAAGGATTAAAGAACGATTATGCTTAATTTTATTGGGTTAAATCTTTGAATGCTTTTCACATTGCAAAAAGATAACTTTTCCATTTCGCACAAGCTTAGAACCAAGCAAACATCAAAAGAATTACAGTTTAGAGCAATAGTTTGATTCATCCCATGGCAAATAAAATGCCATCCTTATGAGGGATGAACTATTGAGACCCAAACCCTTTTTTTAATTTTAAGATATTCTTTTACAATCAGATAAAATTACCCAAATTAACCCGAACGTTCAATTTGACTAAATAGCTGACACTTCAAAACAAAATCCTATGAATCTGAAAGTGAGCTCGAAAAATCCCTTTTACTTTGAAACCAAATTCATGCGTTATAAGTTTCGTAAAAGATAACCGGTTTTATTTTTCAGTTTCTTTTAGAATTAACGAATAGAACTGACTGAACTAACGCAACAATTCTTTGGACACGTAATTAATTATCCATTATTTCATTGATTAGTTTAGTTCTGCTTTTTATTAAGTTTTTTTTTGAGTTGCGACGTTTACTCATTTCTAATACTCTTTTGACATGAATAAAAAAAAAAACGATTGGTTAGATGTCTGTTTTATTATTCGCTTCGTCAACTCCTTTTCCGACTTTGATTAAAAATCAAAGTTGATTTTTGGATTGACTAATCGCCGCCGTAAACGACAACAGAATTTCCTATCCAAATTGTAAATAATGTGACTGCAAGTGTTCTGCTTCCTCGAATAATATTGTATCCAATTAAAACGTATTTATTTTTAGAAGCTCCGATTTTTTACAATTATTATCCATAATCATTAAGGTTTTATTTGTGTTAATAATGAATGTGTGAGTTTTTAATCAAAAATGATTTGTAAAAAATAATGTATTTACATATTTTGATGTTTTTGAATTAAAATAAAACAAGGATCTTTGCATAAAAACATTCACTTTAATGTTATTCATATTTATTTGTGTTAATCATCTCTAAAGACGCCATAAAAAAGAATCATAAAAGAAAAACGTGTGAGACTAGAATTAACAAAAAATTTAGATTTTTCATTTGTTTTGAAGCCGAATCATCGTAATTTAGTAAAACTCCAATAATTGCAAGGAGAAAGAACATAAATATAAGCAGCGACAGACAAGCGAGTGAATATAGCAAAAAAAAAAAAAAAAAAAAAATGTAAACAGATAATAATAAAAATAAAAATATAAAGAGAATCTGTTAGAGACAAATAATAAATTACAGGGGTTGAATATCCGATGATTAAATATAGATAGAGTAAAGAGACGCGTGAAAACGAAAGAAAGAATAAGATAATCAGTTGATTACAGTTTTACTGAAATTATTTAAAGGTCTTATTATTTGTATTCAGTAAACAACTGTTCTCATCTTAGGTGTGATTTCCACAACTTTTCGGTCGATGTAACCTCCATCCTTCTTCACGAGTATCTTGTCGAACTCGGGAATATTTCTGACAAACTCGAGAATTTGGATGGAATTTCAAATGGAACTCTTTATTTATTTCACGGGGATAACATGCTCTTGTTTTGTCAGCCATGACAGGATAGAAGTCCTAAGTAATTCGCAATTGTATATTTCGGTCGCCCACACTAAGAATTGAACCTTCCACCTCTCAGTGTAGGCGACCGAAAAATAGGTTAGGGCCTCTATATAATCATAGCTGATGAAACAAGAGCATGCTACCGCCGTGAAGCAAATACAGAGTCTCGTTCGAAATTCCGCCCAAATTCCCGAGTTCGACAGAAACATTCCCGAGTTGGACAAGATACACCTGAAGAAAGTCGAAGGTTACATCGATTAAAACGCTGTGAAAATAACACTCAAGGTGAGAACAGTAGTCAAATGAATCCAAATAATACGAGTAACCAATTGTCACCTAAAAAAATCAGAAATGTTTTTTAGACATGTTTTACGATTTGAATTTTAAATGTCATATGTTTAAATTATACTAAAACATATGACATATGAAACGAAAGTTTCTGCTCTTCTCGTGAAATATGTTATAGTTTAAATAAATATCATCGCTTCATTTCTTGTGTAATAATAATTTACATAGTTAATCTGTTTATCGCTTTTAATCTATTAATTGCATTGAAAACTTTAATTTATTGGTGCTCAGAACATTCAAATCACCTCTTATATTTGCTTATATATTTATTAATAACAAACCATAGGTGTTAAGATTAAATATGCGTTATTGATTTTAAATTTACACTTATTAATTTGAAATAATTTACACCCACTAAAAAGTCACTATCAACATGGAATCTCTACTTTTCAAATATTCTATGAAATTTATTAAAATGACAGAATCTAACATACGAATTTATTAGATTGAAATTTTAATTGGAAATGATGATAATTGTATAAATTATAAATAAAAAATATAACACAATTTAGTCAGAGAATTATGTAAATTTTCCAGTGAAAATATAAATTTTAAATATTTTTAAATCATATAAAATATTGTCTATTATAATTTATCAAAAATAATCCCATAAAAGGGTTCATTCTTCATAAATATTGGATGTGTTATAAAATTTTATGAATAGCTAATATTTTATAAATACTTTTAAAAAAAGTTTTTTATTAAAAAATATTGCCTATTTTTCACCGCATAGGAAAAAAACGTTGAAATTAGAAAACGTTATATTCATGTTATGCATGGTTTAAAAAAAAAACGTAAATTTGCAAAACGTAAGGGAATTACACAAAATACATACAAGATAACCTGATAACATTGAAAAGATGAGGAATAAAACTTACAAAAAATATGAAATCATCATGTTATAAGGACAGAAATGTGAAGAAAAAGGAAAAGAATTTTTTACACTATTAACTTCTATTTTGATATATTTGCTTTGTAAAGAACCTATTCTTTATTAGCTCATTTATTGTACACACACACACACACACACACACACACACACACACACACACACACACACACACACACACACACACATATATATATATATATATATATATATATGAGCAAACACTTAATAAAATATGTTAAAAAACACTTTGAAATGAGTTAAAAACATATTTAATCTGAAAAGGAAACACTAGAAAAATGGATAGTCCTTAATCCGCGGAGTTTCGAAGAAATACTTTCCTTCTCATCGGAGGGTAGGAATTAGCAAAATGCGGGATCGGATTTTGCATGCAGAAGTATTTGATGAAACAACAAGTAAGTCAAAGATCTTACTTGAAAACAAAAAAAGTGAAGCAGAGGGAATATGGTAAAGAAAAAGGTGATTACACATGAATGGATAGTCTGGTGGAAGATAAAAAATCCAGTGACGGTAAAATCCAAATCTAAAACTTCAAGAAAGTTAAAAGAATATATATATATATATATATATATATATATATATATATATATATATATATATATTTATATAAAATATATATGGCGATTAAGCTACACTGAATATTCTGCGTTTCATCCACTGTAGGATTCGTTAGCCTGACGAATCGTAGAGTGGATGAAACGCAGAATATTCAGTGTAGCTTAATCGCCATATATATTTTATAAATTACTAACTAGCTCTACCTACGTATTGAGCACTTTTGAAGTAAATACTTAAAGTTTACGCATAAATCTATACTTTCGTATATTAAATTTGTGTGAGTAAATGAAGTAGTTATATATATATATATATATATATATATATATATATATATATATATATATATATATATATATATATATATAAACGTTTTTCATGTTTTCCAAATATGTTCAGAGAAATAATTTTGCCATTAGAATTCAATTCGAAATATCAGTTTCAAAGTAATATATAATTTTTAAAGCTGAATTAATTTCTCTATTAAAACTAATTATATATATATATATTTGGTTTAGACTATATATATATATATATATATAATTTATAAAGCTGAATTAATTTCTCTATTAAAACTAATTATATATATATATATTTGGTTTAGACTATATATATATATATATATATATATATATATATATATATATATATATATATATATATATAAACGTTTTTCATGTTTTCCAAATATGTTCAGAGAAATAATTTTGGCATTAGAATTCAATTCGAAATATCAGGTTCAAAGTAAAACATTTGATATTAAAAAAGTATTGCGAAAGTTATTTCATTCTAGATATGAAACATAACATAATGTGAACAGCTCTACTGTAACAGTTAATTTTGACTCTAGAAAATCTAATGTAAATAAAGTAATATTAAAAAAAAAATAATAAAGCAAAACGATTTCCTCTTACCTAAACTTGAAGGATATCCAAATATTTTGAATTCGTCGGCCAGGATTCTTTCATATTCTTTACCTACAACAAGAAGCAAAGCAAAAAACATAAAGCATCGAAAATTATCAAACATTTCAAAAACGATCTCAATTTTTTTTTTACGAACAAAAAATTGATTTATCAACAAAAAGAATGTTTAATTTTCCAAACAGAAGCATTTGAATGGAATCCCTTTTAGAAAGACAAATAAATAATACTGTACAATTTATTTTTAAAATGCGGAAAGTCGTGAAAAAATGAACTAATTTAAGAATAAATACTTATATTCAGATGTTAAGTACAAAATATAGTTATTTTTTGTAATGTTAGTTTATGTATTCTTTGAGAATGAGTTTTCATTCACGATAGAGAGTGTTGTTATGTAAATTATAAAGATATTTAATGACGTCGTATATAATAGGTACGAATATATAAATAATTTATGCCTGATAAAATTGTACAAAAATAGAGAAACACATATATTAACGAAATATGGTGTCATATTTATTGCAAAAAAATATAAGTTTAGATTAAACATATAAAGATTTCTTCCTTTTCTCTCAGTCCTTATCTGTTTATATATATATATATATATATATATATATATATATATATATTTCTCTATTTTGTCGAAATACTATTTCCATTATTTTCATCATATATATATATATATATATATATATATATATATTGAGTAAACCGATTCATAATATTGAATTAAAAATCAAAAGAAAGGCAAACAATATAATGGATTTTGTTGTTTTCCGTTTGAAACTGATTTTGAATTCAAAATTGTGAATCATTTTACTCAATATGAAAATAGCTCTAGGATATCTATACCTATTGAGCTTATTATATATCTACAGTATAATGAGCACTGTTTTCTTTTAATAGTATTAATAGATTTACAGTACATTAAAATAAATTCTGCTCTTTAGACTCCAGGTCTAATTCCTCCAAAAAGAATATATATATATAAATATATATATATATATATATATATATATATATATATATATATATGTGTGTGTGTGTGTGTGTGTGTGTGTGTGTGTGCGTGTGTGTGTGTGTGTGTCTGTGAGTTTGTACACATAGACCAGGCAGGCACATGCTCTAACTTATCTATACCATTAATGATTGAAGAACACACACATACTCATATATTTTGTTAAGAAAATACAATTATAATAAAATTGTTCAAATGTGAACGTACGCTTATAATTTATACATAGTAATATCTTGTCCGGGTGCAAGAAAACGTTGTTGACACCGGTGGTGGTACCGGTGGTAGTACCGGTGGTGGCAGTTCAGTATGAGCCACAAAAACTGTGTAATCAGCTATGATTCCTGGCGTATGGTGACAGGGTGTCGCATGTGCTATCACACGTTGTATGTTAAACGTATATATATATATATATATATATATATATATATATATATATATATACACACACATTAATGTTTACTTGTCAAATGAAGGGCTGTTTCACACAAAATATCGAACATGTAAATATTCTATGGAATATGATAATTGTTTTTAAAGTTTTGTATCAACACGCAATTACGCCATTAAACATTGCCCCCTTCACGTCTTCTATCCTTTTCTCCATCCTCCCTCACTATTTTTATGTGAAATTGTGAATATCTTGCATTGTGCGTCAAATCCTAGTCTAGAAGAGCAACTTTTTTTACACACGTTTGTTTGATAAAGAAATTCTCAATACTTTATGACTATGTTGCTGGAATAAATCAAAGCAGCCCATCAGTTTGATTGAATGCAAACCATGTTTTGAATATCGACAAGTATGAATACGCAATTTATACCTGGAAATTGCTTTTAGCTTTTGTTGAAATAAGTCGTCCATATACTTATTCTCATTAAATCACCGAGGTTTAGACAGCTGTTTCAATTTTATAATTTAAAAAAGCTGTTCCCTAACTTTATATTTTCTTGCTTTTAACAAAGATTGTACTGATAGGTGCAAATGCAGAATCAATAAGCCATATTTAACCACATCTGTGACTTGTTATTCCACTGCTAATCTTGAGATAAGCATAAAAGAATTGTTGAAACTTGATACAAGGCCAGCTCGTAAGTATGAAGCATATTTCATCAAAACACGTTTGTCAAAATCAGGAATGGATTTTGATTACGAAGTTTTTACATATTTCTGTGATCCAAACTTGTCAATCACGATAAACCTTATGAAGAAAGATGCCCCTTTTATACAGGGTGGAAATATAAAATTGCCACCCGAGAAAATACATGATTCGATTTTCGTTCGATGAAAATCAGTTTTCATTTTTTTGCTGCAGACCATTAGTTGACCAAATTAGTGGACCAAACCCAAGCGTTCTGTCATGTCTGAAAGTGACACAATGTTCAACGAGCGAGATCGGAGATGTGCCGCTGTATACCTCATGCTCTATATCGATCCAAGTTATGACAACAGGATTATTGGCAGCACCCTCAAAATGCATCGCAGGATTGACACGAATAACAGGGATGTGTCCATGATGAAACAAAATTTCTGGCCACGATTATGGTCTTTGGTATCGTTTCAAAGTGCAGGCTACATCATGCTTCTTCACATCTTCGAAGTTGGTTTGGAAGTAAACAGCAAAGTGTATTTGGATGTGCTGAAGAGTGTGGTGATCCTTTGGAGCAATCAAGTGCTCGCTGGCAGACCCCTGGGTGTGGCAGTAGGATTCGGTGCCGGTCCACAAGTCCAAAGAAACCCAGGATTAGTTTCAGATGAGTGCTACGACTTTGTACCCTTCTCTCCTTTGTCCCCTCTTCCCTTGACCTGAACCCGATGGACTACTTCTTTTATTCATACGTCCAGCATATCACCAACATGACCTCCCACCATCATAAAGCCAACCTGATTGTCGCCATCCGCCGAGCTCCTACCGGTGCTTGTGGAAAAGCATGCTCTCCGTTCCGGACCCGTATCAAGGCAGTAATTGAGTCTGAAGGCGACTACATTGAATAGATGTCAGCTCTACTACACAATCAAGTTTCGTGAATTGATTTATTCAATAAAAGTTTAAAAATAAAGTTGTAGGGTGATAACTTTTTCATTCCACCCTGCATATGATTCGATCCCCGATGGACAGTAAAATAAATGGTCTTTGACACGTTAATTCTAACTTTTTATCATCATCATCATCAGCGTCGGCGATCGCGGCTCCCCAAACTGTAGAGCTATGGTCATCTCGGGAAGACAAGTAAAAACGGTAGTTTCTCGTTGCTTATCCGTCTTGATTCGGTAGTCCATCTTCCCCAGTGAGTAAAAAACACCTCCAGATAAAAACCTGGAAATTTCTACGACTAAACATTTTAAATTTAACATGTATTCAGACATAGGGCAAGCTTTTTAATCGTTATTTTTGCTAAAAATTTGGCTCCGAAGGGGTTAAAGTTCAAAAGATTTTACCTTTGCGGTCTCTAGCAAACTATTAAGCCAATTTTGGCTCTAAACATTTAAAATTTTACATAAAGTGTATTCAGATATGCGGCAAGCTTTTTAATCAGTTTTTTGGGCTAAAATTTGGCTGGCAAGAGGTCAAAGTTGAAAGAGTAGACCTTTACGAACTCTACTAAACTTCTCCGTCAAGTTTGGGTCTAAACACTTGAAATTTTAGATGTAGGTTACTTGGACATGGGTCAAACATTTTTATTAAATTTTATCCCAAAACAATAAATGTTAAGTGGTTAAAATTGGAGTCAAAGTTTTAAAAAAATTGACGTCTGCGGTTTCTACTAACTTTTCTCTATGGTAATTGAGGAAGTCTATTATATAAAAAGGCATTACCGTACATATTCACACTTTTTAATATATGCATATGAACATAAAATTATAAACAGTGCACAGGGCCCGAGCAAAGCTGGACAGAACTTCTAGTATATATATATATTATATATGTACGTATTGTTGTAAAAGCACGGAGAATTTCTGTGTAACGAATGCCTTTTTGATCATTTTCAAATTTTTGTATTAATCTTTTTGTAATATTATCGAATGTTTGCAAGCAACATCCATATGTCACGTGGTGTTGTATTGTTTCCGATCGCGCTTTCGACTGAAAGCTTAGTCATCTTCAGGTTGATGTTTATCTGCTGAGGTTAAAACGTGTTACTATTTATAGGAAAGTACGTTTGGGGAGACGTGGTCACGTGGTTAAGGCGTATCTAATTGGATTAATGTACAATATTTCAATATTTAAACAGGTGTATTAAAATTAAAATATAATAAAATTTACAATTTCCGTTCTCTTTTTACCTTCACGCTGGCTTCCGTTAATTACGTACCTGGCCACATAACAAGTTAATTCGTAGTTAATATAATTTATCGATGGACGTTTCATTTTTATATACAACGCCTCTAGAATTTAGAGTCTTTTTACGTTCGGACTTTGTGTAAGATTTTTATATTTTCAAATATTATACTAAATTCTAAGTACGCGCAGCCACGATTTTTTAGGTGTTGACTTATTGAACTAGAGTCGGAGAGGTGAAGTGTTAATCTTCGAGACAGGACCTGCACACACACACACACACACACACACACACACACACACACACACACACACACACACACACACACACACACACACACACACACACACATATATATATATTAAAAGTAAAAATTACTAGAATAGCACCCTTTCCCCACATTTAAATAATATATATATATATATATATATATATATATATATATATATATATATATATATATATATATATATATATATATATACATACACACAGGTATATTCATAAAATTTGTCTATCCCTATCTGTCTATCTATCTCTATCTATCTCTCTCTCTCTCTCTCTCTCTATATATATATATATATATATATGCATACACACACACACACACACACACACACACACACATATATATATATATATATATATTCCTACGATCTATGAACTATAAAATCATAATTTCATTACTAACATCTAAATAATACTAGAATTTTAGAACGTCTTGTACTAAAAGAAATCTATTTTTAAAGAAAGAAAATTAATTTGACTGGCTCTCATAAAATCAAGGGATAATTTATCAAGTCGAGCTGTTTTAGCACTTGTCACTGATTTCTCTTAATTGTGAAAAACTACAGCTGTTGCGAAAGCAAATCTTTTCAAAATCTTTGTTTCTGGTTTGCTTCAAAAGTTTGTCCATCTAGAGTTTAACTTTCTTTTTTCTACAAGAAGAAATAATATGAGGAACATATTTCTAATGGATGGGAAGGTATACATTTTCAAGAGAGGAATTGAAAATGATAAAACCGACGTTAAAAAATGTTCTTACATCTGTGTTTTTGTTGAAAGTATGACTGTCATGAAAGAAATGAAAAATCATGGCTTTTTTTTTTTTTTTAAATTAATCATTTAATTTCTTTCTTGTTGATTTAAACCGCGAGAGGAGGAAAATTAATTTTGGCGCAAAGGAACTTCACAGATTTGGAAAGAGTTTTAGGAAAGACCAAAAAGAATGCATAAGATCAAACACAAACACACACACATACACACACAAACACACACACACCCATATATTTATATATATATATATATATATATATATATATATATATATATATATATATAGAGAGAGAGAGAGAGAGAGAGGGGGGGGGGAAAGAGAGATTCACACATAGACCATTCTAGTAATTATATAAGTAACTAGACTCATAAAAATGAATTTTAAAAACTACCTGCTAAATACACCCAGTGAACAAAATGCAAGAAAATTAAAATCAATTGCACTTAAAGGGACAACCAGAACCTTAAAAAGATATCTCAGTTGGAATAGATAAGATAGCAAATGTTTGGCATTCGACAGGATGCCTCATTCTCAGCTTGAACAATTAATAAGAAAATAGAAAACAACAAACTACAAAGATATCTATTTGTAGAAATGTATATGAACTGCGTAGTTTGTATAAATATGCACAATATTAATTAAGTAATACCTGACATGTTATTGAGCTCTGTTTTATTAAAAAAAAGTAGAATTTCATTGGCTAAATCTGTAGAAAACTTGAATACAAGTACTATTGAAAAAAAAAAAAATGGAAGAATAGGCCAACGAACACTGTGCCACGTATTTCCTGGGAAAAAATCACCCAGCACTATAAAGATAAATGGGGCTTTCTGACTAAAACAAGATCGCCCCACTATGATCTCGAGAGGATTAAATGGCTGTTCAAGATAAAGACTTGATGGGTAAAGTTTTTAGAAAAAATGGTCTGAGCAATGACAACAAGTGCAGGCCCTGCCACACAGAAGTAAGGAAAGTGAACTACCTAACATCCAGTTGTAAGATTCTGCTAGTTGATGTCTGTTATACGATGCGATACAATGGAGGGGGTAAATATCTTCACTGGACGATTTGTAAAAAGTTGAATATTGAATACAACAGCATGTCTTGGGAACATACACCAGAAAAAACAGTTGGAAATAAGTCATAGACCATCGTAAGTAGAAAACGGAGCCATTAAAACTGACGTGATAATATGGGACAAGGAAAGAGGTAACCTTAGTAGAAGTTAGTGCCTGTAATAACATTGGTGTTAAACAAAGCTGAGAAAGATTGAAGTCCTATGTATGGCGTGAAAAAACACCAAAACAAATGCAATTAGAAACTTTAGGAAGATCTCTATTATTTAAATATTTATAAACCAAATGAACCCATGAAAAGGAATGTCAAAAACTATTGACCATATATATATACCATACTATTGGCCATATATATATACCATAGTATTGGCCATATATACCATACTATTGACCATATATATACCATACTATTGACCATATATATATATACCATTAAAACCATATTCAAGAGAAATTCAAAGAATTGCACTTAAATATAAGGTTATAATTTTAAAAAGATCTTCCGTTACAATGGATGAGATCGCAGGTGAATGTTTAGAAGACGGTAGGATGCCCCATCCTCAGATTTAATAAAATTATGAGAAGACTGAAAAAAGGATATCTGTCTGTCTATCTATCTAACTTTCTCTATATACATATAACTACATGCACACACACACAACACACGCACACAGAACACACACAATACACACACACATATACATATATCATATGATTGTTATCAAAAAGTAAAGCCTCAACAAGGCAAAACTTTTCAAGATAAGAAAAGCTAAGCACTATTAATAGAAGTAAGGAATAATATTAAAATGTAAGATGAGTAATAAAAGTTATATATAAATTTATTATATCAGAAAAGTTAAGGGAAAATTTAAGAAAAGAAACGCTCTAGGCCATGGCATTTCGAAACTAATTGCTTCTCATCAGAAGAGAAGAAAGGCCATAATGATACAAAATGCAAATACAGAAAAACTGGCTGATGACATTTACAAATGAAATGAGAATAAAGGAATAGGATACAATGGTAAATAATAATTAAAAGTAGGCACAACATGTAAGGGTGAATAATCCGAGGTAAGCCACGTATAATTCGACACAAAGAATATAACGTATAGATTTTGGTACAACTTACATGCTTTTTTCCAACGGATTATATATATATATATATATATATATATATATATATATATATATATATATATATATATATATATATATAACATAAATTTAATATATTTGAAATTTTAAAAGAGTAGTTTTCTGCAGCTTCCTAAGGTTAGAAGAGCATCATTTAGAGATGCGAGATCAATTTTATTATTTTTCTCAGAAAAAAATATGATTACGATTTAAATTTTAAAAAGTAGGATAAATTAAATGTTACACACACATTTTATATATATATATGTCTGTATATATATAAATATGTATATATATATATATATATAAAAATATGTGTGTATATATATATATATATATATATATATATATATATATGATTAGTTTTTTGGAAAAAAGAATTCCAGCAGAGTGCTCAATTAAAAGGAAAATCCAAAATGCAAGAGCGTATTTATATTTTGTGTACAGAAAGTTGTTAGTTGAGACATATCATTGGTACCGTCGGTTTCAAGCCCGATAATAAGGCTCGTTTAAGGTATCCTTATCAATCTCTCTTCAGTTCAGAGACGAATATTGGCTGAAGAGAGCTTGATAAGGATGCCTTAAACGGGCCTTATTATCGTGCTTGAAACCGACGGTACCAATGATCTGTTATACATCGGTTTGAAGCAAAATATATATATATGAAGTTGTTATATGTGAAACTGGCATTGATAATAAGAGTCCACTTTTCTATAAAAAAATATGAAAGCGAACATATAAATAGACTCAATCATATATATATATGCAAGCAACTTCAAGAAGATTTACAAATGTGATATTCCTTTGTAAAACGAACGTTCACTAATTAATTATTGTGTTGTTCTTTTATTGGACGTTTGCTTTAATTTTACTATTACAACAAATCTATTCAGATTTTCTACATTGTGTATAATTGGGTAGCATTTAGGATAGAATGTTCTAGTACACGTGTGTGTATATAAATATATATATATAAGTGTGTGTGTGTGTGTATGTGTGTGCGTGGATGTATATGGAACGATTTCTACCAAACAACTGTCCATTTCTTGTCGATAGACTTTAACCTTGACATATTGCCGCAATCGGACATGGTAAATAAATCGGCTGGATTTGTAACAAGAAGAATAACTGTTAAGAATCAAAAATTGAAAAATTACAACTTAGCAGGCGTAAGTCGACGTAATGTGTACACTCTACGCATGCGCAAATGCACATTTATACGTTTATCTGTATTTATTTATCAATTTTTGATAGGTGTCGTTAGCTCATATGATATCGAACACCGCTAGAAAGCTATAGGTTTTGGTTTCGATTCTAGATAATAGCACCACTACACTACAGTATACTAATCAATAGAGAATTGGCTATATGTAAATAAAGAGGAAATCTGCATAAATAAGCATCGAGGCGTTAGTATGCGTTGAAAAGAAATCAATTAAGTGCTCGATGGCATATACATATACATATATTTATATATATGGCATATACATATACATACATATATATATATATATGGCATATACATATATATATATATATATAACTACTTCATTTATTCGCATAAATTTAATATATGAAAGTATAGATTTATGCGTAAACTTTAAGTATTTACTTCAAAAGTGCTCAATACGTAGTTAGAGCTAGTTAGTAATTTATAAAATATATATGGCGATTAAGCTACACTGAATATTCTGCGTTTCATCCAACTATAAGATTCGTCAGGCTTATGCGCATAAGCCTGACGAATCCTATAGTTGGATGAAACGCAGAATATTCAGTGTAGCTTAATCGCCATATATATTTTATAAATTACTATATATATATATATATATATATATATATATATATATATATATATATATATATATATATATATATAGAGAGAGAGAGAGAGAGAGAGAGATGTTATTAAAAAGCACGGAATATTTCTGTTTCACTATTTTTTTAAACATAATTTTTACAACGCAATATTACTGAAGATAATGGAAGTATTCCCATCGAAAGCACTTGCTAAAGAAACTTACGGTCCAACCTAAACAATTTGGAGAAAAAACACAAAAAATATTTATTCGGAGATTGGAGAAGATACAACAGAAAATAATGAAACAGACAAATTCCGTGCTTTTTAATAATACTGGTCTTGCTGAGGATATGCTGTATATATATATATATATATATATATATATATATATATATATATATATATATATATATATGTATATATATATATACTTTGTGTGCAAAATCAAGACTTCAAGACAAAGTATTGGCAACGAAAAGTGTATTTCATTTTATGTTACAATCGTTTCAATGTCCAGTTCGACAGTTTCAAGCATTATATCGTTTGAAAATTTTCAAAAACCAGCATTTCTTCAGACTTTATGAATAAACACACTTTTGGCATTTAAATGGGCTTTTCTGTAATCACAACCAAGGTTAGTGTTTCTCGCATATTGTTTCCCGTTAGGGATCCCCCCTCTTTTTCCTTTCTATTCAAAAAATGCTACATTGCCAAAAGTGTGTTTATTCATAAAGTCTGAAGAAATGCTCGTTTTTGAAAATTTTCAAACGATATAATGCTTGAAATTGTCGAACTGGACATTGAAACATAAAATGAAATACACTTTTTGTTGCCATCAACACCTTATCTTGAAGTCTTGATTTTGTACACACAGTATATTAATGCTCAATTATGAAATGTGATAAGTTTGTAGCTTAATATTTAAGTCAACCTTTTTTTGGCTTAAAACCTATTGGTATATGAAAATTTACTGAATTACACGAACTCAGTATATTACATATAAGTATATATATATATATATATATATATATATATATATATATATATATATATATATATTGCTTCCCGTTAGGGATCCCCCCTCTTTTTCGTTTCTATTCCAAAAATTCTACATTGCCAAAAGTGTGTTTATTCATAAAGTCTGAAGAAATGCTCGTTTTTGAAAAAATCGCCATATATATTTTATAAATTACTAACTAGCTCTACCTACGTATTGAGCACTTTTGAAGTAAATACTTAAAGTTTACGCATAAACCTATACTTTCATATATTAAATTTATGCGAATAAATGAAGTAGTTATATATATATATATATATATATATATATATATATATATATATATATATATATATATATATATATACATGCATACTGTTTTCATCTGTGAGTGTATTCTCACAACATTTCGGTCGATCTAACCGTAACTTTATCCTGTTGAATTCTAGTTTTTTTTTCTTTATGTCAAACTCTGAACGACTACGAATTTTCAAGCAGAATCCTTTATTTAATTACCGAGGCTAGCTTTCTCTCATTCTGTCACCCATGACCAGGTAGAAGGTTTAAATAATACATAGTTGTATTTTTGGTATCGTTTGAACTGAGAATTGAATCTTCAAACTCCAAAGGGCTGCCACTTAGTATTGATTAGCACTTATAGCCGTTGAGATACAGGTATACTGAAACAAGTGAAACGTACCCTCGTGTATTAAATAAAGAGATCTCCTTCGAAATTCTGTATTTATTTCGGAGATTGAAAAGGTCTACTAGATAAATACACACAAGAGGTCAATACTTCCAGGAAACATAATTTATATTTCACGACACAAAAATTGGCGTCATTGGTGAAATTTTATTACGATTAATATTTGAAATTGTTATTGATTTTATACCTAATGTTAATAATTTTAGTTTGTTGTGTTTGTAAAATTACTTCTAGAATTGTAATTTTTTTAAATATTAGATTTGAAATGTATTATTTTTGGGCTATTAACTACAATTTAATTTAGGGACGCAATTATGTTTTTAGATGCTTGTAAATTAGCTAGTGTTTATAAGATGCATGGTAAGATGACGTGATAGGGTTGTATTACGAAACTAATGTAACTATTATCTTTAATTCTCCCAAAGCAGTATTCAAACTTTTAAATAACACTGGTCCTTTCTACTCTTTTATGTGTTTTGAAGAATGTATTTTCACTACAAGATTTTGTTTCTTGAATTTCTTATAGTAAATAATGACTCTACTAATGTATATACTTGTAACATTGACTTCAGATTTATAAACTTATATATTTCTCTTTATATATGCATTTTTGAAGGCGTGCGTATATATGCATACGTAAGTATATACTCCTCAAGTTAGTTTTCCCTGACTGAATTATTTATATGATGTTTTAATTATATGAACTCAGTTAAATATTTCAATATTTTTTTCATTGCTAGCAATCCTGAAAACATTCTATTTCCTAATATATTCTTTTCGTTGCTGTCGAAGAAAATGCTATAAATTCTGATTCTTGTTCTTTAATCAACTTTTAGTAATTTATGACTTTCAGAATTGGGTTGAATTTCAGCTAAGTCAATATTGAAATAAATAAATATCTTATTTCCAAATTTTGCAATGAAATAATGGAATTAGACACTTGCAATTGCTGTTTGAAAAATAACATGGTTAAATACATACTTTAAAACACAAAAGAAAATTTAATTGAAACTTTTCAATATTTATGATTAATAACGTTCAGTATAAACATATATCGTAAAAAGTGTTTTATTTTCAATAATTTTTTTCTTGGGTAAAAGTTTGGAAATGTTGAACCGCGATGTAGAAGTTTGTGTACAATGTAAAATTATCGATTCCACTATTTTTCTCTTTTCTGATACAATTACCGATTCTGATTCCGATAACTTAAATAAAGTTATAAAGTTGTTTTCTATGGTAACCGCAGAAACACGTTTATTTTCTCAAATGTAAACATAAATTTGTGACGGGGATGATCTATAAATTGCATTTTTAAAATCAATAACAGACCCCACAATTTTAATGAACCACCTAGATCTAGATCAAACATACCAATTCCTGTGTCCTGATACACTTTCTTTCGTTATATGTAATCAGTTTTTTAAAATAGTCAACCATATAGGAGCCTATTCGTGACCAGACACACACACACACACACAGACATTCAGCTTTATATTATATTAACAATATATATATATATATATATATATATATATATATATATATATATATATATATATACACCAAAAGCAATGCGGAAAAGACCGGAATCACAAGAGAAAAAAAAAAGAAAAACAAACAAACAAATAGACGGGTATGTTCAAATAAAGGTTTTAAAACTTCCCTATATTCCTTTACCAGCAATGCTTCAAGCAAACTACCATTTACTTATATATATATATATATATATATTTATATATATATAAATATATATATATAAATATATATATATATATATATATATATATATATATATATATATATATATATATATAAATGTAACTGTTAAAAACCCGCCGAATATATGTCAACCTATGTCACAGTAACATGTATTGAGCGAGTTTTAAGAGTATTTTATCCGGTTTTTTATTTATAACATTTTCCCAAACTTACCGTGTTAAAAGTAACTTATCTTGCCTTTGATAACATTTATTTGTTATATATTTGTTTTTTGACAACTTTTTCGAATCTATGTGTACAGTAATACAAACCCATAGTGAGAAAACATTAACTTAAAAAAAAAAAAAAAATTTAATAAATATTTTGTGGGGTTTGTATTACTGTACACATAGATTCGACAAAGTTGTCCAAAAAGAAATATATAACAAATAAATGTTATCAAAGGCAAGATAAGTTACTTTTCTACCAAACTGGATATATTTTTCGTGTTTTTATTCAATGTAACATGTTTATTCAGCTCGAAAACCATACAGTGTTTACCGATGTATTGGAACATTCAAGATGGCGTCTGATTCTCTCTTTAACACGGTAAGTGTAGGAAAAGATGTTATAAATAAAAACCGTATAAAATACTGTTAAAAATTCGCTTAATATATGTTACCGTGACATAGGATGACATATATTCGGCGGGTTTTTACTAGTATTTTGTATAGTTTTTTTATTTATAACACCTTTCTCCATACTTACGGTGTTAAAGAGGGTGTGAGACGCCATCTTGAATTTTCGAATATATCGGTAAACACTGTATGTTTTTCGAGCTGAATAAATATGTTACATTGAATAAAAACACAAAAAATATATCCAGTTTGGCAGAAAAGTAACTTATCTTGCCTTTGATAACATTTATTTGTTATATATTTGTTTTTTGACAACTTTTTCGAATCTATGTGTACAGTAATACAAACACCCATTTTGTGTTTTATATACATAAAGTACAATTGTTGAAAGTTACTGTTTTGATTATATTCGTTTGGGGGGGCACAATTAAAAAATTAAGAAAGATTAAAATGAAGCGAAATTTAAGTTTCCGTTCCATTTTTACAACAACCATAAAACAGTGCATACTCAGCAAGTTTTATCGTAATTTATAAGCATATTGAAACACTAAATCAACATTTTATTTATTTTTTTGCATAATTAATGATGGAAGTATTTTTCTGTTTATTTTCTTAACATCTGTTAAAAAAATAAATAATTTGTACATTCTCTTGAAAAAAAGAATCAAACTTTTCTCTACTTTCACATGTGTTCCATTTTAACAAACTGAGCCACAGCAACGCGTGGCCGGGTACAGCTAGTATATGTATATATATATATATATATATATATATATATATATATATATATATATACGTGTGTTTATGTTATTTCATATATAAAATGAAGATATTGTTAAAATCTTTTGGTTTCGTTATTACTTTTGTAAAGGAAGATTATTTATGAGTTCATGTCCTCATTTTTATGACCATTATATTGACGAACAATACATCTTAATTAAAAAGTAAACAACCTCGTTTCCAATCACCTCTAATAAATCAATACAATTCTTGAAAGTTAATTGATTCTAGTTTTTTGTTGCTTCACAAGACGTGAAAAGAATATTTTTACTTATGCTACTTCGTAACAAGTATGAGATTCAACAATCAAAATGATTTCCATGCTTATTTATGTTGAAATCAAATCTTCAAATTGCGTATGGATAATTAGATGAAAATGATAGTAAATGCTTGACTCGATGCATTATAAAATTGTTAACGAATTACCAAGCATTTATTTTAAATTCTGAATTTTTGAGATGAGGAATGATTCTATTATTTTGGATTAATCGGACTAATGTTCTAATCTTGAGTGTTATTTACACACCATTTCGGTCGATTTAACCTCCGACTTTCTTCACGTGTATAAGTTGTCAGGTTTAGAAAACATACACTTGAAGAAGGTAGGAGGTTACATCAACCGAAACGTTCTACAAATAACACTCACGATGAGAACATTTGTTCATTTAATCCAAATATTATAACATAATTATTTGTTGCATTAAATCCAATTTATCTATTCAAGCCTTTAAATATATAAAAAAAAATATTTTTTACAGACAATACAAATTTACAATTTAATTCTCAATATAAAAGTTGAATTGAGAATATTTTTAATCCTTACTATGGCATTGACAAGTTATTCATTGCAAATAAAATAAATAAGAAATAATGAACAAACTTGTTCAGCTTATAATTACCAAGTAAATTAATTATTTTTTGCAATTTATTATTTGTATCAATCAGCGGTTTTTGTATCAGTGATTTAAAAATGGCGACAATAAAAAAGGCAAGAGTTAAAGAAAACGTTTATATAAAAGATAGAGCAACACGTTGAAACATTATTCTATGTTCATTTTTTCATTTAACCATGTTTTTCTTTTGTCACCCGCATTATATTTTCTCATTTTCTCATCCATTGCTTTCTTCATTACTTTCAAACAGATTTCACATTTCACCAGAAACATTATTCTATGTTCATTTTTTCATCTGACCATGTTTTTCTTTTGTCACCCGCATTATATTTTCTCATTTTCTCATCCATTGCTTTCTTCATTACTTTCAAACAGATTTCACCAGAAACATTTTGTTGAAGCTTTCTTGCTCCAAAAAGCATCACAAATAATAATAATCAAGCAGACTCACTTAATATCGGTAAGGCCGGTGGAGTTTTGTCCAGAATGTGTCCCGTCATACCTGAAACCGTGAAATAATGATTAGATCGTATAATCCACAAAACGAAAAAAAAAAAAAAATGATCACTAAATTATGTAAATTTATCTTTATACAGCTTTAAAAAATAATGATGCTTTATTTATGTACACAATTGATTTAAGTGTTTGATTACAACAACACATTGTTAAATGTTTGATAATTTGCAATGAAAAATAGCATTGCATCATATGCCTTTATTTACAAACGGGTCATCACTTATCAAGGCCTGGAGGCCACGAGTATAAGGATTAATGAGTGTACGGTAGTCAATGAGATAATATTATAGCAATCATTAATAGTGGAAATTTGGTAAATTGGATCATTTAAGAGGCCGGCTTATCAAGAACTTGTTTACGTTGAACTTGAAGATGACCATATTGTAGTCAGCTAGAAAGCAGGGAAACGGAACAGAGTTCCACAGGCGTGCACTTATGAGAAAGAAGCTTTGTTCAGGGAATCTAAGTTTATGTTTAGGTACAGATAAAGAGTGAGGGAAATTATTGATAGTGGTTTTTGCTAGACGAGTGTTTTTCGTGAAAGTTTGGCAAAAGGGGATCATAGATTGGAGGTCAGAAAAACACCTCCCATGAAAATAACAATAAAGCAGAGACATGCTCGCAACGTCTTTTCTGTGGGAAAGAGGTTGCAGGGAAAAGAAAAAAGCATACCCCACTAGATTACGAAGTCTATTTTGAACTCTGTCAAGGCAGGATAAGTGTTTCATGCAGCTCTTGCACAGATGTGGCAACAGTACTCAATCCTTGGACGTACTTGGCTCTTTTACTGGCAGAAAATAGCATCAGCAGTGAGATAAAATTATAAATGGAGCGGTAGAATGATTCCACCATTTTTCCATTAACCTTGTCAACGGGTTTGATGTATGTGTCCCGTTTCAGATCAGCAGGGAATAAGAATTAAATAGAAAAAAAAACACAATTTTTGTCAAAGACTTTCACGGTATTTTGCTTTAGTAATTCGCTTCAAACTTCCGTAAGTGAGCTAATCATAATATAACTGTTTTCACCTCCTTTAATTCTGCGCTAATAATGCGAATACAGTGATATTACGTACTTTAACTTTACTTTCTATTTCAATGGCCTATTTATGTACTCGATTCTCTTGTATCTCGTTTTACGGAGTTTAGCGCTTCTTGCTAGAGACAAGTTGTTCATTGACAGCGTTCAACAACAACACTCCTTAATACTGATAAGATTGTTCGCACTGAAGTTCGTCAGTTCGTAAGTTCTGAATAGATTTTTTTCCAATTCACAGACATTATTATTATTATTATTATTATTATTATTATTATTATTATTATTATTATTATTATTATTAGTAGTAGTAGTAGTAGTAGTAGTAGTAGTAGTAGTAGTTTAGTGTGTTAAATCATGTTTTTCAATGAGAAGACAAAATGCTAGCAGAGACCAAATAAGCGAATTAGGTTTTAAAAGCAAATGATTTATGGACAGAAACGAATAAACCTGATTTAAGTTACAATCAACGTAGTTTCAACGTTGTTTCAACGTTGTTTCAACGTTGTTTCAACGTTATTTCAACATTGTTTCAACGTTGTTTCAACGTTGTTTCAACGTTGTTTCAATGTTGTTTCAACATTGTTTCAACATTGTTTCAACGTTGTTTCAAGGTTGTTTCAACGTTGTTTCAACATTGTTTCAACGTTGTTTCAAGGTTGTTTCAACATTGTTTCAACGTTGTTTCAACGTTGTTTCAACGTTGTTTCAACATTGTTTCAACATTGTTTCAACGTTGTTTCAAGGTTGTTTCAACATTGTTTCAACGTTGTTTCAACATTGTTTCAACGTTGTTTCAAGGTTGTTTCAACGTTGTTTCAACGTTGTTTCGGTGCACATAAAAGCAACTGAGTTACGATTCTATTGATTATTACAAGAGTAGTTTTGTTTTTGCAGAATTTTCTCACCCGAACAAAGCAGAGTACCATTGGATGTAGTAAGTTACTATTTAAGACAATCTACATGGGAACTATGTGAGGAGTTGTGCAGCAAGATGCATGCTCACATTACACTGGGACTTTTATATGTCAGTACAGTCAGGGAAACAAAGACCCGGCAGGGAATTCCAAAAATATATTGAGAGCATTGCCAGGACCGCTGCGAAGAAAGTAGGTGATATTTATTTGCTTCCCCACCAAGCAAATTAGGCACAAGGCCGATTTTTAATGTGAGGAGTGAAGGGGAGGGGGAAGGGAAAAGGGGACTAGCTCCCGAGAGGTGGGAAATGGAAGCTGGATAGTGATTTGCCAGCTGGCCCAAGTAGGATTGCCCCTGCATGGATCAGAAGATTGCCACAAGGGCAATGGTCTTTGCTTGCAGCATCTGCCGGAACAGACACTACACTTTGATCGTCTTTGCTTGCAGCATCTGCCGGAACAGATACTACACTTTAATCTTAGCCCGAAGGCCACAAAAGTCCTCCCCTACGAAGAAAGTAGGTTCTCTTTACCGTGCTAGAAAGCTACTAACGCCCGAAAGTATTCTGTACCTCTATACGGCCACAATTCGCTTATGTATGGAGTATTGTTGTTATATTTGGGCGGGTGCATCTGCTACTAGTCTCTCGCTCCTAGACAAGGTTCAAAAGAGAGTCGCTAACCTGATAGATCCTGAACTGTCATCTAAGCTTCAGCTTCTGTCCCATCGACGAAATGTTCCATCCCTCTGCCTGTTCTACAAGTACTTTAACGGAGAATGTTCCAACGAACTGCAAACACTTGTACCCCCTCGACATGAACACCCCCGACAAACCCAACAAGCAGCTAAAATCTCACCCCTTCACAGTAGTTATTTCCATGACAGGGGCTCGTCTGAGCTCCAATCTCTAGTCCACCTTCGCCAATCTTTTACGAAAAACACCCGTCTAACTGAAACCACTGTCAAAAATGTTCCCCACTCTTTATCTGTGCCTAAATCAAAACGTAGATTCCATGAACAAAGCTTCTATCTTAGAAGTGCACACCTGTGGAACTCTGTTCCGTCTGCCTGCTTCCCACCTGACTACAACATGGATGTCTTCAAGTCCAACGTAAACAAATTCCTGATGAATTGCCCCCTTAAGTAGACACTTTTATTAAATCCCAACACTAACGTACTGTACATGCAATTACCCTTATCCCTGAGTAGCTTCCGGGCCTTGATAAGTGGTGATCACCTTGTAAAAAAAAAACAAAAAAACAATAGAGATCCCTAGATGTAAGAGAGCCTTCTACTCCAGTAGTTTCTTCGCCAGAACCGCTAGACTTTGGAATTCCCTTCTGGGTTCCTGCTTCTCCAACTGTACTTACATACAGAAGTTCAAGTGTAATGTGAACAGACATCTTGCTGTCCAAGTCCCCACATAGTACCTCTGTAGCTTATGTTCCTGATTGCAGCCCTCTAGATCAAAGTGGCAATATGCCTTGTTTGGGGTGAAAATGTAATAGCAATAAAAAAGTTCGAGGAAAAAATTAATTGAGTAATAACTCAATTAGTTTTTTTTCTCGAACTGCTAGATTTTGGAATTCCCTGCCGGGTCTTTGTTTCCCTGACTGTACTGACATATAAAACTTCCAGCGCAATGTGAGCAAACATCTTGTGCACAACTCCCCACATAGTTTCAATGCAGATTGTCTTAAATAATAACTTACTACATCCAATGGCACTTTCCGTCATTTATAGATCTCTTCAATGTAGTAGTGGGAATTTTGCTACTTATGAGTTAAACTGTGATACTTGTGGTAGAATGGGTTGCAGTTCGCCAGAGCACTTTTCAGACACTGTAGTTGTAGTAAAACTAGTAGCTCAGAAACATTTATTTCCTGGAAGTAACTTCACGTATAATTTTGAAACAGTACTAAAGCATTTGTATGTCCAATAAACAGATGGAAATATTTCACTTACTCCTAATTTCTGAATAACACTGAAGGATATTTGTTGTCGAAAAGATGAATCTCATAATGACATTTATTAAAAGCATATCTCTTTCAATTGTAATAACAATTGTCCAAGTCAGAATGAAAGAAAAGAAATGAAAAAAAAAGTTAATATGATTAAAAGTCAAGTTCGTCCTAGGACGGAGTACTGTTGCCACATCTGGGCTGGAGCTGCTAAAACCAGCCTACAAAATAGACTTCGTGGCTTAGTAGGGGATGGATGCCCTTTTCTCTTCCCTGTAACCTCTCTCCCACATAAGAGATGTTGCCAACCTGTCTTTGTTTTATCTTTACTACCATGCCAAGTGCTCGTCCGAACTCCAATCTCTGGTCCCCCCTCGCCGATCTTTCACGAAAAACACCTGTCTAGCTGAAACCACTGTCAGTAATTTTCCCCACTCTTTATCTGTGCCTAAATCAAAACGTAGATTACATGAACAAAGCTTCTTTCCTAGAAGTGCACGCCTGTGGAACTCTGTTCCGTTTGGCTGTTTCCCACCTGACTACAACTTGGATGTCTTCAAGTCCAACATAAACAAATTCCTGATGAATCGCCTCCTTAAGTAAGACACTTCATCAAATCTCCAATACTAACGATTACTACGATACTATCCCATTGATTACTGTACACGCAATAACCCTTATCCCCGAGTGGCTTCCGGGCCTTGATAAGTTGTGACCCCCATGTATAACAAGGTAAGATTGAGAGAAGACCAGCAAAAGTAAAATAAGATAAAAATAAGATTTAAACGTTTCAGGCGATTATTCTCTTCTTACTGCAAGCAGTTAGAAATTGTAGAGCTGGAAACTAGCAATCATGTCAGCCATGGCAATAAAAGTGTTTTTTTTTTAATACGCACAGTTTTAGTCGTTTTCATTAATCAATAACACAATAACATTGACTCCGACAAGACGTTGACAAGGGACAAGAAATAGTTTCAATTTGTTTGATGTCTTTAGAAAATGAGGAAATTCTGGCGACAGCATGGCTGAGTGACAATGTACGTTTAACTATGAAATCGAATACAAACGTAACAACTTTGTTCGATGACTAACGTTTGACTTTGTTGTAAAGAAAATAGACATACCCTAACATAACCTGAACTCTATTCGGAAGGGTATGAGTAGTGGCTAGAGACGTAAAAAATTAACTTATATAAGAAACATTTAAGAAAGATCACAAAAGCGATTATTTAGCACTTATAAAATAACAAATTGGACCAATGATGTAAACATAGCAATCGAGAATTACAATCTGTATGAATAGAATGATATAAAAGCAAGACAAGTGTTTAACAGCTCTGACGCACGTATGCAAATGCATACGAAATGCGAAATGACGTCACTTTAAGGAAATACACTACAAACAGGAGAAAGCACGTTAGAGAGGATAATCACGTAAGAGATGTCACATCCGTAGCGAGAAGTCACACGTCGCGGGAGAATGAGGAAATAAATGTCGTTATTGCATGAAAAAAAACACACACAAGAAAATAATTTTTTTTTACATAGGCATTACCACTTATCAAGGCCAAGAGACCACTCGAGGATAAGGGTTAAAGAGTGTACAGTAGAAATTGGACAATATAGTAATTGTTAGAAATGGAAATTCGGTAAATTTTAATAGCACAAAATGTTTTTACGAGTGTTACCTATTCTTGAAACACTGGAATTTGAAACAAGAAAACACTAAGTAATTTAAGCGGCAAAAATCACGTAACATATATTAAGAGAAATAAATAATTTGCAAAAAATAGTTACAGTTAAAACGTACTTGATCTGACCTTGATTAATTGTTTTAAATCTGAGTATCATTCTGCTTAAATCGATGTTTTTTATATCTGGGAATTTTTGTATAGTCATGTGATTAAATACTAGCGGAAGTAGGGTAGATCGATCGGTCTTGCCTATCGTCAAAAACGTGTAAATATATTTTAACTTATGCAGATTTTGTATTTATTATTAAAGAACCAATTCTCTATTGAATATTATATTGTACCTAATATGAATATAGTACTGATTCCAAAGTTTAAAAAATAAATTCGGTGCCATTAGCTAGAAGCGAAGCCAAACCATTGAGCGCTCTATCCGCGTTTCCTACCAATGTAGCTATCGAGCTAATGATGTAATATTAAACAAGTTGGAGAAATGAATTGACTTTGAGCATGCGTAGCAAGAAGTAAAAGTATATCGTCAAGTTGAAATGAACAATTTGCATTTCAACTTGACGATATATGTCAGGACGCGTTATTCATCTATTTGTCACGAGAGAACGGTTTCCTCTTTATAATATGAAGAAATTACAATTTCCTACAAGAGTGAGACTGAATAGCCAAGTAAAGTCAAGAAGGAAGGAAAGACTAAGCAGTGATCACTGACCAGCTTTATAAGTGTGAAGAGAGCTGGGACCCTGGGGAGGATTATTGACACTCAGATTCCAGGAAAACCAATGGCATCTGCCAACGAGAAATCAATGGCAAGCAGCTGTTGCGATAATGCAAATTTATTTGCAAATGTTATCGAAAGAGATCAAGAGTACTGGAAATCTTGGGAAACTTGTTGTCAGAGAGCACCACAGGCTGTTCTCAATGAGATATTTGATAACCTGTGTGAAAGCTCCTTGTGAGCCAATAATAATAATAATAATAATAATAATAATAATAATAATAATAATAATAATAATAATATAAAACATTTACTATTAAAATGCATTACATTGCAAAGATTATTTTTAAGCGTTTCTGAAGAGTTCTAATAATCAAAGAAAAAGTGTTCTTTTTCCAAGGGCTCCGGAAAGTTCTAAGCTGAAGTGTTCCGTTTTAGAAATTCTAGAATATTCCACCCACAACAAATATAAATAGAAGCTAATAACGTTATAATTTCTGAGAAGGAACGCTATTTTGGTGCGACCTTTCAACTGTTATGACTCCTGCCAATTTCCGGTCATGAGAAATCCCCGAAACAAGTCAATTGCAAAAACTTTCACAAATAACTCGACTCTTGGTAAATATTGATTTTCTGATCTTATATTTTGGCCAAATTAATATATAATTATAGTTGTTTAACGGATCTTCTTGGCTCGATTTCTTTTCTTACAGTACAAAGAAAGTCTTCATTATTCTCTTGCGTTTACGTTTTTAATTTCAACAAAATGTTCAACTGTGTGTTGAATAACATAAACAGTTATTATCAAGAAATGTTGTTTTGGGAATTTTGAATCAATTTATTTTCATGAATACATTTTTTTTATCTGAATAATTTAAATCGAGTGAAAAAGTCTGTTTCGTATAATTAAATTAATTTATTAAATATAATGAAGACAGTATAATAAATTGCTAAAAATAATTTTAAAATTTCATTCAGATTTGCAAATGTACGTTAAGTTATATTTATAAATTCCAAGCGAACAAAACTGGACTTTTTTAAAAAATTTATTTAATTTTTCATTTTTTTTTTTAATTCATTTTGAATAATGATTAGACTTTCCTGTGACCGGAACTAGAATTGAACGAAAAGCAAAACGTAAAAAATTAAGCATAACAACATTTTTATTTAATTTCACTTCAGTTAAAAAACAAACTTGTTTCTCAATCTAATTTTATAATTTTTATGTGTGGAAACCTTTTTATATATATTTCAACTTTAATAATGATATCCATTTGAGTTGATTGATTTTAAAAATACAAAGTCCTATAATAAATCACAACAAGATAATTTGCTTTTAACCGGATAATATGCTTGAAGTGAACATCAAAAATTCGAGTTACTAATATAAAGAAAAAAGAGAATAATTACTCACCATATATTCGCGGATCATACTGATATTCGCTTCCGTCCAAACGAGTTTTCTTCAATTTTTCCAATGTTTCTGGACTTGCGTGAATTGATGGACTACGCTTTGGTGGTCTTCCCGGACGTGCGCTAAAATGATAAAATGTAATGCCCATTTTATACAAACACCTATATATATATATATATATATATATATATATATATATATATATATATATAGGTAGGTAGACATAAATAGAAAGCGGATTAGAAAGTGAGCGAGAGAAATATATATATATATATATATATATATATATATATATATATATATATATATATATATATATATATATATATACTAGCATGCCGGCGTTGCCTGGCCCTAAAATCCGCATAGATATTTTATTTCATTGATACAAAAACTGAGACATGCACAAACAAGTATTATAATTGTTCTAAACAGTCCACTAAAAAAAAAAAAAAAAAAAATACTCGAGCTGAGATCGAAACCAAAACATAAAGAAAATGAGTCAAGTACGATAATCATTCGGTCAGCGTGACACACCCTTGGAGAGAGAGAGAGAGAGAGAGAGAGAGAGAGAAAGAGAGAGAGAGAGAATGAACACGAGAGTCTGACCATTTCAAATTCTGGGAAATTTTATATATGGGTTGTGGAATTGCATTCATCAGCAAAAGATCTAACTAGTTTGCATATTCTTTTGAACATTCATTTTAATTAAATCCTTACTAGTTTTTTTCGGTTTTCTTATGGGATAATCATCTTTACTTTATTATTACGTGTAATTATATTCATGCAGATATTCAGCATGATTTATACTTGCGTAATATTTGCGTAAAAAAATTATAGTAAACACACATCTCTTTCTATATACATATTTATGTATGCGTATGTATATTTGTTTTAAAAAATTCGCCTAGCAGACTCCTCTGTTAGTTTTTGGTCTACAGACATGACACTTAATATATGGTACTCGAACTTTATATTTGGGTTTAGCCGGCGAAAATCGGGACGAAAGTATCAAAATTTAAAAAAAAAATGGAATTTGTCAGGTAAAGGTCGAAGGACGGCATTACGAGTATGCATGCGTAAGGTAATAGCTATTGGTTCATGCCTTAATTTTTAGCTTTGCAGTAAACATGTCTTCTTGCTTTAATGAAAAAGGAAATCGTAAGCTAAACGTTTTGGTTTCGATCCTTGGCAGTGGCGCACGCGTCATTTTCTTTTAACATTTTAAAATCATAATCAAATATTGGGTCCAAATAAGTTATTATAAAAATGAATACGAAATCTGCATTAATCAAAATATCATATATATATATATATATATATATATATATATATATATATATATACATGCGTCTAGAGATTACATGCAAAAGATGTATTGTAAATAATTTATGAAAAATAAAATATGTGTTATCAAATGAAATAATTTTTATCGCGAGTAAGCATGAATCCAATAAAGTTCCACTTTTCAATTTTATATTGATGTTTAGTTACTTTCTAAATAATCATAGCAATTTACAAAATCAAGCGATTTTTTTTACATGAACTTAATATTATGGTTTGTAATAAAACAACAACTAATAATATATGAAAAGAACTATATAATCAGTTATTGTCAAAGGACCATCTTTGATTTAAATTTAAAAATGATTTCTATAAAGAGTATCGAACAATTAAGCAAATATATGGAACAGGAATTCTACCAAGGAAAACCTTCGAGCATGATCCAGGAATTTAGCAAAGTGATATCTATCAGATATCTAAAAGAGAATATTTAAGAAATGCAGATGCTCAAGTGGGTTCGCATTTGAATCCGCTTCAGCTCCTATATTGTAAAGCATTAGAGGAGTTTGATGACGTAGAATTAAAATAAATAGATTCATTTTTATGGAAAAAAACATAAGCAGAGACGATTGCAGTGTGCAAAAATACATGGGAAACTGATTTCAGTAAAATGCTTTTTACAGATAAATCAACTATCACCTCTGTAAGTCCGAGAAATGAATTCACGAATGAATTTTCATGCTACATAAATCAAGACAATTTTTTAAATGCTAACAAAAGGCGGTGACATTATGATATGAGCAGGGATTATTAGTAATGAGTTTGTGGGTCAATTTAAAATGGCAGACGGGATTTAAATGAATTCCAGATGTTACTCTGATTTTTAGAGCAACATTTCTGTGAATAACTTCATTGCTATATTTTACCTAAACGTCAATCGTTAATCTTGGTGCAAAATAATGCAATAAGACATACACCAAAGTTTACAAAATCCTGGGTGAAAGAAAATGGATTTATTGAAGATACTCGTATGGACTGGCCTTCAAATAGCTGTGATTTGAATCCCATGAAGAACTCACGAGAACTAGTCATACTTATGAACGGCAATTCAACAAAATGTGTTATATCTAGGTGTACGTTAAAGTTGCTACAAACAACTTACCTGCTACTAAACTTGCAACATCAGATGTTGACAATATCATCATCAACATCAGATGTTGACAATAAGCTGCTAAAAGTTATTTAAAACAAAAGAACATTTCTGCAATGAATTTGTGGAGATTATTATTATTTTATTTTATCTTGAAAATAAAACGATTTTTTAATGTTTTTCCTTTAAGAAATTGACGAATCTGTATTCACATAATGTATTCACATTAGTTTTACAAGATATAATAATGTAAACGTATCAAAATAAAATGTTGCCAATAAATCACCGGTAATCAAATGAATTTGTTTTGTTAAAATAATTAAATATTAAAGCAAAACAATAGTTTACTCAATTATTATATATTTAACTTAATATTCATGAGAATGTAAACAACATCATAAAAGGCCATTAAAGACATCACTCTCTACACCAATGAATAATTTGCATATAATCTCTAAAAATAGTTTATATGATATAGAATTTATTTACAAAGGTTGGATATTCAATCCCATGAATATGATTATAGTAATATATTTTGGATAACAAAGGATAAAGTTAATGATTTGACCTCTGATGCTTCGCAAATTTAAACCCGACCACTAAAATCTTTGATGTATAATAAAACAATATATTTATGCCAGTAGACGCCAATTCTCGTCAGAAAACACGACACAAGGAAGCACACTCCAATATGAACTGTGTGGCCAGTAAATAAATACAAAACTTTTGGAAATAATAAAAACCAATGTAAAACATGTGCATAAATAAGTTATTTATCTATTATATGCATTGCATAACATTTTACTAAATATTTCATAACATAAATTATTTTTTAATATAATCGCAATTCATCTTTATTTATTCTATATTTTCATCAATTTTATATTGTTTTAATTGAAAAACTATTACCACGTTTTGCAAAACTATGATTACAACAAATTGTAATTCTACAACTACCTGGGGATCCTTATTTCAAACTCCTTAGTTTAACATTCACAGAAAATATGAACTGGAACAAATACATTGAAGTCATTGTGCAGGTTGCTGCAAATGAGACAGACGCCCTCTATCATTCCATAACCCCCCCACGCCTGAGAATATCCTGTACCTCTACAATGCCACCATTCGCCCATGCAGTATTGTTGCAACATCTGCGCTGGTATATCTATCACTGGTCTCTCCCTCTTTGATAGGGTCCAAAAAGGGTCTCCAATCTAATAGGTCTGATTTTTTCAACTAGGCTCCAACCCCTGTCCCATCGCCGCAATGTTGTATCCCTGTACCTATTTTACAAGTATATTAATGGAATGTGTTCTGATGAACTAATTGCACTTTTGCCCCTCGACGTGCATGTCCCCGACACACCCTTAGCAACAAAATTACACCCTTTCACTGTCGGTAAATGTCAGATAGTTTTCTTTAATAGTTTCTTTCATAGAACGGTTAGACTTTGGAATTCCCTTCCTGCTACCTGCTTCCCAAACTGTACTGATACGCAGGAGTTCAAATGTAACGTAAACCAACGTCTGAGCCTTTCTTAGGCATGGTCCCAATTAGCAGCCCCTTACGTCCAAGTGGCAATATGCCTTGCTTGTTGTGAAGGTAAGTAAAAAAAATACATATTTGTTTTATTAGCAAAAGTTTTATAATGCTGCTTATTTCTTGTTTAACGAAAATGAGTTATGAAAAATTGAGAAAAAACACTATTTTTGTTAGACGGCTATTCCGCTGTTCGAAGTATATTATGCAATGCATTCAAGTATCGGTTAGAGTCGGATAACGTACTCCCTAACTTACAGTGTGGCTGCTACCGGAAGCAATGATAAGGCAAATCAGTTTCTTCACTTTTATTGTTCTGCGATATTTCCATTGTGAAGCGATTTATTGAAATAAATCATTAAAAAGACATTATTGAAAAGTATGGAACAAAAATTAACAAAATTATGCAATTAAAAAATAACACAATAAATGTTTATTTGCGCTTTCAATAACAAAATTTTAAAAATAAAAGATTTATTATATTTGAAATTTTATAAGAAATAGTTTTATTAAATTATTAAATACGTTTTTTAATTAAAAAAATAAAAGCTTTTCTATTTGAATTTATATAATAAATATACGTTCATGAGCGTTTAAAAATAAAATACTTGGAATCAAAACAAGAAAAAATTCAAACATCATGAAAGACGTACCCATTACATAATATTTAAAAAATTGGGTAAAAGATTTTTAAAAGCGTTTTCAATAATTCTTTAAAAAATAAACCAATTTAAATAATTATTTAAAAAATAAAACCAATTTCAATAATTCTTTAAAAAATAAAACCAATTTCAATAATTCTTTAAAAAATAAAACAAATTTCAATAATTCTTTTAAAAATAAACAAATTTAAATAAATCTTTAAAAAATAAAACCAATTTCAATAATTATTTAAAAAATAAAACCAATTTCAATAATTATTTAAAAAATAAAACCAATTTCAATAATTCTTTTAAGAATAAAACCAATTTAAATAATTATTTAAAAAATAACACCAATTTCACTAATTCTTTTAAAAAATGAAACCAATTTCAATAATTCTTTTAAAAAATAAAACCAATTTCAATAATTCTTTTAAAAAATAAAACCAATTTCAATAATTCTTAATTAAGACCGGAAAACTGTTCAATGATTATTAAATAAAAAATAGTGATTCGGAAAAACGTAATAAAAAATACATGCACAGAGGAAATATAGATGAGAACGAAAAAAAGCAGTAGCGGTCATGCCGGAAGTAAGGAAGTACGTTAGCTGACTATAACCGAAGTATCTTTTCAGTAAGAAATAAATCAGAACAACGTGTAAGTTTTATTGCGTAAAGATTCTCATTTAGTATATTGGTGATTATATTCTTAGCGGATCAATGTCATTCACAAAACTGTCTATTTGAGTCATTTGTTAAGTTGAAACTGATTTGCTTGTTTCTTTCTCTCGCCTGTGACGGATGTTAATATCAAAAGTCACGCAAGTGATTAACTTTTCCTGCCCGGGACACTACGAAATGGCGCTGTAAATAGAGCGATTTGAAGAGACACAGTTGGAAATGTTTTCTTTGTTACTTTATGTTTGTTTTGACAATGAAAACAAATTGATTTACACTTGTCACTTCCATCGCAATCAACGGCAGTTACTACACGTTGCCATCAAGCATTGGCTGCAGAAAAAACACATTACAATCACAAAAGGCAAAGGCAAAACAGTCGAACAATATTTTTGCCTTAAGTCTCAGTTATTATTAATTAATTAGACTTCGCTTGTTTGTAAAATAAATGACTATTTTTTATCCGAAAAAGAAAAAAAAAAGAAAAC
Source organism: Euprymna scolopes (assembly GCF_053919585.1). Lineage (NCBI taxonomy): Eukaryota > Metazoa > Mollusca > Cephalopoda > Sepiida > Sepiolidae > Euprymna > Euprymna scolopes. Next base: position 1,670,647 of record NC_136484.1, read on the forward strand.
GTAAAACCTGAAAACTGTGTATAAAATATTTCACTTTGTTTCTTTGCACTGTTTTACCACTGAGTGTTAGAACTAATAACTATTTAATATTATTTACTAACGGGAGGAAGGGGGCGTTCAGCGTTGCCCAGTCGTAAAATACGGTTAAAGGATAAAACCGGAATCCAGTGCATTCAGTCAGAAGCGAAACCGAAAGCCAAATTTTGTAAGCAAAAAAAAAAAAAAAAAAAAAATGCCGTGTGCTGGGCGCGAACTTACATAACTTCAGTCCGTAAGCGTAAATCTTATCGATCGGACCACGACGATACAGGTGTTATCACGGTGCAAATTTAGCATTTTAAAATGAAACAACAAATCGACCGTTCGCGCATGCACGACTAATAAACATCGTCGAAACCAAGGTCTTTACAAACTTCAAACAAAACGAGATTTCTACATGAAATAATTGAAGATTTTTTCTAATCTTCCGATATTATGTGTCCGAGAGATCGCTCTTTCTAACGATATCAGTTTCGTGCCTATTCGATGCGGATGACAAAAAGTTTTAGCGGACATACAAACACACAAACACGCAGACGACTGGGATTTATATAATAGAATATTTCGGATAATTATTTCCACTTTGATCGCTGTGTTAACTTTCTACAGGCGAATTCATCAAACATGGGAACTTTTACGTCAAAATCGGAAACATAGATAGAATTTAAAAAAACCCAGTTAATTAACCTTTGGAGGTAGATTGTTCTCATTCCGCTAGTCATGTCTAGTTAGACTTATAAAATATGGTTTAGACGTATTAGTTAACAATAAATTCTAATTAACAGTCTATTGAATACTAAAGGTACAATCCTTACTACACGCGATTACAGCTAAGAATAACTATTTCTATAGCCATGACTGATAGGATGAAGATAATCAAACTCGTATATTTAATAACTGTTTAAATTCAAAATTCGTTTAGTTTCTTAACTGAGACATTCCAAAGTGACCATTTTCAAGTTGTCATAAAAGATTCCCATATTTCAAAATAGAAATCCTTATTTTAAACACCATCTTTGTTAAACTTAACAAGATAGTTAAAAAAAACTAAAACAAAAAAATAATTGAATTATTAAAATAATAACTAACAACATATTTAAACGATAAATCATTTAGATTTGGATGTTTAATGCATAAAAAGAAAAAAATCTCTGGGCAAGTTCCTAAAATTAAAAGAAAACTAAACATCTTTTGCTAAAACATAAAACCAAAAGAAATGAATTAGTGTAAAACAATCTATAAATTATTAAAACACCGAGGATGGGCTTTGTTTCCGACGTTAACGTGCACACTTCACAAAAAACCTGAACTTATTTGTTGGAGGAATGGAGAGTTCCATAAACAGTAAACAAATTATACAGCAAGTTAGGAAAGAAATAGAATAAGATTAATATATAATTAGCAGGTACTTTTACCGGTTAAAACCAAATTGAATTTATTTCATAGGTTCAAATAACCTATATATTAAGTTTCACGCCTGTAGAACAAAAATTGACAAAAGAATTTTAGCAGAGACCATTGCTCAGCCAAGATCACTTTTATTATATATACATATATTTTTAAATAATATATATATATATATATATATATATATATATATATATATATATATATATATATATATATATAAGAAAAAATGACGATAAGAAACTGTATAATAATATAGAGATTTATTTATTCAATAAGGGTATACATCACTTGGGATGTAGGGTAAGTGAGAACTCTTTATACCACTGTATTTCGGAGCCCAATGCTTCTCATCAGAAGAGAAGAGAAGATGCTAGGTAACATAATTAGGATGCGACGTCTAGTTATATAAGGAGCGAAATAAAATATTGAGGCTGTTTGGGGAAGCCAAATATATATACTGAAAGTAGGAATATGGTATATTTGTCATAGTGGGTTTCACATATGTGGACAAATGTGTGATTAGACCTTTGGGAGAATAAAGGGTACGTTAAGTGAAGTAAGATGCTTGTTTAACCATATGTGTTAAGGGGTTATATATATATATATATATATATATATATATATATATATATATATATATATATATATATATATATGTATATATATAGTCCAGATGTGGTTTTGTACTGTATAAAAGTTTACCTTGGGCGAATGAATTCATTTGTTTGTTATTATCTGTTTGTATTATGAACAGAGATTTGATATGATTTTTCGAAATTTACGATGTTGACTGTTTCAAGTTCTGACTGATTGATCCTTTCTACGATTCCTTTAACAGTTCAATCAGAAATCCTGATCTTAACCAAAGCACACTGGTAAAATTTGGATCCAGTTAAGCTAGCAAGCTGTCTAATTCGCCACTTGACATCGACAATTCCTTAATGATGATGCATTGCTTGTTGATCATGTCACTTTGGCCGCCATCACTTGCATAAAACGAAGCTAGCATTTACAAACATGTTGATTAATTAGACGTGTTACTAACTCTATGGTTGCACTTGACAGAAGAAGATAAACAAACGAAAAACTAACATGCACACACAAACCTGTAAAATAATCTGCTTTTTGCTTGCGGCCTTCTTCCCATTACACTGCTTGACAAAATGTTTTCAAATTAATATGCAACCCGGAAAAGGCAAACAAATAAAAGTTAATCACCTCATCTCGTTTTCTTTATCTTCATCACGTGTATGAATGATGTCTTTATGAACATATTCAAAACTCTGAGAAATGAAACGGATCTATTTTCATATGACCAAAATTCTCAGTATGTCTAATAAAAATAGAAATACTTATTAAAATTCATTCGAATAAGAAGCAACATTAAATGATTTAAAGTTTAAAAACAGAAAATATTTCTCTATGCGTTAACATAAATGGAATATAAACTTACAATTATTGAATCTTCTAAAACTACCATTTATTTTATTCAATTTTTGCACGAGAACTAAGTGATAATCTTATCTCAATACTAACTGAAAACTCGGCGTTGCCTCATCGTGCAATACGTTTAAACATTATATTTTAATATATGCAGATTGCGTACGTATTATTATAAAATCAATTCTCTATTTTTGTTATATATCAGGAGAGATAATTTGTCTAGTGGACTAATTCGAAAAAAAAAAAGAAAATAAATACAATAAAAAATAATGATAATTTAATCAAATTCCGTCTGTGTTTGTTTACAATATCACGTCAGCTGATATCATGGCTTGATAATGAATGCCCTGGAAAAGTCACTTCTGATTATGTTTAGTTTTAAAATATGAAAACGAAGAAATGATTTGCGGCGATTTTAAATGGTCCCTCTTCTTTTATCGTAAATTGAACTCATTAATCATCCGGGTTTGAACAGGGGATCATTCGATCTGTAGTCGGATACTCTACCACTAAGATATATTTCCAGGTGCGAATAGATTTTTTTTCAGAAGAAATGATTTGCTGAGATTTTATTATTTCCCTTGGCCGGTGTAAAGTAAAATATTCCACTGTAAAAATTCTTCGTTTTTATCTATAAGAGAGAATGGCTATATTTAAGATCGGAGTTTCAATATTCATCGAATGAATTTCTGTACAAAACATAGGAACACTGCCAGAAATAAATTTCTTGGTGTAAAAATTTGCAAAAGATAGACCCAGCCGTTTCGGAATCTATGAGGAAGAAACTCACCCACACATAAAGTGACATTTTTTTTAGAATAGATAGATAGATAGATATATAGAGATTAAGTAACAGTGAATCAATTCGTTTACTATGAACTCTTGTCAGTTTTAAAGTTGCTCAGATCCTGACTGGTTCAACCCTTCGTCATATGTCGGTTGAACTACCATTTAACTTATCAAGATTATTAAACTTCGATATCTTAATGCATAATTTTCACTCCATCAGAGTTCTTATACTAGTCGTTACAAATAACTTGTTGGTAATAAAATCCAGTTGCTTTGTCTAGTGTCTGAATGGCAACTAGTCAGCCTAGATTTACCAGTTCCTTCTGTTGATAGCAGTCAATGTTTTTCCTAGGAATCAGTGACAATTAGCTTACCCAATATTGTAACATTCGCTTTCCCTTCTCGTCAGTTTAGCTGGTTCAATCTCTCTTCGGCATTTCTATCTTTTTGAAACACCCCAGAAACAATCTTTATTAGCCATGTGCGTGACAAGTTCAATTTATGTTTTTTTTTAATGTCTATCAATAGATGTTAGCCGGAGTTATTTGACCTCTATTAAGTGTGTTTTTATATTCATTACTTTTCCTCCGCAGTGTAGTTGACTTTCTCGGCTAGGGATGTTTATCCTGGGCTCTTAAATTCAAAGGAGATTAGATCAGTCATGTTGATTTTGCGGTGGGAGTTAAGTTCTGTGCTGTTCTAGGTGGTCCACCTTCCCAGGTCTTGCCTACTCTCTTTGAGAAGGGGTTAAGTTATTGTTAATCACCGGAGGCCCCTTCATCGCGAATGCCGACCTGGGCTGCCCAGGCACTTTTTTCATGTTAGAGTGCTCCTCCTCGGGGACACTGACATCTCGATCCCACTTTCCGATTCGGGTGACAAAGTTTTTGTAGTAGTAGAGAACCAAACAACGTTTAGGCACATTTATTTGAATTCATTTGTAGTTGAATCATTGTATGTAGTGACGTGTATGGAGTTCCATTTTTATGGTATCATTTAGTTGATTCCAATGCATTCTAGTATTTTTTAAGGACTGTTCTTAGTGCTTCTACAATTATTTGCATTTCCACGAACTTTATAGTTCATTTTTAGTTTCATGCTAATTTATTATTAAAAAAGATTTTTTCATGCACAGCATTCTACTTTGATACATTTGTTATTTATATTACAAAAGCTGTAATAATTGTAGTAGTATTTCGATTGTTTACTGGCTTTCAATTAACAATACTCTTGATTATAATGAGAACCCAACATTATAGTCGTAAAGCCAACTGTACAGGGAGGAATCTTCACACGCCTCCTCGATGTGATTCGGTCCACGATGCATTCTAGTCTACATTGCACCGTAGAGAATCTACTGTTGTTTAAAAAAGAAAAATTATGCTTCACTAAAAGTTTAAGATGCAAAAATCAAGTATCATGATTCAATTGTGCTCTAAACAGAAACATTCATTTCGAACACTCCATTGTCGCTAACATTTTCGGAATTGTTTAATGATTACTTTAGGTCTGTATTTCGAAATATAAACATTCGTACATTTTACAGTTTTATTTTTTTAAAAATGCTTAATTCATATCAATATTTTAAGCATATAAAACACCACAATATTATTTGTGAAAACGTGTGTTGCTGAGAATATACAAAGGCTGGGAAACATCAATATCCGTTTATTGATAAGATGTCGTTCCTTTCAAAATAATGTCGGTCATATGAATCGAAATAATGTCGTTCATATATACTAAATGAAACAAAATTAAGAGAATTATGTAATTTACAAACGCAAGTAAAATACTTTCTTCTTCTCAAAGTCAACATCCTAAAGCTGTTTGAACTATTTACTTGATTCCACGGCTTCTGCAATGAGAATGTCACGTGACCATTCTGTCAATTTTAGATTCACAAAAATCAATGACAATTAAAACATGAACTGATTTAATAGTTTATATGCACTATATTTCACACACACACACACACACACACACACACACACACACACACACACGCGCACACACACACGCACACACGCACGCACACACGCACACGCACACACGCACACACACACACACACACGCACACACACACACACACACACACGCGCGCACACACGCACAAGCACACGCACACACACACGCACACACACACACGCACACACGCACACACACACGCACACGCACACACGCACACACGCACACACACACACGCACACACACACGCACACACACACATGCACACACACACATATATGTATATATATATGTGTATGTGTTTATAAGGAATGCGTTTATTTAATTATATTTCACCTTTTATTTGTATCAATACTTTCATTTATGAAGCTCGATGTAACGCCAGAATTAAAGCAAATAAATGACAAAAAGTCTATATTCTAAATTTGAAGATGTTGTCCACCTTAACATTGATTTTATTCAGCATGTTGAAATGAGTAATTCTTTACAGCACCTGTTTCGTAACGCAGAATCATTCATGCAATTATTATGTCAATTTTTACATTTATTTTAGCCTTACTCAACAGAAGAATAGGAACTAAATAACTTTAAAAGAAAATAAAGGAAATAAAGGAATACGAGCATGATTAGAAAAATCCGAAAATCGGAAGAGAAGTTTCAATTGTATTTTCCTTTACTTATTTACTTGTTTAATAAATTCAAAAATGTACATAATAATTACATGAAAGACTCTGCACTACGAAACAGATGTTGTCAAGAATTGAGCAGTTTAACATGCTTAAATAAACGGTAATATAGACAACACCTTGAAATTTTTAATATAGACCTTTTGTCATTTATGGTGGGATCTCCCATCGATTCCGACGTATGAGCTTCCGTCACAACAGGTAGGTTGTTCAGAAATCTACACAGATGATTTGTTTATAGTGGTGAAGGCGTAGTGTAGAACCAACCACACTTTTTGCAATTACTGCTAAACTTTTGCTGGTGCAGATGACTGCCACAAGATAAAGCACATAGTACAACGCAGGTTTTTACATCAGAGTTACCTTCTCCTAGATTCATGTCTTAACTAAGACTGGGGGTGCATCTCTCCTAGTGAATTAATGCGCCTCCAGATACCAACCTGGAAATTTCTACGACTCGGCGCGGTACATAGAGCGCCTAGCCTTCTCATATGGTCACCTATCTGGTACTGCCCAGACTCAGGGTTTCTTAACTTCAGTGATCTGGCGAGAACACGTGTGTCAATATTTTATTAATGTGGCATATATTTCATTTATATATATATATATATATATATATATACATATATATACATATGTATATATATATATATATATATGTATATATATGTATATATATATATATGCAAGAGGAAAATATCAATAATAGAAAAATATATCGTGATGCATATAAATTTATTTATCCATTAGAAGCAAGTAAAAACAATACAGTGTGTATGGGTTATAAAAGCTTTTTATGCCAGGCATTTCGAAGTCTAATGCTACTCATCAGAAGAGGAGGATATGTACTAGGTTACAAAATATGGATGTGGCGTCGAACAGTAGACATATTTGGGGGTCTTTTATAGAGAGCATACATTGGAAGGCATCAGAGGGTTATCCAGGATAGTATTAGATAATTGTGACAGTTTAAATATGCTAGAGTGGGATTTTAACAGGATTATGCGGTAGTAATGTGTGTGTTTGTGTGTGTGTGTTTTTTGTTTTTGTTTTTCGTCAGTCTCTATCGATAATGTGTTGTCTGGCTTTAATGATGGACATATCTTTGGCCAAATACCAAACGCTGTCCAACAGACGATAATTAATCGATCTATTTAAGATTTTCTTTCTTAGCTCAAAATAAAACGTATCGAGCAAATAACGAAAGATCAAATAATTAAATGTGACAAGTGTTCGTTTCGTCATCTCAAATATTTAAACACAACTTTTCTTAGTTTTGGTCTGAGATTGAGGTCATCTCACATCGACCAAATACAGTTAAACCCATCAAATGATACAAGTCAACCATTAAAAACAATCCATCAAGGGTTAATAATGTAGAAACTGTGAATAAAACTTATATAATAAACGCATCTCTTTCTGAACAACACAACAATAATATTAACGTTTATATACTCTTTCGTATCTGATAAATGAAATGCAGTATAAATCAAGAAATATAAATTATTAAATATTGTTTGTAATTTTTTATAGTGAAATCAATTTCCAAGTGGGTCATTTATTCTAAACAGCTCGGAATCGGTATCAAAATCGGAAGAAATCGTGCCAAAAATCAATTTTTATAAAATTTTGGTTTAAATTTTTTTCCATGGCTGATAGTAATAATAAAACAATAAATATTTAATCGTAAAAAATTTTCAGTAAAACTAAAATCTATAGATCGCGTGATCGAGTTTGTTTCTACGTTTGAGACAATATATGCACATTTAGTGCCTGTTTTTATGATAATCGGGACAAAATAAAATAATAACTATAGTTAAATATTTAGAGGTTTATGAAATTGCTAAATGTATAGCAATAATTTATTTACAACGGCATCGGTAATTTATTAGAATATGCAATATTATTAGAATCGTCCAATGATATCTATCTATCTATCTATCTATCTATCTATCTATATATATATATATATATATATATATATTAAGTAATGTGATTGATAATTTAAAATTTAAAAATCAAATTTTAATTAAAGTAAAAATCCGTTTCATAAGAAGGAACAACAACAAAATCAATTATCTGTACGATCGTTTCAGAAAACAATGCTTTTTATTGTGGTAGACATCAAGTTACGTACAATAATTACATATAGTTTTTTTACTAAGCAAGGTCTCCTCGTCAGCAAATTTTGAAGGGTTTTTATTAAATTTAAAAGACACCATAAATAAACCTAGCATTAAAAGTAAGGCAGATGTATCTTTTAATTTTTCGCTTTTTGAAATCAGAAACTATGGTTAAAATACTCATTTAGATGTTTGCTATAGCTTTTTATCTTATTGATTCAATAAGATAATTGATTTTGTTGTTGTTACTTCTTATGAAACGGATTTTTAATTTAATTAAAATTTGATTTTTAAATTTTAAATTATCAATCACATTACTTAATATTGAATTAGCTCTAGGATATTATTATTATATATCTAAATTACAACGAGCACTTTCTCTTTCCTGTATTTTAATTAAACTAGTAATTTCACTGTTACATTGAAATACACTCAGCTCTTTATACTATTGTTCTAATCTCCTTTAAATTATATATATATATATATATATATATATATATATATATATATATATATATATATATATATATGAATATTTTATGAATGAGTGAATTGTTTAAATTAAACTCATCGAGCGATAATATTTTTTTATTAATTTAATTTCAAAAATATTTTCTATTGAATTGCTTAATTCTCGGCGATCGGTATTAGATTTCCATCAATTAATAACATTCCTACAAAAATGTTACATAAAATAAATTATATTATTTTAATTGTTTTACATCAAGATTAGAACTACTACAATAATCTAGTTTTGTTTTATTTAAAGAGCAAATGAACTCACTGTTTGTAATTGTTTTACAGCGATAATAGAATTACCTGTCCTTTGTTGTTATAATAAATTGGTTTCGTTTTACTTAAAAAGCAAATGAAGTTAAAAGATACACACACAAAATCATTTTTACACACAAATTCAAAGAGTTCGTCAACTGGAAAATATTTGGAAATTCTTCAGGAAAGCAAGATTCAAATCGAAAATAATCAGCAATCAGATAAATGAAATAAACATAAAGAGTGAACAGTATCATGATATCGAACAACTCCAACAAAGTTTTAAAAAAGAGTGGGTAACCTAATAAGTCCCATTCTGTTAACCAAATTCCAACCCCTGTCTCAGCGACGAAATGTTTCATGTCTGTGTTTATTTTACAGCTATTTTAATAGAAAGTGCTCCGACGAACTGTAAGTCCTTATACCCCCTCGACGTAGTTACCCCTGACTAACCCGACAAGCAGCAACATTCCACCCTTACACTGCAGATACCTGTAGATGCCGGAAAACTTTCTGCTCAAATAGCTTCTATCCTCGAACTGCCATACTTTTAAATTCCCTCATAGATCCCTGCTTCCCTAACTGTATTGACAGAAGCTAAACGCTAATGTGAATACGCATCTTGCTTCTCAACTCCTTGCATTGTTTCGCTGCAAATTTTGCCCCGAAAAGTAGCCTTTACATTCAAGTGACACTTTGCCTTGTTTAGGTTGACTTAGCAGTTCAAATTACAAACAAAAAATTGAGCTCGAAAGAAAGACACAAATACGAAATGAAAACATTCAGTTATCGGTTAAATTCAAAAGGAAAACGAATAAAATATTACCTTTATAAATGCGGTTATAGTTAGCTAATGTCTTTTCTAATTTTCTGCTGAACAATACCGAAAGCGATAGCAAGGCAAATAAGTTCCTTTATTTTTATTGTTCCTCAGCTGTTCTATTATGAAACGATCTTAAGAACGGCTTTCGGAATAGATACCACTAACCTCCCTATCTTAAGCACAGCATTAGGAATAGATACTCCCAACATCAGAAATTTAGAGGGCAAAAGCAGGTATCATTGCGACGCCATATCTGAATGGTACATTAGCGTTCGTTTAGCATGCAAATACCGTTAATGGTCAGAGGTCAGCCAATCAGATTAAGCGGAATTAGTCTGGGGTGAAATCTGAAAAAGGACAAGATTATGTTATGTCTAAGAGTTTATGATCCAGTTACGAAGAGTGAAACCCTATATCTGTCGAAAGTGCAGAATTCCTCCCAGTGAAGACTGCGGACGGTAGGAGGACGATATTTAAGGGAAAATAGGAACTACTTCCTCTAAAGATGGTTGCGATTGTGATTATATTGCCCTAGGATTAAATATAGGATTTTATTATAATGACTAAATGTGTCTAAAATGTCGTTCTAAAGTTGCATAAGAAAGTGGCTAATAGTCTAGACATAGTTTATTTGTATGTGGGATCTGTTATTGCAAACCTACGTTACTTTGGTCCAGAGGGGAATTTCTGCAATCAAAATATTATATATGGAGATAAATAGGCCTACGAAAACAGAATATTCATTTCATTGTTTGGACTCTCGATTAAATATCACTTATATGTTTTAGTGATGTGGTTCTCGGTTGATTAACTATGCCGACCTCTGTCGGATATATACTCTGGAGTCAAAACAATGATAAGAATATACTGACGTCTTAGGCCTAATAATAAGTTAGGCGAGGTGGACTTTATTGTCAATGACTGTTGGATATGTGCATTTTATGTCCGATGAAAGCTTATCATTTGCACCCTAAAATAAATCATCGACGAATAGCAAAGAAAAATCAAGACAGTCTCAATCTAAAAAGAGCTGTAAAGCAAACATATTGCCAAAGAAAAAAATTGTTCAATTAAAAACGAACTTAATTTCGTTGATTGGATGCTAGGAAATGCGATAAATATCAATATCGTTTCGAGCGCGCTGCCAGAACAAATAGACTCTTTCCCTCCACAGGTTTCTATTTTCCATGATCTTAAGATTTTTAAGTTTGAAGCCATTGTCTACTGTCAATGGTTTTGTGTACGACTTGACACGTATCCTACTTTAGCGGTTTCGTTTTTAGAATTCCATAGTACCACATCACTGAAGACCTCATTTTTTCTTCTGTAGCATTGTCCGGCAACTCAAATTCTTATTTCGCTTATTACCGAAGAGATCCTGGGAAGTCGACCATACAGACGGCTCATGGTTGAGTGTGTTTTCCAGTTTAAGATAAATACTGCTCAGAGCATTCTAGTGTAACTTCCATTTAACTTACCTTCAAGATTTTTTTTCCTGGGAGCCCATGCTAGTGTACCATAAAGAAGCCCCGTCTCTACTACGGTTCTAAAAAAGTTGTTTTATCTGTTGCGATAGGGTAGATTTCCATATAACTTGCAAACGATTAAGTACAATCCAACCCTTGGCTATTCTAATGTAATTGTCTTTTGTAACGGATGTGATGTGGCTGCCGAGATAATCGAAGTCATCTACTCCTTTAAGTGGTGTTTTGTCTCGTGTTTCAATTCGGCCAGTTTGAAGGAAGGGTATATATTCTATTTTAGTTGCGTTTGTATCCAGTCCAATTATGACAACTGACTCTTCAAGGATATATAACAATTTTTGTGCATTAGCATTGTCATCAGCTAACAAAGCAAGACCATCAGTGTAATAGATATTGGTGATATTATTTGCTGGATATCTCGTTCTTATGTTAGGCCATATTTCCCATATTGATCTGGAGAGTCTTTCAGTACGTAATCGAAACAAATTACAAATAAGAATGGAAGTACGCCAGCTTTGATTTCAAAGAAGTTGGTGCTGTCGTCGGAAGCGCGCACCATGGCTTTAGTATACTAATATAGGATCATTATGGTTGAAACAATTTCTAAAGAGATACCATACGTCAATAAAATATGTTTTATCCTTTCTCTGTGAACCGAATTAAAAGTTTTCGAAAAATCTACAAACAGTTGCGTTGCTTTTATTCCTTCCATAATTCTTTTAACAGTAAAACTTTGACTGATTGTTAAGAAGCGTTTTACTGAACGCATTTTGATTTCTTCTAAGCTTTTTTTGCATTTCATAGATGCGAAAACGGAATAGTCGTAATACGGGCAGGTTTTAACAGGGTGCCAGCACATTGGCTAGTATATATCTATTTATATTGGGCCAAGCAAGTGTACGAATAACAACAATGGAAAGAGAAGATTGGTATGTTGAAGACATTCCTCGTTGGTAGTGTTTGGTTTACGATTAAAAGAAAACAAAACAAAACAGTCTGTGTCAGATATTTTGGGTTTACTAACCTTTATTATTTATAAAATAAACAATCATTTCTTTATGAAAATCTTCTTGTTGTCTATCAGCCAACTAGACGACTATTGGGTCGGTTTCTACGACGGAAAAGAGCAAAGAACGGCGTTCATTTTGAATGTTGATTTAACTAATGACATATTGCATGGCTTGACACTTGAAACAATTAATATTTAAGCCGAGTGTACAGGATAGATTTAATGCACACATACACATACATACACGCATATATATATATACTAGACCACCCGTGACCCGTTGGGTCAGTACGTTATATTAGCTATGGAATTCATGTGTGAGCGTGACACTTGTGGCATAAAGAAAATAGTTTTTTTTTACATAACAGAAGCATTTCTATGAAAGTATATTAAAATGAAAAAAGAATTTAGATAGATTTCTATGAGTCGTTCTGTTTATTATAATTGTTATTTCTTTTTAAATTACAGTTACTGAATTATAAGTGGTTGGTCATACTTATAGGTAAATATGCACTGAACAGGTATCATAATCCTTATTATAGTTAAATTTAAATTTTGATATATCATCTTTTAAATGAAATTGTTAGTTGAAAGTACAGAATAATAAAAAAAACACTCTCCACATGTTAATAATGGCTTTTTAAATAGAAAATGAAAATAAAATGTAACTTTTTTAATTTAATTTAAGCAAACATTCAGTACCCATTGTGTAAAGGAAAACACTATTTAATGTAATAGAAATGTGTGCATTTACCGATTCAGCTTTCCGTTTGGAAATGTAAGCAGACGACTTTAAAAAACATGGGAAGAAGAAAAAGAAATTTTTTTGTAATAACGCCCTCTAGTAAAAAGGTCTGCATTAGTTAAGGGGGATAACTCTATCCAGTTTTACATCGCTCTCTTTTTCTCTCTCTCACACATACACGTAACTATTTCTCGCGTACGTAACGAAAACAGAGGGAGTAGGAGTGTTGAAATCTATTAGAGGGAAAGTGAGAGGTGTTTTCTTTCCATAAATTGTATAGGGTAATATTTCATATTATTAATAGATTCATAGATAAATAGATTTTATAATATATATTATAATTATCTATGAATCTATGTATTATTTGTATATATAAATAACTATTTGATCAAATTAAATGAAATTGTTTGTATTAAAAGCGATATAAAAATTCCGGAATTGGAATAACGGATTGAAGACGTTGCTGTTTACGCATGCGCAACCGGATGTTGAAAACCGGAAATCTGATTGCAAACATACAAGATCCATAGACTTTTAGTATTATATAGATATATATATATATATATATATATATATATATATATATAACTACTTTATTTACTCACATAAATTAATATACGAAAGTATAAATTTATGCCTAAACTTTAACTATTTACTTCAACAGTGCTCAGTACATAGTTAGAGCTAGTTAGTAATTTATAAAATATATATGGCGATTAAGCTACACTGAATAGTCCGCGTTTCATCCACTCTAGGAATCTTCAGGCATAAGAATCTGTAGCTTAATCGCCATGTATATTTTATAACTTACTATATATATATATATATATATATATATATATATATATATATATAAATTTATAATATGCATGTGAAAAGTACACTACAAAGAAATGATGTTTCATACCTGCGGGATATTATCAGGCTAGTTGCATAAAATTAAGTTATTTTTATAGTTAATCAGTGTGTAGTTTAGTTATTGATTGGTTAATTTCATTAGTTTGTTAAATCTATTTTTCTATTCATTTAATTTTGCCAATAAATTTAGCTCCCAATTTGCAATAGTACGTGTCATTCTTATTTTAACTTCGTGAAACAAAGAATAACCGTGTATATATATATATATATATATATATATATATATATATATATATATATAATATCTATCTACCCATCTATTGATCTATCTATCTATCTCACTCACTCACTCTCTCTCTCTCTCTCTCTCTATATATATATATATATATATATACACACATATATATATATGTATAATACAAGGTTAATATTTTCCATAGGTAAAACAACTAATGTAGTTAAAACGAGGTTAATACAAGATTGCTCAATACCGCAGTAAAGCCAGATATATTTTTTATTCGTTTTACATAAGCATTTATATGTTGCTACATATTAATGAGCATGATTCGGTCAGTCAGTTACAAATCTTTGTAACTGGCTGTAAGCCTTGTAACTTGCTTACCGAAACATGCACACAAATGTGTAGCGACATATCATACTTATGTAAAACAAATAATATATATATATATAATCTTAAATATAACACTTTAAAAGATAGAGACAGAGAAGTATTTACTCATTTTAAAAATGTTTGTCGTTTATTATTAACTCAATATATTTCAGAAAGTACCAATAAAATACCAACATTGATATTGTATAAATACTTGTGTGTCTATTAATTTTAACTTGCTATCTTTAAGAAACTATTTATAGCTCTTATACTGCACTATTAGCTATTTAAAAAAAGGACTTCATTTTATTTATTAATATGTAATTATTATCCCAAGTAGTCAAATTACATATAAACATATAAGCTCTCTCTCTCTCTCTCTCTCTCTCTCTCACAAACACACGCGCTCTCTCTGTTTATATATATATATATATATATATATATATTATATGCTGTGCGGGTAGTGAATGAAAGATTTTTTGACATATATAGATATTTAAATATTAAACGTTTTTAACATTATCTTAATAAATATTATAATTAATAGTGTTGTTGAGTGAACTATACTGGCAACACAATTTAGTTTGGAGGCAACTAATAAACTATGTTTCATGTTTCCGGATAGAAATAAAATAAAACTATAAATAAATACAATGTTGTTTATCTTCGGATTTATTTGCCTAGTGCTTGTGTATTTGCTTCTTTTTGATTATTGGCACATTTATATATATATATATATATATATATATATATATATATATATATATATATATATTTAGAATGTTTGAGAGAATATATAATTATTTCCACTGCCAGACAATATTGCAGCAACATAAATAAATATTTTGGCTGCAATGTTGTCTGGCAGTGGAAATAATTATATATATATATATATATATATATATATATATATATATATATATGTATATATATATATATATAACTACTTAATTTACTCACATAAAACTAATATAGGAAATTATAAATTTATGCGTAAACTTTAAGTATTTATTTCAATAGTGCTCAATACGTAGGTAGAGCTAGTTAGTAAGTTATAAAATATATATGGCGATTAAGCTACACTGAATATTCCGCGTTTCATCCACTCTAGGACTCTTCAGGCTTATGCGCGAATTTTGTGGTTGTTTGTCGTTTTTTATACGCATCTTCTATTGAGATTTTAGTTAGCCAATCAGTTTTCTAGTAACTAAAATCTCAATAGAAGATGCGTATATAAAAACGACAAACAACCACAAAATTCGCGCATAAGCTTGAAAAATCCTAGAGTGGATGAAACGCGGAATATTCAGTGTAGCTTAATCGCCATATATATATATTTTATAACTTACTATATATATATACATATATATATATATATATATATATATATATATATATATATATATATATATAATCCGTGGCTATTGTTTTCCAGAGGTTAAGCAACACATGAATTTTAACAAGGTTAATAGAAGAGTATTTTTCCTTTTCTACCTCATCTCTTAACCTCTTCACGGATGCGTGTAGGGGTGATAGTGCTAGGGCGGGGATATACAATAGGGCAACATAAGTCGTACATTTTCTGACCACATAAAAATTCTAGTTAAATTTAAAACATTTTAATAACTGAATAACCCCACTTTAATCGGAACCCACTTTTAGCATATGTAGAATTCACATTCCCCCTACTGTTTGAACCTATACACACTAGTATGTTTAAGATTTGTAGCGGCCATCACACACGCATACGAATATCTTTATTTCTTTCTAGGCTTCCATCGCCTCTATCTATATCCTTAAGCGCACACACTTTCACATTAATACCTATACCTAAATACAGACTAAAATCCACACCTTTATTGCGTCTTATTTACATATAACCAAATGATATTTTTTACAACATTTGTCGGAACGTCCCGATATTAACTCCCTATGACAAGAAAGGTCTGATTTATCATTGCATATAACTTTGCTTTTGTATAAGCTATATCGCTTGAAGAGGTCACTATTTACTGGTAAAGAGATGATCGAAACATTACTGCCTCTGTAAAAAAAAAAGAATATATATATATATATATGTGTGTGTGTGTGTTGGGACGAATAATCGGAACTGGAATCGGAATCGCGAATCTACTTTGAGGATCGGAATCGGTAATTGCCTTATTTATTTGATTTTGTTTAAAGCTAAATCTTCAACTGCTGGTAGTAATGCTAAAATAATAAACATTTATTGATTTTAAATTAATAATACAACTAAAATGTATAGATGACCCCCCCCCACAAATGTACATTTATGTTTAAGGAAATATCTTGTGCTTTTTTACGGTGATCGGGAATAAATAACTTTTTTGTAAATATTTAAAGATTTATAAATAATCGGAATCGGTAATTTTTATCGAAATTTGACATTTCGTCCGGAATCGGTAATTGTATCAGAATCGGGGAAATTATTGGAATCGTCCCACCACTAATATATATATATATATATATATATATATATATATATATATATATATATATATATATATATATACTCGGGTTTTTTATATTCAAAAGTAATGGACTAGTGAATTCAACGAGGTTGTTTAATAGTGCTCAATAAAAAGAGCTGATAATACTTGTTTATTGTTATATAAACATGCTCACATCCCGCTGTGAACATGGTAATAGTCAAGTCGCTGCCTGATGATATCTGTTGTTTGATTGAAACAAGTGGCTGTTTGTAGCAGCGGGATGTGAGCATGTCTATATAACAATAAACAAGTATATATATATATATATATATATATATATATATATATATATATATATAGTAAGTTATGAAACAATGTATGAAAAATTAAGAAGAATTTTCAGCGTTACATGACCGTAAGGACTCGCCAGGTTGTAATGTTGAGTGAACCACACTGGCAACATAATAGATTATGGCAACATATATATTGTATTTTAAATTCGGATTACTTTGCCTAATGCTTGTGTATATCCTTTTTATATCATTGAAATATATACTTTTATATTTATACGCACGAATGTATAATAAGTTATGAATATATATATATATGTATATATATATATGTATATATATATATACATATATATATGGATAGACAGATAGCTATATCAATAATACAAATATATATTCATAAATGTTCATATATATATATTAATAGTTAAAGGCAGGTTCACACCTTTATATTGGTTATTATCAACATTTTGAAGAAATACATTTTTGATTTTTACATGCATATATACACACTTAAAATACACGCACACACACACACACGCATATATATATATATATATATAGAGAGAGAGAGAGAGAGAGAGGGAGAGAGAGAGAAAGAAAGAGAGAAAGTGAGTGAAAGTGAGAGAAATTCACATTTACACACACAACTGTATAGATACTCAGAATGTGAACTTTCCTAACTTTTATGCTTGGGAATAAATATTTTTGTTTTATTCTCGTTTTTCATATCAGTCATTTGCCAAAATAAGCATTTGTCAGTTCAGGCTGCAATTTTATGACCAAATTATCAAATAATAAATCGTTAAGTACCAATTCACACTTGTCTTTCGCCACGTAAAACAAATTGGCAAGAAAATGTTTTCAAACAAAAAATATATGAATCAACTATCAAATAAATGGATATTTCCATACGAAGAGGAAAACGTCTATCGATGTCATCGTGACTCAAATCAGCCCAGAATCATTGAATGTTAATCCATTTAAATTAGAAAAAAACATCAACAAGGGATGAAAAATTCCTCGATTGAAATGCAGCCTCCTGTTTTGTCATCATACGGCAAACGGTGCTATCGCCAAACGCCTTTTCTCGATTGACCAATAAATCCAGTCGAAGCGACGAACTAATTCCTCAAAGAATCCTTTTTTATTAGATATAAAGAAAAACACAATTCGCTTTTGTTTGTTGAATCTTAATTAAAATATAAATGTCTATTTTTTGATAGAATGTTTGATTCCAGTTAAAGGTTTGATCGTTTCATATGAATGCAAATCGCTTTTTTTCCATTTAGGCTTTGTTTATTATTTAAACTAATCTCCGAATCTCGGATCATTTATGACTTTATAATCCCCTTGTTCCACAAGCATGAATCTTAAAAGACTTTTTATCGAAACCAAATTATCAAAAATGCAGATTCGACCATTGATCGCAGATTTCAGTTTTCGTTTATGCATCTGTTATTCAATAGTAGGCGAGTAATGTTTCGATGTTGCAGTGAAATTAGGTTTTAGATTTTCTCGTCGTTCAAATGATGACGCACGCAGTCAACGAACTATTTCCTCTACTTTTCCTTACACAACATCCTGTTATATTCCATTAAATAAAACAAAAAAACCGTCAATACGAAATTCAACTTCACGTTCTTCAACATTATTAATTTACTAGTAGGTCATTCGACGTTAGCCGGTTGTGGACTACGCAGAAATATTAAATTTTAATTAATGTAGAAACTGAGACATGTGCATGCAACTATTTTTTTTTAACCGTTCACTTCTCGTAAGTAAAAAATACACGAGCTCAGATTGAAAGCAAAATCTAAAGACAGTGAGTCAAGTACGATAACCATTGCACCAGCGTGACATGACTTTTAAAATATGTTTGAAAACTACTTATTCATAACATAAGCTATCTATCACGCATGCGCATTCGTAAAACAGTTAGCAAACAAGAAATCCGATGACTCCAACATACCAATTTTTCAATTTTGACCCATTAACAGCATTTGTTTTCCGGATGAAAATAGATTAAAAAGTTTTCTACTTGTCTGAATTTCCTATATACCAAATTTCAGCTCTGTAGATCAAAAATTCCTTGAGTATATAGGTTGAGAAGTGTCCTCGCACAGACATTCTCGCTTTTAAAGATGAATAGAAAGTAAATCAAATTTAATAATCTATCAGTTCATATTTTCTAGTTTTATCGATTTTCATTGTTCTGTTATATTTTCATAACTATCTAAACATTTTCATTAATTATTAATTTCATTATTTCCATTATTGATTAACGTACACATGAAAAGGTTTGTCCTTATGTCTGAATGACTATTATTGAATAAAAAGAACAAATAATTGTTATTTCTTAAAAGTTATATTAATAGAAATATTCATGTCTTTCATAAACATGATTTTATATACAAACCTAGCAGGCCGCCCGACGTTGCCAGGTCGTCAAATACGCATAAATAATATATTTTACTTCATACAGAAACTGAGACATGTGCATGCAAGTATTACGTTTTTTTTTCTAAACTTTTCATTTCTTGTAAGTAAAAAAATACTCGAGCTGAGATCGAAACCCAAATCCCAAACAGTAAGTCACGCACGATGACCATTATGCAAGCTTGCCACGAGCTTCAAACCTACTTATTCTTATCATAAGAAATCTGTCATGTGAACCATTGACGCATGCGCATTCGTGAAACAGTTGATAAACAGATATAAATACGATGACTACTACGTACAAATTTTGATCTCTTAACAGCCATTTCTCTCGGATAAAAATCGACATAAAAGTTTTTCACGTATCTGAATAGCCTGTATATTAAATTTAATGTTTGTAAACCAAGAACTCGTTGAGTATATTGGTTGAGAAGTGTCTTCATACACATTCTTCCGTTTACACACACACACACACACACACACACACACACACACACACACACACACACACACACATATATATATATAAGTGAAAGTGTCTGTCTGTCTGTGTGTGTATCTGTGTATCTGTGTGTCTGTGTGTGTACATTTCCCTACGCAATAACTCTGTCAATGTTAAGTCTACAGACGCGAAATTTGATATACAAGGTACTGAGATTTGGGAAAATCGATATGATCGGCTAGAAATTTTGCGATTAAGGGGTCAAAGTTCAACGATTTGACCTTTGAGAACTCTACCAAACTTCTCCGACAATTTTCGGTCTAAACACTTGAAACTTTGGATATAGGTTCATTGAACAGGGATCTTACTTAATAACTAAATTAGAGCCCAAAACAATAAATTTTAAGGGGTTATAATAGGGGTCAAAGTTAAAAAAATTAGCCACTTTTTATTTTGCTCAACATACATCTCCAAATATCCGGGCAACGCCGGGCCCCCCTGCAAGTATATATATATATATATATATATATATATATATATACAAGTGTGAAGAATGCCTACACCTTTCTTACTACATACACAAGATAACATATTATTTAATATGTATTAATATGTATATATTGGGTAATATTTTTGTGCTGTCTTCATATCAAGCATTAATGTTCTGGTAAATATATTAGATCGTGGATTTTTCCTGATACTTTTATAAATTGTAGTAAAAAAACCCTATATCTATATTCCTATACATTTTTTGTGTATTGATATTCATATTAACAACCTTTTTTTCTATTTACTTAAAAAGTAAATACAACTTTGTTATATATGGGTCGTGAAATTGTATTTATATTTGGGTTTTAACCGGGGAAAATAGGTGCAACAATTTGAAAATTAAAAATTAAAAAAATGGAATTTGCCAGGTGAATGTCGAACTACGAAAATGCATGCGTAACGTAATAGCTGTTTGCTCATGATTTAATTTTTAGCCATGCAGCAAACATGCCTTCATAACTCAGGCATTAACATCAAAAGAAAGTAAATCGTAAGCTAAACAGCTTCAATAAATCTCCACACTAACGTACTGTACTTGCAATAATCCTTATCCCTGAGTGGCTTCCGGGCCTTGATAAGTGGTGACCACCGTGTAAAAAAAAAAACAGTTTTGATTTCGATTCTCGGTGGTGGCGCACGAGTCATTTTTTTATAACGTTTTTAAATTATTTCTATATATTGAGTTCAATATAATATAATAATAATAAATATTAAATTTGCATTAATCAAAATATCATATTTAAGCGTATTATACGACCGGGTAATTCCGGGCAGCCTGCTAGTATATAGATAGTAACGCAGAGAGATGTATAGATATCTACACATGTTCGCATGCATGTATGTTTGTGTGGATGTATCAAAAATAATATAGTTCTCTGTGTTTTTTTGAACTCTTGAATCATAAGTATTTGTCTACAAAATTTAAGATGGTTTACTTGTCGAACATCCTGAAATGCTAATACGCACTACATGATATCATACTCATGTCGAACCAATCTATAAAACAATTTTCATTATTATATCAGTAACATTACTTTAATTAGTGTATCTCATATTACTGACGTTTCTTACATTAACCACGTTGACAAATAAAAGATGAACCCCTATAATAAAGAACATCGTTCTGATTATACTGTTATTCAAGTAGTCCTGTTTTGTGTTTTTCTAAGGTGTAAACAGCATATATCCCTCTCTTTATCCTAGTTTCGCTAACTCGTCCCCGCTATCAATGTTAAAAGTTTTTATGTTTGCAGGGTAGATAAATCAGTTCAAGGTTGAATCAAATAAATTCGGAATATGAATAATCGGCCAATTTTATTTAATAATTTCTTGCTATAATTCAAGTTACGTAAATATTTTTATTTGCCATGAAGTTTGTTTTACCATTGAATCTTCGAACTTTGAACTTTTAATATCCATGACGAGAATCAAATTGTCGTTTAAAGAGGATTTCTCTGAAGCGATCAGTTGGGTTGAAACTCGTAGATGCTGGAGATTTGAGATAAGGCAAAAGACAGATTGACGTGCAACGTCTTTTAAGGACTTTTTTTTAATAGAGGAAAATATGGATGCGAATATTTTTAAACTTATTTTTAATCTGCATGAAATCACGTTAATAATAAAAATCGTCATAAATACTGAGATATTCAAGCGATGTACATCAATATATATATATATATATATATATATATATATATATATATATATATATATAAATATAAAGGATGATTTAGAATTTGCTAATGAAATCCACATTTTATTATTAATTAAATTTCAAAATGATAATTGAATGCGTTATAATTTCATTCAAGTATAAAGTTATAATTTAGTACCCACGACAAGAATCAAATGTCGTTTAAAGAGGATTGATAGAGAATTTCTCTAAAACGATCTGTTCTCTTGAAACTCGTACATGCTGGAGATTTGAGATAAGGCAATTTCCTAGGAAGAAAACGTGACGAGCATTCCAGATATACTTCCACCTGACCATGTTTGCGGTTCCTGTAGCAGAAGTCGTCCGGCGATGATCAATTTACTCGATCGCATGGAATCCAATGTCAGAACACAAATGCACGAGGGGAAAATATGTGAACTTAGTACAGACGAAATATAATTTTTTTTTTACACAGTGATCACCACTTATCAAGGCCCGGAAGCCACTCAGGGATAAGAGTTATTGCAAGTACATTACGTTAGTGTGGAGATTTGATGAAGTGTTTACTTAAGGGGGCGGTTCATTAGGAATTTGTTAACGTTGGACTTGAAGACATCCAATTGTGTTTATATAACGCATGTTTTTTGTCTCATTCTTTTTTTAAACAGAAATATTATCACCATTATTCGCTTGTAAACTGTAATGTCCTTTGCTTTCATTTATTTATGTATTTCATTAAATAATATACATATACATATACATATATATGTGGGTGATGGATTCTCCCGTCGATTTCGACGTATAAGCACTGCCACAATAACTAAGTTATCCTGAAATCCACACAGTTTATTTTTTGTCCATAATGATGAAGGCTTGTGCAGAGCCAACCACATTTTTGGTACAACTGCTAATCTTAGTCGGTGTTTCCACGTGATTATGTCCTGTATATATATATATATATATATATATATATATATATATATATATATATATATATATATACGCACACACACACATTTGAATTTTTTCTCCCGCTTTTTTTTTCTCCCTCGTTGTGCCAACATTTTTAATCGTTTTTTTTAAACGTAAATAAATTTAATTAATGTCCTCGTACGTTGGCACATTAAATAAGTTCCCCAATAGAACTCTTTATTTTCGTTACGATATTATTTAGATTGCTATCGATTCACTCCTGAAGAGATGATAGCCGAAAGAGCTCTCGAGAAACTTCCGCCTAGCATTTTATTTAAAACCATATATATATATAGTGTTATAATGGAATAAATCCAGAGGAAATCCGGGTATGAGAGCTCAATGTGGTAAACAGAGCAATAAGATAAAAATTATAACACGGAAATTACATAATTGTCGATGCAATAATTTATTTCAACCTTATGGTATTTTCAAGCATCTAAATCAGACAATTACATTTTTGATACTCGTATCAAAAATGTAATTGTCTGATTTAGACGCTTGAAAATACCATAAGGTTGAAATAAATTATTGCATCGACAATTATGTAATTTCCGTGTTATAATTTTTATCTATCTATATATATATATATATATATATATATATATATATATATATATATATATATATATATATATATATATATACCAAGTTAAAGGTATTCAGGAGATAAAACCCATGGATTATAATGAGGTTTCAAAGAGTGCTCAATAAAAAAGAGCCAAATATATTATTTTTATTTATATTGACAAGCATTACACACTCACTACATTAAACATACTAATGTTTCGGAACAAATTATTTATTAAAAAACCAACTGTAACTCAACAAGCGAAAGAAATCAAGGTTATATCTGCTATTCAGAGCATCTTGTTCTCAACAGTAAACAGGTGAAACTTTGTTGCTAAGCGGTTGATCTGGGATATGTACGTCGAGAGGGCACAATTACAACGAGTTCATTAGAGCACATTCTATTAGAATATTTGTAAGACAGACACAGATACAACATTGCGTTGATTGGACAGGCGTTGAAGCTTAGTTGACAAAGTGTGGCCTACTAAATTGGAAACTCCTTTTTAGTAGTGGCAGAATCACCAGCCTAGATGTGGCAACAATTCTCCAT
Organism: Euprymna scolopes; assembly: GCF_053919585.1. NCBI lineage: Eukaryota > Metazoa > Mollusca > Cephalopoda > Sepiida > Sepiolidae > Euprymna > Euprymna scolopes. The sequence goes on from NC_136484.1 coordinate 1,695,324, forward strand.
GCATGGGCTGATGGGAGCCTTGTAGGGATACAGAATACTTTCAGGTGCGAGAAGATTTCTAGCTCGATAGAAAGAACCCAATTTCTTTGGAGCAGCCTTTGCAATGTACTTAATGTACACTACTGGAGATAAAGAAGGGAAAAATAAAAACAGCACAGGACAAGCATGATATTTATATATCTGGTAGATCTACGAGCAAAAGTATTGAATTCGTTGAGACAGAAACGGAGATTACAAACAAGAAAATTGATTGAAAACAAATTATTTAGTAGAAACATAATAAAATGAATAAAATGGATAAACACCGGAGCAGTATCTCATTACGATATTTTGAACCAATCATCAAGTGTGAAAATATAAACTGGGGTAACTAGATTAAAAAATGAAAAATAGGAAAGTAATTACCATGAACTGTACCAACAGAGTGATACTGATCTCTACTATCATGTAAAAGTCACTTAGTGTGTGTGAGTTCCTCATCGGTTCCGAAACGGCTGAGTCTGTCTATTGCAAATTTCACACAAAGGTTTATTTATATGTCTGGCAGTGTTCTTAGATATGTTTAGTACATAAATTCTTCTAATGAGTAACGAAAATAAATAAACTCCGATACTAAAAATAGATTTTTTTCTTATAGATAAAAAAGAAATTTACAAAGGGAATATATTACGTTATATCGACCAAGGGAGATAATTCTCAGCAATCTCTGTATTCAAAACTGAAAAGCATAATACAATACAAACATATGAAGCCCTAAATATTAGAAGGCCAGACATAACATTTGTCAATAAGAAAAAAAGAAACACCTGCTAAATGTGACACTTAGCGTTTCCAGTGCATTTGGCAATAAATACCCTGGAAAGGGCACTTCTGATTAATATTTAATTTTCAAATATGCAAACGAAGAAATGATTTGCGGCGATTTTAAACGGACTCTCTTTTTTATCGTAAATCGAACTCATTAATAAGAAAAAATTAAAATTAAAATGGTGAAATACACCGGACTTGAACAGGGGACCATTCGACCCGTAGTTGAATACTTTACCGCTGAGTTATAGCTCCAGATGACAAAAGAGAGGATTGATAGATCGAACATTCAGAGGTTAATTGGAAGAGCATAACGAGTAAGCGAATCACAAGAAAGGTTATTTTCACTCAAATCCGATAAACAACTCGCATAGGTTGTCATAGGCGAAAACTTAATGGTAAACAGCTATTTCGAGAAAGTAAAGTGATTTGAAATGATGCTGAAAGGAATTAGAGAGTACTGTGTATATGGTTGGACGTGTTATCACTCAGACTCCAGGATGCACCATTTATTTTTCCACTTAGTTATTCTTGGTAACGACTCGTATGAGAAGTCGAAGTGAATCAGAAATAATAGGAATAAGTCATTCTGAGCGATTCTGTTGCGCTTATAATGGCATCGCTTCTTTGCTTTCTCCTCGTTGTGTGCCTTCTTGCAGGCTTTTGTTTATTTACATTAGCTAGATGTGGAATATCGACATTAAATGCTGTCAGATTCTGTTTCGTCGTATAAACAGATGTCCATGGAGTTGAGAAAGTGCCAAAAGTAACAGAATCACCTCATATTTTCAACTGTTCTGAACGCCAGGAAGTGAGCAGTTTTATTTCATTCTAACCTGACAGGCAATTTATCGACTGGACTGTTTAGTGTTCTTTTCAAAAGCGAACGGATGAATGAATATTTATTAAAAATAAAGTCATATTTTGTGATTTATCAAAGAAAATAAATATTCATGTTCTCTTAAGAATTTATAAGCCTTAAATTTTTTTTTTCATGCAATCTTGGTTTGAAATAGCATACATGTTTTATACACACACTAGCAGACCACCCGGCGTAGCCCGGTCATAAAATACACATAAATATTGTATTTATTTCATACAGAAACTGAAACGTGTGCATATTAGTGTTATGCTTTGTCTAAACAGTTTACCTTTTATCCGTAAAAAAAAAAAAAGAAAATCATCGGGCTGAGATTGAAACGAAAACTTACAAAAATGAGTCAAGTCAGGTAGCAATTAGGCCGGCTTGACGCAAGTTTTGCAGCTGTTTTCAAACCTTTTATTTTATAATATAACGCATCTGTTATTTGAACCATTCACGCATACACATTCGTAAAACAGCTAGCAAATAGTTCAAAATCTGACGACCCCCACGTACCAATTTCTCTATTTTGACCCCGTCGCTGCCCTTTTTGTGGAAGAAAACCGATTAAAAAGTGTTTCACATGTCTGAACACCCTATATTCCAAATGTAAAGTTTGTATATCAAGAATTCATTGAGTATATAGGTTGATAAGCGTTCACGCACATTCTAATTTTTATAGAGATATAGATTATAGAGCCAATTCTCCATTGATAATCATGCAATATAGAGTAATGATTTCAAAAGTTATAAAAAAATATGACTTGGGTACCATCCAGGGGAATCGAAACCAGCACAGTTAGCGTTTTATTTTAAATTGTGATCACTTAGCAGACA